>NC_092818.1:45409212-45761712 GCF_023375885.2 Dermacentor andersoni | reverse complement strand
CAAATGTGCCGTGAAGTGTTTATTAAATGCCAGCAAACAAAATGAGATGCACGGTATAGTTTTTATCCTGATTTATGCTACCTGTCATTTCAGGCAATGCTAATGTTTATCCACCTTACCGCCCACTGCTTTAATTTCATGCAATGTTTGTGTGTATGCGCCCCACACCGTTCTCAATCCAAGCAAAAGGAGCACAGAACTTTGTATTCGTGCGCACTTTGAGACATAGGCGACGACTACGGGTAGTCTTAGGGGCTCAAGCCCTCTCCGAAGTTTTTTTCTCAGAAGAGAGCCGCTTCCTCTGGCGATGCCGATGCCTACACTCTGGCTCCTCTTTGCGCATCAATTTTCCATCCCCAGGACTGTCGCGCACATCCGAGGTTTCTTTTAGGCTTTTCCTAATTTGTCACTTGCTCATTTTTTCATTTGACTAAAATATCATTAATCAATAGTTTGTGTGGGTGTGATCCGCTTTTTATTATATAATATTTTCGCCTTATTTGTGCAAATGCTCATAATCGATGGGAAAGCATATTAAAGAGTAATTTCGCAACAAACTAATCTTCACTTCGAATGGTATACGGGCAGCTTCTACGTAGCGAGTACATATTTCACCGAATGTTCACGTTGCTATCGACATTGATCTGCAAGTTTCCCACCGAAAAAATAGACTAGAGCACATTGATACGCTCGGAACAGGTTATATGCTCGCTTAAAGGTATCCTTGGAGAATTACATCATTTATAGAAGTTTGATTTAGAGCTTAAAACATCCTGATAAGCTAGTTCGTAATTCATGACTTAATTATAGAAGCGCATTTGGAGTTCAAAATAGACACAATAAATGAGGACACAAAAGTCGCTGCATTTTTTCAACACGTAATTTCTTGGTGTGGGTGCTTTGTCAAGTGCACTGTCTATGGAACTAAGCTGTATAGAAGGGATGTGCGGAATATTAGCGGTAATACCATCATCATCAGCCTATTTTATGTCCATTGTAGAACGAAGGCCTCTCCCTGCGATCTCCAATTATCCCTGTCCTACGCCAACCGATTCCAACTAGCACCCGTCAACATTTTCAAGTCTGTCTGTTTATTAATAACAAAAAAGCAGTTACTCAACTTTTCTTAATTTTATTTTGGCTCTGTAAGAGACGTTATTAAAACGCTGAGAAGCTTTCCCCGCCGGCCTAAAATTTCCAAAGGTGGTAGCGAATCTATATTTGCAGAGAATGGATTCCATGTTATGAGTGACGTGCACCGAAAGATTTAGAAGCACATTTTGCAAACCACCGTGGAAGCTTCCCCAATATGTTGAAACAACTGAACGTCCCAGGAAACTGACATTCTGAAGGAATAGGGGACATGCTATGCCTGATATACGGGAAACTTTTCAAAGAGCGTAAAGGAATTACACTCTTTGCAAACAATAATTAAGCTAGTGCCCGAAACCATTACATGGCCATTTTTACCTGTGTTCTCCACTGCCCTTTGCGTTACGCCGCTAATCACAAGGTCGCGGGATCAAATCACGGCCCCAGCGGCCTCGTTTTCATGGGGACGAACTACAAGAACGCTCCTTTACCGTGCATTAAAAAAATTCAGGCAATTTAAATTAGCGCGGGCTCCCTCATACGGTAAGCCTCATAATGTAATCTTGGATATGGGACGTAAAACCCCAGAAATTATCATTTTATCTTGCAGTGTCGTGAGACAAATGAACATCACTCATAACTTACATTCGGTGACAACAGTTGGCAATGTTCAGGGTACTGTGCGGCGAGACGATCATTTCAAGCCTCATAATGTAATCTTGGATATGGGACGTAAAACCCCAGAAATTATCATTTTATCTTGCAGTGTCGTGAGACAAATGAACATCACTCATAACTTACATTCGGTGACAACAGTTGGCAATGTTCAGGGTACTGTGCGGCGAGACGATCATTTCAAGCCTCATAATGTAATCTTGGATATGGGACGTAAAACCCCAGAAATTATCATTTTATCTTGCAGTGTCGTGAGACAATTCAACGTCACTCATAACTTACATTCGGTGACAACAGTTGGCAATGTTCAGGGTACTGTGCGGCGAGACGATCGTTTCCGGCTTGAAAATGAGTTCTGCAAATAAATATTTACCGCTGTTTTCTTCTTTATTTTCGTGCCTTATACGACCTTCGTAGTCGGTTTCGCCGATATCTTCGGTGAAATAATTGATTTACTTCGTTTATACTCTGTGAAAACAAGGGGAATGTTATGGGAATATGTAGGGGAATTACGAAGTTGGGAATGTGCCAAACACTTCTCCAAAATTCTGCCTTTCAAGGTCTTCGTTCTTTCAACAAATGCTCGAATGTGTTATACGGCTGTTATTCGCTGTGCTTTGGAATGTCTCGAAACAACTCTACGTCACAGCCTCTTCAAATTTGGTAAACATTGTGGCCGTTTTGAGTGGAACGTGTGGTGAAACGTTAAGATCTCCAAAATAGTGAGGCGCCTTGCAAATAATTGCTGAACCGTCGTTTTCTCACTATTTTCATGCGTTGTCTAAAAAACCTGTGGCGTCCTCGATGAATAAAGGAGTCACCTTGTTAATATAACGCGGACAAGCAGGAAGGTTATGGGTCATGTGTACAAAAAGTTGAAAGTGTGTCGTTCAATTACAAAAGGGAATTACGGAACGTTACGGCCGATATTCATGCGAAGTTAAAAACACGTCGGTGAAGTACAGCCTCGGACGAAAATTTCCTCAATTAAGAGTGAGATGACCTGGGGGATTTGGTGCGGTAACACGTTGACACATCTGTAAAGACGAAGGCAAACAGAAGAAACAAGTAGCAACTAAGTGCTAGGCAAGTAAGCGTTATTGTCGGCGGGGAACAGTCCCAACGCGTGAATCACATTCAAGGAACAATTTAGTGTGGAGCTGTCTTGCGATAGCAAATATATAGACACTCGTTCCACTATTTTTGCCGTGACGTTTCCTACAAAGTCTAAGTGCGATAACACCGTCGCCACGCGCCGTATAGTGTATGTGCTAGCAAAAGCGCGTGAGGGGGAGGAGGACGAATGAAGAACTATTTAAGGCCAACACGAAGGCCCAGTAGAGCGTTTGCTCCGCTAGGGCCCGTTGTTCCCCCGCCGAGTCCTAGTAGCCGACGATCGCGCCCTAATCTGGCGCGCGAATGGCCGTAAGGGGGATGGGAGGGAGGGGGACCACGACCGCGTTCTCGAGAAGAAAGCGGGGAGCAAGTTCGCCGTCTTTCGTTGCGCGAAAAGAACCGGGGGGAGGGGAGGTAGGTGAGACGTTGTACTTCGACAGAAGCGCACGGCCGCGCGTGATTTATCTGCGATCTGCTCTGGAATCAGAGCCTAGGTGGGCCGACGACTCGTAGCTTTTTTTGTGCCGTGTTATCGCCGATAGACAGCACCAAGGTCACTTCGCTAGCTGCTGCTGCTGTGCTTCCTCCCGCCAGCGTGTGGGCAGCTAGCGTCAGTGGTCATCGAGTGTGATGCGTTCGTGTTTGCCTGTGCGCGCTGACACCATACTTGTTAATTTATTTAGTAAGCGAATGTTGCCATCTTTATAGAGCAGATAGAACTACTATCCTTACTTCGCACAACTCTCTGTTTATTTGATATCGCTAGCGATGCTTCGCCTTTCGGGCGAAACTGCGACTTTTTTTCAAAAACAACTGAAGTTTGTAATGCGACTGCTAAAAAAAATTGCTTGTCTGGAAACCGGGCCCAGATTTCACATGGTCGGATAAGTCTGAAGTCGTTTTTTTTTTACTTGTAGAAAAATTTACGAACCGATTTAGCGATTCCTATGGTACGTGGAGTCGTTTCCAACGACGCGTTAATTTTACGCGTCAGAATATTATTGCTTCCCTTTCGAGTAGGTAGTGCTAACGCCTCACGAAGGAACTGTTAATATTTACATTTAACCGTAATGAAAACGTCGCCACGTACTTACAAAGGTATATGGGATTTAGGCGAGTTGTTTTATGCTCCCGGCTGTGAACATAACGTGAGGAAGTGATTCTGCTCATTAAGCACGTAATTAAGTAAATCTTACTGATTAGGCTTCCGATATAAATTTTGGAACATGCTGTAATGCAAAATTGAAGATATTTAGTGCGCAACTCGTACGCATTCGCCAGCAATTTCTCGGCTTCCACATCTTTCGAGAAATGCGCCTTGAAAATATGCAATATGCAAGATTGGTGTTTTATTGAACGTTTATCGTTAGTGCATTTTTCGACAGTCTTAAGTGATAAGTAATAAATATTAATGGAGCTAGAACATATCTAAAGTTCTGCCAGTGCCGTGGAATATGCTAGTGGTTTTGTATACGCAACATGTTCCGAAGCCTGCACGTCATTTCACAGCCTTTTTTTTTTTTTGAAATAGTAAGGTAGATTAAGAATTAGTTCACACGTTCTGCATTAAAGTACACGCAACGCAACAATATAGCGCATTTAACCGAACGCTTTCGACCATTTTTAAAGGTTGCTGTGGCAGATAGCACAATTCTAGTTCATCAGCTAGTCTTCTCTAAGAGGCGGATATTTCGTGCCGGAAAAATTGAAATGCGTAATCTACTAAATAAAACATAACTAATCAAGATTTTAACTAATTACGCTATGGCTTATATTACAATGTACAATATCTAGTTGTGAATTTCACAAGGCGGATCCAATTGTAACGAATTCCCAGGGTGACACCAGTTTCGAGCTAATAATTCCAGAAGTTTGCGAAGAAATGCATTGACTTTTCAGTTATTTTGTGCTTCAATCCATAAAACAGCGTTTTGTTAAGAAAGTGACTGGAACTGTAATGCATTTCTCCGCAAATTTTGGGAAGGAATAGCTAGAGATTGGTGTCATCCTGTGAATTGTTCCAAATGGATCCGCCTTGTGAACTTCACTGCTAGAATTTGTAAATTGTAATATGGGCCATAAGGTACTTAGCTAAAAACTGAATTATTGAATTTTTATTACTTATTCGATTATGCATTTAATTTTTTTTGTGCAAGAAATGTCCGCTTGTGTGAGTAGAGCAGCTCATGAACTATGATCGTGCTACCTGCCAGAGGCAAACTTGAAAAGCTTTTGCAAATGTTCGCTTAAGGAAATCGGTATTAAACGTATATATATATATATATATACATATATATATATATATATATATATATATATATATATATATATATATATATATATATATATATATATATATATATATATATATATATATATATATATATAATATGTGTGTGTGTGTTTGTGTGTGTGTGTGTGTGTGTCTGTGGTGAGCACAACATTCGCGTCTCATCTTCCTCATCGACTCATATCTTCATCAGGGACCTGACTTCTTTGTAGTCGGGGGGCGAAAGCTTCCAGTATAAAGAAGTTCCACAGAAGTGGTGCAGCTGTCTCATTATATATATTGTAACGGAAGTCAGGAGCCTTGAATTAAGTCATGAATTACGAACTAGCTTATCAGGATGTTTTAAGCTCTAAATCAAACTTCTATAAATGATGTAATTCTCCAAGGATACCTTTAAGCGAGCATATAACCTGTTCCGAGCGTATCAATGTGCTCTAGTCTATTTTTTCGGTGCGAAACTTGCAGATCAATGTCGATAGCAACGTGAACATTCGGTGAAATATGTACTCGCTACGTAGAAGCTGCCCGTATACCATTCGAAGTGAAGATTAGTTTGTTGCGAAATTACTCTTTAATATGCTTTCCCATCGATTATGAGCATTTGCACAAATAAGGCGAAAATATTATATAATAAAAAGCGGATCACACCCACACAAACTATTGATTAATGATATTTTAGTCAAATGAAAAAATGAGCAAGTGACAAATTAGGAAAAGCCTAAAAGAAACCTCGGATGTGCGCGACAGTCCTGGCGATGGAAAATTGATGCGCAAAGAGGAGCCAGAGTGTAGGCATCGGCATCGCCAGAGGAAGCGGCTCTCTTCTGAGAAAAAAACTTCGGAGAGGGCTTGAGCCCCTAAGACTACCCGTAGTCGTCGCCTATGTCTCAAAGTGCGCACGAATACAAAGTTCTGTGCTCCTTTTGCTTGGATTGAGAACGGTGTGGGGCGCATACACACAAACATTGCATGAAATTAAAGCAGTGGGCGGTAAGGTGGATAAACATTAGCATTGCCTGAAATGACAGGTAGCATAAATCAGGATAAAAACTATACCGTGCATCTCATTTTGTTTGCTGGCATTTAATAAACACTTCACGGCACATTTGCTTCGTGCAGTTTACAATATGTGAACACCATTTGTAAGTTGTTTTTTTTTTTTTGGCATCAAAGGTTTCAAAGCAACATGTTGGCCAGGAAGTGTCAATGTCAGGGTTTCTGGTTTCTGGATTTCTGCGCATTGTGGACCTTGTTCTGAAGGCCATGTCATGCCAGAAGATCAAGTGCCAATACCGTCGGCCTAAGGCTTTAGTTTTAGCCGTCTGTGAGCCCCACTAACGCAAGCTTCAGAAGAGCAGTGGTCCTATAACATGAACGTATTACAATCTGTTTATTCCTATCCCCGAATGTCAAACTTATGTAACCAGCCACGCAGGCATTGGGCGGTGGCCCGCACAACAGTTTGAACAGCGCAATCGAACACTCTGCTCGTTTATAGGCGGTCATATTTGCTTGCTTTTTAAGCGAATACCATTGCGTGCCTTGACGGGTTCTTCTTATTCAATTGGCTGCGAAGAGGCGAGGAACACGTAGAAGTGAAAGGGTGAAAGGGTGAAGCGAAATCGCGTCGTGCAGCGGGACGCCTAAAACTACGCTGAAATGCACCCTCAGCGAAGAAGAGATCGCTGAGTGATCCTGTATATGCGTCGAAAAGGTTTGAAAACCTTGTACTGCCATGCAATGTTTTTTTTATTATGCGTAAAAAAATTTATTCTCTCTTGAAGCGCTGAGTGCCAGAGTGATAGTCGGGTCACGGTGTTATATTTATTTCATAACGAGATAGTCCTAGGCTGTTCCGAAAAAAAATAGCAGTTTTATTCGGCCTAATGACTCATCCTTAATGCGTACAGGTCATTTTGACGTGCTGAGCTTTTGCGGTTTTGCGACGTTGCGAGGCAGACTGGCTATGTGGAAGCAGCCCGAAAACTTTAATCAATGCAGGAGGGCTAATCGCGGAAGAGATGTGGAATCGGAAATGATTAGTTTTCGCTTGTACGGTCTAATAATGCATAATCGGTGTATACACGTCAAAGCAGGTGACATGCATACACTTATCGCGGTTTTCGGGGTAATCGCGTGAGAGACAGGCGATGTGCGGGTGAGCCGAAAAATTTTCGGCTAGTCGTGGAGGGCTGACTGCATAATTGAAATAGAGATGCTTTGAATAGCTTTAGGTTATGGTGCCCCAGTACTCAGCATTCCACAGTGTGGGACATGAGCGCCAGCAAAATGGGCGCCATCTTTGGTTAGAACGAGTGAGAGGCAGCTACTAGCTCGCAGAAAGACGCGACTTTGAAATTCTGCTATTTTAACAGCTTCCATATCCCTCGGTGTAGTGTGGTGGTATTTCAGACAAAAGACGCTGTAAAGGACATGAACGAACCAGTCAGCAAACTCTCGCCTGTTTGTTCATCGGTCGAACTCGCACGTGAAATTTTAAAGAAAGAGCCTCCGAAAGTAAATGGTAAAAACAAAGACAAAAATAAAACAGGAAGCTGATATGAAACGCATGAATCAAAGTTGTAAACACTTGTCTACTTTCCGAAGGTAAGGGTTACGCATTTTTATCAACAAATTTAAGGGCGCCTGCTCCCCGCACAAACCAAGGTGTTTTCGTCTGTTTTCCTGAGATATGAAGTGAAAATTTTTTGTGGCTTTCATCCAATGCACCATGTATTCCCATGCAATGCAATGTAATAAGGTTTTACTTTCAAAATGCCATAAGATACCTGTACGCATATTTTGATTTTACCATTTTAAGTGAGAGTAGAAGGCCCAATAGGGTAATACACACAAAAAACTGAGCTCAGTGGGCAAATTTTAACACGCAATTCTTACTCCCTTAAGTCAAACTTTAATACCGGTAACACCGACTGGCATTATATTATTGGCTGGGTGACATCGCGAAATCAGGGACCACCGCTGTATCCAGAAACGCTGACTCTGACTTTCAAGATCGTGACTTTCAAGATGACTTCAATACTGGGACCATCGCAAACACGACATTCAAAAGCGGTTTCTGTTACGCGACAGAGCAGCTTTTGTAAATGCTGATGCCTTTCATCACTCCTCAGTACCACTCGACGACTATACACTTAAATTGTGACGTCAAAAAAAAAAAATATAGGAATTTTTTACCGCACTGAATGCGCTGAAAGTTTGCCAACGCGATGTGGTACGCGTACAGTTAAGCATGCGATGCATAATTCAAGCTTGGAAATTTTGTAACCGCCGCAGTGCTTAGTGGCTAGTTCGCAGAATCGAGGTCGCAGGATTGAATCCCGGCCACGGCAGCCGCATTTCGATGGGGCGAATTGCCCAAACAGCCCTGTACTTATATTTATGTGCATGCTAAAGAACCGGAGTCCCCCACTACGGCATGCTTCATAATCAGATCGTTGTTGTGGCACGTAAAACCCCATAATTTCTTTTAATTTTGAAAATTTTATGTATTGCCGCCTTTAAGAACACACTTTTTTCCACGATCTGCTATCTTAATACATGCTATCTTAATACATCTGCTATCTTAATACAAGTCATTGTCACCTTCCACTGTACCGAACTTCATGATATTTGTTACATTTAAAAATCAAACCTTAAAATCTTCCGACTGTGGGAAGCATGTTCTTGTATTACAGCGTCAATATTTCCACACAAATTCGCTGATAATTACAAACACAAAGAAAACTGAGCCATCAAGCTTACAACCCAGCAGCGATGTCATAAAACCGAAAGAAATTGATTACCGCGTATTATACATTTCTTTGAAATCTAGCACTAGCTTTTGGGCAGGACGTTTGAAAAACATTACGGAGTTGCGATATTTGTTTCTGTACCGAGCAGCGCCTGGAAAATTCCTGCTTCACCTTTTAAGTTACCAATTTTTCATTGTCTTTATCAAGAGTATACGACCCTAAGATAAAACTTTCCTTTCTACATTTACATCTTCCTCCTCAACGGGACAAAAGTTTATTCAGACGACTTTAAAGGTTGTTTCTTGAGAGCGATTGGAAGTTTGAGTGAAGAAATTGAAGTTGGCCTGGGTCTAAAGCTCATTTTAAGCAATGTAGCAATTTTCGAAGTTTTGCAAGACCGTGAATCCAGCCACTGCGGTAGATGTGTTAAGGCGTTCTCCTGGTAAACACTAGCCCTTGAGGTTGATTGGCGTTGGCGTTTCGATGCACCCAAAATTCAATAGCTCTTGTATGCTTGTGAACCCCAAGTGGTTATAAAAAATCCGGAGTTTTTCCCTGCAGCGTCTCGCGTAGCCCGGCTGTTTCATTGGGATAATAATTATCCTCACTCACTCACTCACTCACTCACTCACTCACTCACTCACTCACTCACTCACTCACTCACTCACTCACTCACTCACTCACTCACTCACTCACTCACTCGCTCGCTCGCTCGCTCACTCACTCACTCACTCACTCACTCACTCACTCACTCACTCACTCACTCACTCACTCACTCACTCACTCACTCACTCACTCGCTCACTCACTCACTCAATACTCACTCACTAGCTCCATTAAAAGCTTTCTTTTGCTTTCTCTGAAAGAGTCAATCAATCAGCTAATGAACCAATCAGTCAGTCTGCCTGGAACATGGGGTATTTAATTATACAGGGCTTCGAATTCCAATAGACCTATTCATTCTATGAACTTCTAGGCACTTCGTGTTCATCATCGCCTGTGTCGCGTTATTGCAGAGTTGCAGCTTCGAGTCTGACAAAGCAGATGAAACCCGTATACTGTCTTATACAAATCGCTAGATAGTTGCTTCTTGAGTGCGTTTCGGCTTTTGAGTTGAGTACGTGGCGACTACAGCGTCATGCACACCACCGCTTTCTCGAATGCAGCACACTTCATTGTTTTCAAGATGAAACAAGGGTTCATGGGCACTTAGCGTCTGTGACCAATCGAAATCAGCGCTGCGAGCGGTTGCGTTTTTGTGCGAGGTGGTGGTCATCAGAAATCGGGATGTTTGAACAGATCAATATCACCGTTTCCCAGCAACACCAGGGGTTATAGTCGCCAGTCAAGCTTTCTGTGCGCGAATGAATTAGACGCAACTGCTGAGTAAGGGATGTACTTAACTCCTGCAGCGCCTGAGAAATTCTGCGGTCACGTCGCTCTGAGTGTGGCTCGTAGTTCCCGCTATAAACCGGCCAAGCTACTCTGCTCTGTTTGGAGGACGTCACTGTTCGCGAGACTATCACTTATCCACATAGTCTAAATTTCTTTTTTTATTTACTTACCTTGAAATACACCTGTTGGGCGGTTTTAGATGAAGAATGATTTACATGCGGAATTTTACGTAGGAAAAATTAAACAACAGGAAAGAAACACTAAGTACAAGAACCGAAAATAACTATGAATAACAAATAGAAACAAATAGTAAGTACAACACGCATAGCATAAAAACAAGTAAACGGGCTAACGAGCACTCTGTGATGTATGGTTCTCTTCTGCGTGCCTCGTCAAATATGGCGCAATCCAACCTCTAATATAATAAACGGGGACATGTGTAATACTTAGCTTAATAAAAAAAGTTTCTTCACTCGATGTATAAGTATGAAGATTTCAAGGCAGCGTCTTACAAGCAGGAAAGAGTGAGCAAATCATAACTCCATTTAATAATATTTGCCAGCCCCGCTTTATATTTATCAGGGCTGGTGTTGTTTACCGCATCTGCGGGTAACTTGTTTCAATCTTTTGTAACGAAAATTGAAGTCCTTTGCGCAGAGGTGTGGGAATAGGAGGGGTAAACGGCTTTTTGGTGACTGTTGCGAAGCGATAGCCGCTGAGCGGGAGTGATGAGAGTGGGATTAAACGACGAGTGATCAACTTGTGAAACGGAGAAAGCCTCCAAATGATGCGGCGGCATTCAAGACTAACAAGGTTGACCCGGGATTTTAGTGCTGTGACGCTAGTTAGAGAAGAGTATTCTGAATAAATTATAGCTGGCAGCGCGATTTTGGACTGATTCCAACATGTTTGAAAGGTTAATCTGACTGGGGCCCAAACTCCGCTGGCGTACTCGAGTTTAGGAGGCACCAGTATTTGGTAAGCAGGTATATTCACAGAGGAGGGGGTGTGACGCAAGTTCCGCCGTAAGTAAGCGAGAGTGCGGTAAGCATAACTTCTGATGTTAATTGCGTGAAACGATCATGTAAGATCACGAAACATGCCGACGCCAAGATATTCATGTGAGTGTAAGGAAAATATTCGGAAACCGTAAGATGTGAAACTTGTGGTGAAATTCGAGGACCGACGGTGGAAGAGAATGAGCGCAGTTTCCTTTGTGGTGAGGTACATCGACCACATGTCTCACCATTTTTCGACGTGATGCAGATCATTTTCGACTTTGGTAGAGCCAAGGTTGTCGCTGATGCTGCGGTAAATAAGACAGTCGTGGGTTAACCGGTGCGTTAAGTGACCGTCAGACTTATAGCGGGTGAAAAGACAAGGACGAATGAAAGACGTGACAGACACAGGTCTTCCTTTCGTCACGTCTTCCTTTCGTCTTTGTCTTTTCACGCGCTATAAGCCTCACGATGTCATACGAACATGCCCAAATCACTGCATTACAGCATTCCAGTTCTAGTACACCGGGCTCCTTTCTACTTGTTCCGCGGAACCCAGCAGCAACTGTCGCTTTCATTGCCAGCACAGTTTGCAAATGTCGGTCCCTTTCATTTTGTCTTGGAAACAAGATTTTCCTGCAAGATGTACGAGCTTTATTTTGAGGCTTTCTAGCTTCACCTAATGAAGGCGTTCCGGTCTGCAAGATTTAGATGTCAGAATGGCTTCGCCTGGCTCGTCTGCATAGAACACAACGGAATGCACAGGTAAGTGCCACAGGGAATCGATCCATGGTCACGAGGCGCCGCCTCGAGTGGTCAAGGCTGATCAACCAAACAACGGAATCCTTGTCGCAGGTTCAACTCAAGAAATTGCGTTGGCTCTTCCCCGACAAGTTGCTTGCGCCAAAAGGGAAAGTTAATTTTCTTCAACGGGAAAGTGTTCCTAACAATGTGCAACGCGTGCTCACCCTAGGGCCAAAGTTCGCCGTCGAAAAAAGGACTCCTCCGGAGCTGCTTTCGCTCGTCAGACATGTTTCCCAGTGCACCGCCGGAGACGACGCTGTGCGGTGTGTGTCTGACGGTGTCGGTGCCTTGATCCATAGCAAACCAGCGGTTCCAAAGGTATCTGTAAAACGCGTAGCCTCTGTCTTGAAGGACAAAAAGCTGTTCGTATAACCCGCAGATAAGGAAAGGAGGTTTCGCGGTATTGTCTCATGAGGCCTTCAACGAAAAAGGTTCAGGTGCAGTAAACGAATTTTTATCCATGTACAAATTCGTGCTTGTCAAAAGTGAAAGCGAAAGCAAAGAAGCTTTGTAAATGCCTGCCTTTAGATGGTGTTACGAAGGGTGTAGTTGCCAGGCAAGCTTGATTGCGTTGATGTGTTCTTTAGTGTAGAGACACAAAACATTGATGCACCTTTTTGAGCCATTGTGTCGGAAAACTTTACCTGGCAAAAATGTACAGAATTGTATCGTCAAAAAATGCTCTAGACGCTGCCAATTCAGGACCTGTGTTTCGTAAAAAAAAACTCTGGTGTGGTACTGGATTACTTCAGGTCGTCCACACATAAAAATATTAAGTCCTTCTCTGTAGACATAACAGACCTGTTTTATTCCTTACCGCATTCAGGTGTGCTCTCCAGCGTTCAGTGTTCTATTGACACCTTTGGAAACGTTGCCTTAGAACTTCTTAGTTTTATCTTCTTCCTACTTTCATACTGTGGGAAGGGCAACCTTGTATACAGAAGGGGAAAGTTTGTATCGGATCGTGTATAGCTCCCATCCTTAGAGATATATTCTTAGCAAAACTAGACAAGAACATGAGTGGTCGGCTGCCAGATTTTACGATTCTAAAAGTTTTTAGATACGTCGATGGTTTTTTAGTTCCACCCGACTGCAGCCCTAACTGTTTTAATTTTTTAACCACTTATGCAATTTCTTTTAAATGCGACGGTTTATCTCCTCTAAAAGTAACGCACGAACTGCCGATTGACGGAAGTATTCGACATCTTGACATTAAGATTTTATTTTGCAACGACCATGTACGCGGGAAGTACGAGTCTCGTGCGAACAAGCCACTGCTCTCATATCAGTCGGCGCACTCTATACGCATTATGTAAGTCATGCCCTGAGCTGATGACCAAAAGCGTCAACAACCAGATCCTCCGTCTTCGTTTGGCAGGTTACCCTGCATTTGTATTTATTAGCGTTGCTGGGGTCTACTGAAGTCGAAGTTATCAAAGAATTCCGCCAGCCTGCCTTGTGTAGATAAGAGGAGCGTAGCTGTCATTCCGTTTATCCACGGCGTATTGCACCGTTTGGGGAAATTAGGTCAACGTGCGAATGTTAGGGTTGTCTTTTCATCTCTTACAAAATTGCAATGTCTGTGAAGACTAGCCAGACCAGGCCTGTCTGACAAGCGCATGTGCAAAAAGAAACACCAGGAACTGTGTGTTCAAAGTGCAGGAGCAGTTGCTTACAACCTTCCTTGAAAGTGTGAGAAAAACTACGTGGGGCAAAGCGGAAGGTGCCTCAACGAGCGTTTACAGGAACACTGGTATAATGTAGCAGAAAAGCGGGGTCAGTTCCTGGACGGTCATTGCAGGCATTGCATGTGCGCTGTTGCCGGAGCGGATGATGGTGACCACTCGATGTGTGCTCCAGCATGCAGAGACTGCTCCATCATGGGAAGAGCCCGAGGAAGATTAACTCGCAAAATTATCAAAGCAGAAGTGATTGATAGGCTAGGAAATAACTGTGTTTCAAAACCATCAATTGCCCTTTCCCACCAAGAGTTAGCTCAAGTGCGTAAAGGTAAGGCATTTTTTTGCAAACAGCGCATGTATGATGACGTATGCGAAAAAGTTGTAGATATGTATGGGTCGTTTGCTCAAAATGAAGATTGTTGTAAATAGCGCCTGCGTGTGTCACATCTTCCTTCCGTCCTTGTATTTTCACGTGCTATAAACAACACGATGTCATACCAACAAGCGCAAATCACTTCATTACAGTGTTAAGAGACCCACAGTTGTTAGCCCAGACAAACTCTTGATTACTAAGGAAGTCACGCACCGAGTGTACGACAATGGGGTTAAGGTTTAAGTGCGAGGGTTTCAGTAGAAGGCGTTCGTTTAGCGACTTTAATAAACGCTTTCTCAAAATTTAGACAGAGTGCGTTCTGCTTGTTTTAAGACTGATATTGTGGAACCATTGCATTGGCTACCAAGAAAGACCAGGCTGTGACACTACGCTACGCCACTCTCTTTGGGAGACATCACTGTCAGCGAGATTATCGACCATCCACACAGCGCTACATTTTGGCTGCAGACCGCCATTCTACAAGCGTTGCCTAAAATCAACGGGCACTATCTGATTCGAACATGCAGCTATTAACGAAGTACAATAAAACAAATTTAAAGTGCTCAAAATGATTTTCTTCAACAGTTCTGGAAAGCAGGGCCGACAGCAAAAATGCGAGGTGTTCGGAAAGAATATATTGAACATTTCCGAAATTTTATTGCTATTCTTTAAATTTGTATTATGGTTTAAAATTCGTCGCGCATGCAGTAACAAGCAAGTCCGGGAGCCCTTATTGGCGTTCCTACGCATAAAGTTCACCTTCTACATGTCACCCCTGCCAGCCATCGCGCCAGTTACGTTGTGCTGCACACTAGCTATTTTAAATGCTTTTTTGTGTGAAGGTGCGCGCCTATTTATTTGAGTCACCTTGCCGCGAACCTTCTTAGACAACCAGGTGTAAACAGCCAATCTGTGGACGCGAAAACAGAAAGCTGAAATTCAATTCACTTTCTTTATTTCTTCACGGTGCTGTCAGTCTGTAATTTGGAAGACGTGCTGTGATCGCGTGTAATCCTGAATGAATGAGTCTGCAGAATTGATTATTCCAACGAATCCTTCCTCCTGAGTCCCACGCATGTTTCCACCAAGAGCCAAAGTCTCTGAAGTTCCTCCGATAGGTTCACAACACGGCGTGGTTGACATCGTCGTTTCCGCCAGCCACGTTGCCCGCATCCCTCTGCTCAGGTGCCTCGGCCCTGGTGCCTTCAACGGGCTTTCCTACCGAGTTCACGTCATCGTTGACTTTGGTGCTGACAACGGCTGCCTGCGTGACGGTCCCAGCATCAACGGAGGCGGGCGCTTCTTCTTCGACTTTGGTCCCATCGCTCTTGCTGGTAGCGGGGGCATCGTCTTCGGCTGGTGGAGGGACCTTCTCCTTGACTACCTTCTCCTCAACCTCAATCTTTTTAGTGGTGGCTTCGGCTGGTGGTGGAGCCTTTGTGGTGAATGTTGGGTAGAGCGGCACGCAGCTTACATTATAAGCGTGGTCGCAAACGTTGAGAGCGTCGTTGAATAGCAGGCCTGCCGGACATGGCATAAGCACGGGAAGTCCCTGGGGGTAAGCGGGAAAATAGGACATTTTACGAAGACAGTGTTATTTTGGCGTGGAAGTGGTGCCGTCTGAGGCGATACAATGAGATGCGCTCCGACAGAAACACGCGATACCAGATTCGAAATATGGAATGGTTTAGGAACAGTGCTTTAAGATGCACTCCCACGAAAGCTAGTTGCAGGTCCCAACAGCATGAACGAGTGTTCACAGGAGCGTTTTTGGTGTAATGTAAGGCACTCGTGCTGGCTAACTCGAAGCGTCGTGAAGTGTTTCAAGCTCAGGCCATTAAGTGTTTGTAAGGGAAAGCTTATGGGCTGAAAAGAAATGAAGATTAAGCCTAATTAATATGTGGATGTCACACATGCCACAGAGACGACCTTACTACAAAATGTCACACATCACATACGTGCAAGTATTTTAACTGGTAATTTAACTTTAGAAATTCTCGCGAACGCGTGTCATGGAACAATAATGAACATGGCGAAAGTCTTCACATAACGCGACTAATGATTTGAAGAAACGCGTGGTAGAAAACGCAAACTGTTGCGATTTTAGCCGACTGTCCAAACTAGGGCATAATCCTATTATGGAGCTTAGACACAGGCGTAGAAACGAAATGGCTTTGTGCGTGCGAAAGTTGCGCTAACAGTAAAAATTTATAATGACACTGCTTGATAATCGGCATGAACAGAAACTGTGGCTTAGGAAACAAAGACAAAGGAAATTGATTTACTTAACTAGCAGAAAGTGCGCATGTACGATAAACTTTTCAAATGCTTTCACTTTATTTAGAAGCAGTGTTTTCTTAATAGCGAACATCCTGAGCTGATGTTCTTGATTTATGTTCCACCAGCCAGTAATTCAGTCCTTCCTTAATTTGGAGTGATTATTAAATGCAATTCACAGTAGTGTATCACAATAGGCGCTACATGAGCAGAGTTCCGTAACATAACATGCGTGAAAATCCAATACAAGCATATCAATACACAATTAGCGGTCACGTAGTCTGTGAGGATTATACATGTCAACTACAAGAAAGAGTAGAAAAAAATTTTTAAAATAGAATATTTGAAAAACGTTAATTACAAATTTGAGTGTTACTTTTACAACGCAAACCACGAAAAACGCTAATTCCTGTAGTAATATTGATTAAAGTATGTAGTTGAAATAAAAAACTGCAGGTATGAAGAAAATAAGTATAACTACAGGAATGATCAAATGAAGTAACGCAAGCATATTTGGAAGAACACCAAAATGTCTAGTTATAGATCTTACTAGATTCCATGTGAAAAAAGTACTAGCAGATATTCCACAGATCAAGATTTCAAAGTGCTTTAAAAAATACATCAATCGTTGGACTCGTCACCCCATCTGCAGGAAGTACACTAAAGTCGGAGGTAGTGCGAGGGAGGAATGTGTTTTTAAATGTTTTTGTTTTGCATGAGCCCTCGGCCATTTTTTCGGGGTCGTAAGAACGTATAATACGGCATGCTACACGTTTGATGAGCATTCTTTGTTCGATTTCTAACATGTCGTGGTGTGATTGCTAGAGAAATTTTAGCCTCTCGTGATACCGCGGCGTTTTGAGTTGCTCTAGCTGGGCAGTTTGCAAAAGCGCCAAATGTAGTGATTGAAAAAATACGAGGAATACTGTCGGGATCATGACATCCCTCGGGAAGTCCTCCAGGTTGCCAGAAAGCCAGAACGTTTACCCCCGTGGTGTGATTTCATAGCGTTATGTGATTGGACACTAACACATCTAAAGAAAAGAGACACACCACATGAACACATTATACAAGAATTCCGCTCTCTTCAAGACAAGTATATAAACTACATAGAATTTTATACTGATGGTTCTAAAACGGACAAACACGCGGGTGTAGGGGCCGTAACATAAAATTGGGAAACAAGTATTCGATTACCTCAGCATGCCTCTGTCTACACAGCCGAAGTGTACGCGATATGGACGGTAGTTCAAAAGATCATTGCTGACAAACTTGAAAACACTGTCATATACACAGATTAATTAAGCGTACTGAAGGCTCTACACATGAAATCCCAAAGTGAACCCTTGTTAAGCGATATTTTGAATGCATTAACGTCAAACAAATATGGCAGATCAATTAAGTTTTGCTGGGTACCAAGCCATGTTGGAATATTGGGTAACGAAGCGGCGGATAGATGCCCATCAATGGCAGCGTACAAAAACATTCAAAATACAGCACTTCCATATAAAGACAGCGTCAATGCGATTCGGAAGGCCTTGACGTCAAAATGTCAACGCGATTGGGACACTTGTATAAGCAACAAGCTTCATCTAATTAAACCTGTAATTGGCGAGTGGAAATCATGCAGTCACCAGCAACGATTCTACGAGGTGATCTTGTGTCGACTTCGAATTGGACACACACATCTGACGCACAATTTCCTTCTTCGAAAAGAAAACCCGCCAACTTGCGAAAAATGTAATGAAGCTCTTACAGTCATGCACATCTTAATAACATGTCCACACATGAATACACTGAGACGGAGGTTTTTACACAGCCTGTATAAATTGCACATTCCATTACACCCTGCCCTATTACTAGCAGATGACCCCCTAGTGCCAATTCCTAACCTCTTCGACTTTTTAGAAAAAACCGGTTATTTACACCAACTATAATGTAATGGAGGTTCACCTGCCCTAACGTTCCGTTTGATTTTGTCTTGTGACTGGCGCAGCATGGCCTTAGTTGCCTTTGTGCCACTAAACCCAAACTAACTAACTAACTAAAATAAACCTGCTTGGACACTTTACAATCACGCAGTGTTAGAGTCTCTCCAGAGTCCCATACAGATGCCGTATATCCTAATATTGGTCGGATAAATGCTTTGGGTGAGCAGATTGGGTGAGGGAACAAACACGCGTAAATGACATCTTAGTTGAAATCAAGAAAAAGAAATGGGCATGGGCAGGACATGTAATGAGGAGGGAAGATAACCGATGGTCATTAAGGGTTACGGACGGGATTCCGAGGGAAGGGAAGCGTAGCAGGGGGCGACCGAAAGTTAGGTGGGCAGATGAGATCAGGAAGTCTGGAGGGTCAACATGGCGACAATTAGTACATGACCGGGGCAGTTGGAGGAGTATGGGAGAGGCCTTTGCCCTGCAGTGGGCGTAACCAGGCTGATGACGATGATTATGAAATGCTTTGTATGCTATAAGTTGTATATCAAGCGTAGAATTGCACAATTCTATTTTAAGAAAGCCCAATTGTTTCAATGCCCTTTTTTCAGCATAGGCTAAAAATAAATTCTGGGGTTTTACGTGCCAAAAGTAGGATCTGATTTTGAGGCACGCCTTAGTGGGAGACTCCGGAAATGTGGACCACCTGGGGCTCTTTAACGTGCACCTAAATCTAAGTACCCGGCTGCTGTCACATTTCGCTCCCATTAAAATGCGGCCACCGTTGCTGGGATTCAGTCCCGTGATCACGTGCTTAGTAGCTCAACACGGTAGCCACTGAGCAACCACGGCGGATTTTCAACATACACTACATGTTCATTCTATCGCAGATCAGGCGCGATAATTGCTCCTAAGTACTTATAGCTATGTACGACACTCAAGGATTGACCGGTTAGGTTGTACGTCAAATTCAGGGTTCTTTTGTCGGGTTACTGTCATCGCCACAGTCTTTCGATTATTCAGAGACATTTGCCACGTGTAGCACCACTTTTATATTTTGGTCAATGTATTGTTCAATAATGCCTTATCTCGTCCCTAAGAAATTTCTTCATATAGTACGCACTCCATCTGCGAAAAGCCGGATTTCCATAAAGATGTTCTCAGCAATGCCATTTATGAAAAGCAAAAAACAAAAGAGGACAGAGAACCAGAGAACAGACCCAGGATGAAAAGCGGACTTCAGTCGAGTGGAATTGTAGCTAGAGCCGTGGATATTCGCACTCTCGACTCGGAATTCATTTTTGTGATTTCTTTCCTTTTGCTCAACACTGTATTTCCCATTTATTTGTCAATTTGTTGAGTTGGAAATTTTATAAACACTAGGTGCTGATTCAGATCTGATTCAAGGCTAGCTGAACCTGCCACGTTCGGTGGAGGCGGGGGGCAATGTACGCAAGAAGGCTCATGTACAGATGTTTCAGAGTGCGTAGAACAGCGGTTGGTGAATTGAGGAATTATGCACCTGAAAATAACTTCTGCGATGGAGGATGGCTACGTATGATCGTGCTTCACTTGGGAAAATGTGTACTATGAAAATATGTTATTATTATTATTCTTATTATTATTAATAATATTTATATTTATTATTATTATTATTATTATTATTATTATTATTATTATTATTATTATTATTATTATTATTAACCCAGTTTCATGTGAGTGCTTCTAGCACCAGCAACAGGCCCGTTAGTACTGCTGTTCTCTGACAGTATCGGTGCAGCACAGCTGCTTTTCCAAAATTTAGGCATATGAGAATTAAAGAACTCCCCTCACCACAACCTAGCGAGGGAAATGCTGTGTTATAAACGCAGATTATTGTCTGCCCCGAGCACCCGCCGTATACCTGTTGGCACACGAAGTAAGAGGAGCAGTCCAGCGGGTTGGCGATAAAAGTGGCATCGGAGTCCTTGTCGTCCGCGGGCGGGCACCCCGAGAGCGCCCTTGCACTGCCCAGCGATACCAGGGACAGGGCCGCCAGGGCTACCGAGGACAGCACGACACCACGCTGTGCCACCATGCTGTTTAGAAGCGCAAGGAAAAAAATACATGTTTAGGTTAGGGTCTTACAATCGGCGAAGGGCAAATTATTTTGAGCTGAATATAAACAGTCTGGTAATAGTCCCTGAGTGACTACCTTCCGACGATGCTGGATTGTTTATTTTACGTTCATTGTAAGCCAGCATTCTCATGCTAGGCATTGCTGGATAAGCACAGCAAATATTTCAAAGCTGCTTGTTTTCGCACTTCAGATGCGAACATGAGCTCTTTGTATCACATAATGGTGACATCCTGAACGGGACGGACGCGTTACATATCCTCCCTCCCCTTCCCGAATCCTTCATTTGGCATTATAGTTCAGAGCAAAACTTGCTCGAGCGATTTACAGGCACACCACTCGTTACGTTAGAGTTAAGGTGCCGCGCGTTAAGTGAGAGCCGCTATAACATGACAGCTGCCGCCGTCGGTAGAAGTGCATTCCTCTGGTGTAATTGAATAACGTATCTAAAACCTTCAGAACTAATTAATTTTAACCGAACCACAAAAACGAGAGACGCTCTTACTTCACTTGAATGCGACAGCAGCAGGTACCTTTTAATGTCAAATTTCGCACCGTAGAAATATCCTAAAATTGAAGTGTACGCATCTCGACGGTGGGCAAAGGAATCAAGAGGAATAAACAAGCTGTCAAGAATGTGAGAAAATGCAGATGAAAAGAGCAACGTTCTTAACGAATACTAGAATATCGCCTGAAAAAAATTGGGGTTACCACTCACGAGGAATTTTGTATGCTGTAACGGGCACGCTAAGCAGGCGTCATCCAAACGAAACGTCGGGCACAACAATGAAGGTAGCCAGTTGGTGACGACCAGTTTTTGCGAACAGAAATGTTGGCGAGCCCAGCCACTGGACATATGCTGACGCATCTTTATTAAGTATATGAATATACACTCTTAAACATATGTACGAATGTACAACCTTTATGTCGTATCTTGCCACACAACAATAATTGTCATTTGCTTGCTTGCGTTTCCTTTCTTGAGAACGCTGCGCGCGCTACTTTCCTGTCGAGAATGTTCGGTCGTGCTTATAACACGCATGCCATTCATGACTTGGAAGTACAGGGCTCTCAGTGTTTAAGAAATGAAATGCGGACAAGACAGATGACGATTAATTTTATGTAGCAAGATATGACCTAAAGGTTGTAATTTTGCTTAAGAGTGTTGCGTTACGTGCGAGGGGCGATTATCTAGGCAATGATCTTGAGGCATTCACCAATGCAGCGAGTTGCAGACGTCTGAAGGGGATGACAAAGCGCTTCTAAGCAAGATGAGTTGCATTGAATATAGTTGTGCTTTTTTTTTATTCATGTCTGCACTATATTTGTTCCATTCAATTTTCATGAACATGCATTTATTGATATTTGAAATAAATAATAAATTGCCGGGTTTGACGCGAGAAAATCTCTATGGGGCACGCCATGCCCTAGGGAGTGGGACCCTTGAATTATTTTGACCACCTCAAGTTCTTTCACGTGCACCCGATGCATGGTATACGAAAGTTCTTGCATTTCGCTTCTACCGAAATGCGGCCGCCATATCTGGGATGTGATCCCCGGGTTTAGCGAGATGACATAAGCCAGTTGCAGGCACGTGGGAAAAACTGGAAAATTGTACTGAACGCATACTGTTATTTACAGCACGATTTTGCACTGAGAAGTAGTTCTAGTACGCTGTAAGGGCCTACTCGCTTCATCACCTTATCTTTAGCTGCACGTTAGAGAACTACTACATCGAACTACTACATAATATACTACATCGCACATATCTTCAGCGGATTACTGGGAAGGCGCTTGCGGGTTGAGAAAAACCTGTGCACCGCATGCACCATTGCAGCGCACGCCGTGTGTCAGTTCCCATCAAGATTAGTAAGCAAAATTATTTACACTCACCTGAGTGCGATATCGCTGCGACTGCTATCCGTTGAGGAAAAGCTCCTGCTTTTATGCAGCTGGAGCTTCAGTATTGGGCGCGTTTTATTCTGCGACGCGAGAGAGACATCGGTCATGAACCCAACCGTTGCACCAGAGACCTAATAAAAGGCATTGTGCGACAAGTCGGTGGGCTCGGAGGCTGCAATCAGGAGCAATATAGATCCACTGCTTAGAAATGCGCTGCAAGAAGAAGGCATTTAAGGCTTTCGCTGTGCTAAAGTCACAGTAGATAAACTCGAAGGCTCTGTGTCACAGGTGATACCGATGCTCAATATATGCTATGGAACACGTGCTGAAATCGTTGTTTCTCTTCAGCATTTCTCGGGAGGGCGCAAGTGTTCCTACTACAATAGCCCGTGATAGCTGTGGTAGATAATGAATTGCGCCCTTGGACATTGCCGCGAATATTTACGAGAAACGTTGCCCCGATAAGGCGGAGATAGAATTCTGAAAATGGGTTCAAAGGTCAGGGTTGTAAGAGTCTGCGGATGCAACACGCAAGAACAGGTCGCACTCAACCAAATGCAGGTGTGTGTGCGTGCTTCTGTAGGTTTACATTTTTGTTAAGCTGCTCGCATTCAGCCTGTTTGCGTATCATGTTTGTTACTAACTCGGGCCTGTTTTTCATAATATTTGCGCATGTGAATGCAGGCACGTTCAGATAGTTCGGGATGCAAATATTCTCGTTGCTCAGGATACAAACATTTCGAGCCTCCGCGAGCCGGCTTAAACAACTAACCAAGTACGTAACTTCTATTTCCAAAACGCATCACCGTAATGCACATCCTATCAAGCTGAGTAAGCAGTTTTTTGATAGCACAATTCTTGATTGAAGAACTACGTGGAACTATAAAGTTCCAAGCGGCGAACGTTGTACGGCTTTTGCACACACGAGTGGTGACAGCATGGTGGCGACGGCTACGTTATCAAATTTCTTCTGCTCGTGTTTGTAGGTTAATTTATTTGCTTTTCATGTCCGATATGATTTGAGATGTTGCAGGAATATATGTGTGTGGCCTATGCAAAAAGAAATAGAGAGCCTGAGGTATCATAGTAGCGGGTGTGTTTATGTTAAGGATACGAAAAATTCCTTATGCATGCACAAGTAGCATATCGGTATATATTGCTACATTTCTCTCTAATGCTAATTGCGCTCCCTCCACAAGCAAAGTAGTCTCTCGTTCCTAGTATGCGTAGTCATTCAGGAAAATCCACCTCACCTTTTTCTCTCTGTATCAATTTTGAATCGCTTAAACACGAATATGAAATATTTAACCTCCTTGCTATTGTAAAAAAAAATCATTTTTAAACCAAACTTGATTCCGACTACCTGTGACTCTGTTACCTTAATAACATCATGTATGTTGATGCAGCTATATGTGTATTTTTGTAATACAACGTTCTTTTGTTGGCTTTGTTTTAAACTGAGTTATTTAGCAAGGCTGTCATTGCCAGCATCGAGGGATGTTTTGGCACACGGATGTGTTCGACACTTAGTTGTGCACTAAACGAGTCCAGCGCGAGTTCCTGGTTGGACACCAGGCCGTTCGCGCCCATAGAAGGCAGATTCGAAGGTCAATGGCCAAGACCTGCCTCGTCGGTACGACCGCTCGCCCGTGTTTGCTGTTAAAGGTGTGATATTGATGGTTGCGTTTCGACGACGACAAACGAAGTGTCGTCATCGCGCAAGCCACGTGCACAGTATGGATGCACTGTTCATTACCACAACAGCCTCGAGAATAGAAAACGCCAGGTCACGCCAGTGAAATTCTGCGTATTTAAGGGAAATTCGCAGATGAGGCAAGTGGTGTGCTGGAAGCAGTCTAATTGCGCGGTTTTCTATTTCCATCAACTTTCCTTTCACAACTACCGCTTGGTAAGTGGCCCTTACATGTACAACGATAAAGCTTTGTCAGCTTCGTACATACAGGTGCGTACACTCAATGCCTGCTACTATCAAGAGTAGGGCACTGCGGGACCATCTCAGGAAGAACGTTATCCTGGTTTTATTCCCAATGGTTTTTTTACACGCTCTATTTGCGTTAGTACATAATGAGGGAATGTAAATGGCAAATATTTTTATTAAAGCGAAGCTTTCTTTGCCTAACCCCGGGGTTTGGCATTGCTGCCTGCTGGGTCGCTGAGTGGCTCGGCCGATATATATGTGGACTTGTATATGAAGGTGTTGTACCATTCACTGGTATCGCACGTCATGCATACCGGTACCTTATGTAGAGAAAACCAACGTGGAGTGGAATAAAACTAACAATTTCTTCTTTCTTTATTTTGTCAGAGCAAATGTAGAAAACGAAAGTCAAAATCAATGCTTGACTATATCTATGCTTCGTGAAAAACTAGCGCCATTAATCTGAACGCCCAAACGAGGAAGTCCGCGTCGAGGAAAATGTGTTTCTATTCATAACGTGAACGGTTGATTGTGCAAGAGCGGCGAAACCAAAACATCAAGAATGCAACGAACAAGTAAGCAGTACCCTTTCGTGCACGGAGAGTTTGCGTATGAGAGACCAACACTTGAGAGTTGATGCGAGATCTCTTTCGGAAAAAGCCAATGTTATCCAGCGGTTACCCGGAATCTCTAGTTTTGCCGGTTACGCGGTACCTGCTATAGTTGTTTTTATGTGTCTATGCTTGGTTTTGTTGCTTCTCCTGGGGAATATGTGCACCACTTAGCGCATCATACCGTGCGCACCAGCTAGCGTTAGCCAAGTAAATATATATTCCAAAATAAACTGGTACAATAAACGGTTACCAGCCCTATATGGTGGGCTGTAATCGTCCACTACCAAAATATCTTTGTGTACCAATTACTGGGCTAATTATGAAAAAGAATAATAAGATATTACACAAACAACAATTTGGCTAACGTTAGCTAGCATACCCTATGTAGCTTACGCGAGAGAAACATATTCGTGGCTGGGCGAATTCTGTGCTCTTTGGGTTCACACGCAGTAGTTTCTTTTATTTTTACCTGTTTTCGTACACTTTGCATTATGTCATTAGGTGAATACCGCTCGTGCTCGTTAGGTCAAGTGCATTGAATTTCCCCTGCTCGTTTGTTTCTGTATGATTTATCAAACTTCCCGTTGTTGTGTCTTGGATAGTATTCATTCTTATGCGTTCGCGTCATGTGTGGATTTACGCAGTGTTCATCGTGAGTACCAGCAAAGTACCGGCGTCATGCCTGATTCAGTGACCAGCTGCTGCGGAAAAAGATCTGACAGCGCTCATCTCACGATGAATGTCGACATTACTGCAATCAGCGTTGAAGCACTCTATCCACACACCTTGTCACAACCACCAAAACGCGTCTTGTATGAGTGGGGTATGACAGGTCCTTGTCAACAGTGGGGAGTAGAAGTCCAGATCAAGCAATAGCTGAGGCCGCCTTCTTCACCTTTAATGCGATTATCATCCTTAGAGTACTTCGCGCACTTTCAGTGGGCTAATGATCTATCTATCTATCTATCTATCTATCTATCTATCTATCTATCTATCTATCTATCTATCTATCTATCTATCTATCTATCTATCTATCTATCTATCTATCTATCTATCTATCTATCTATCTATCTATCTATCTATCTATCTATCTATCTATCTATCTATCTATCTGCCTGCCTGCCTGCCTGCCTGCCTGTCTGTCTGTCTGTCTGTCTGTCTGTCTGTCTGTCTGTCTGTCTGTCTGTCTGTCTGTCTGTCTGTCTGTCTGTCTGTCTGTCTGTCTGTCTGTCTGTCTGTCTGTCTGTCTGTCTACTTATCTATCATTCCACCTGTCTATCTATCTATCCATATATCTATCTAACTAACCGTTTTCGCATAAACCTGGGTCTCATAGTAGGCCGTGGCCGAATAATTAACATGTCGGGCTACTGCGCTGAAGGAACAGTGTTCGAAACCAACTGTTAGACCAACTTAAGTCTCTAGGTATGTGGCACTGTGTACCATTGTGCCACACTTCGGCGAATCTCTTTCACATCGACATGACTTACTGCTGTTGCCGCCTTGAGTATGTGGTATGGGCATTACCGTTATTCAATGAGTCTGTTTAATGCTGATTTGGAGCGCACAGCATGTGCCACTAGGTCTATGCTGCTCATCACGAACCTCTTTGCTTCCAGGTTGGCTCGCTTGGCGTGTGCCGCCGGTAGGTGTGTGTCACCCTTCAATGAAGGTCTTTGTTAACTCGGTGATTTCCGCTAGTAACGTGCCGGTTTATAATGATCAGAAAAGAATCTTTTCAGAACAAGCTGTTTCTTATTGAATTACCACTGTTAATGTGCATACAAAATTTTATAAGCAAGGAAGAGGGGCAAGAGCAAGAGCACTTGTTCAAGACCACCCTTACACAAGATGGACGGATGCGGCAAAGTATCCAGGGACACCTGCTTTCGCAATAACCGCAGGTAATACACAAGGCGAGATAAAGGCCGCTGTCGTGATAGTCGCAAGAAATTCGGACAGGGCCGAAGAGGTGACAATACCACTGGCCATGTACACGTGACCCGAAAATGCCGTAATGCTAAGCGACTAACTAGCGTGTCCCAACGTACAATAAATGCATGATATCCACCATAGCTCTGAAAATCCTGCTGGAAATATCTAAACTTCACGCAAGTTCCCGAGAACAACGTAGTCCGGTGGTCTTGTCACAAGTTAATGGCGGCACGCGCAGTGGTAAAAGCGGCAGCGCGAGATATGCAAGCCAGGTTTTCGTGCCAGAGCGGATCCGAAGGCGACGATGACCGAGGATATTCCCAAGAAATATACGGATATGCCGCAGTGTTACAAATTCAAAAGAAAATTCGAAAGAAAGACCACACCCCAGTTTAACCAGAGAAGAGACAGTTGCTCTGCGGCGTCTCCAAACATACAGATATGTGCACAGCATTAGAATGCATAGGATGCATCCAACCCAATTCTGATACGTTGGCCAGTGGTGCGGTGTGCCGGAAACCATTGGTCACATGGTGATGGGGTGTACTCACCTTGCAGAACCCAACAATCAAGAAGCTCAATCTAGCATAACCGAAGACAAAAGCACAGAAGACCGCCAAGAGTCACGGGAAGCCATGCTAGGGGCTCCGGACTTGGAGGACAAACGCAAGCTGGTGAACCAGGCCAGGGAAGCAGCAAAGGCAAAGAGCTACCTGGACTGAGGAGACCAGCCGTATTTGGTGAAGAAAGCGTTTTTCTTCCTTGAAACGCTCATTAAACGTTCGCTCTCTCCCTTCCCGCATCAGGTATGTGTGTAGCATTATTCGTGGGCAGATCCAGTCCATATTGCAATCTAACAATATAGGCTGATATGTGCTACTGAGTAAATGGTGTGTGTGTGTTTTTCCAGGGTCGTTTGCCGCCGTGATAGGATATATATATATATATGTATATAGTGACGTAGTAAAGACATTGAAGAACACCGCAGGTAAATACGCCACGTGGTGGCACTCACACCAAATAAACCCCGATGTACCGAAAAGCTGGATATGCTATTTACGGCTTATTTCATATTTACATATTCTTTTCAATCTCATTTAACACAACGAGGTACCAATCATTTTGCGGATCTCGTGCTTCACTGTTCAAAATTTCTTTGGAAGTTGTCTAGCATTGTGTATTCGCGGCGCTGAATCGAGTTGATGGGCCATTTTTGTTTATAAATCACGCTACGAAATACGCGCAGGAGCTACAACATAATTGTAACAAACAGCTATCTCAGAAAGTACATTAACACAATAATTATTAGCACGACAGAGCTCAATAGCTTTCTCTGCTTAAACGAACGTCATGCTCGAATTTTGTTCCGTTTTCTATAAGGATTTTCGCCTTCGTTGTAGTAAACCAACATCTTGTATTATTTTTATGCCTCTCTTTTACAATGACGTGTGCTTTAGGCAGGTGAGAGGCGAAAGAAAGAGGAGAGCTTTCAGGCTTAAAATATTCTGCTTCGTTTATTTTCCACTTAGATAAAGAATAAAAGTCTCTAAATTTAGGCCATGCAATAGGCTACAATACTGCTGAAGCATTTTCTGTATGGATGCCCATGAAGGCGAGCAAGAAAGTTGCAGGTTTGCGCAAAAGGCCAAACATAGATATCGATAGCAATGTATCAGAAAACTACACGAAGTAAGGTTTGTAGATTTATCGGATGCAGAAATGTGGAGCAAACATTCGCTTACTCTAATAATTGGCAAGTGTGCTCACACGCGCTCAGAGGCAAACATGAAAAGCGCCCACTATATAACCCCGGAAACTCGCAGTCACGACGCCAGCATGATAGAGTGCGTGTAGAGGGGAGCGTACGTGACTTCCAAAACTAGGGGGCGCACGGCAAGACAACGCATATGAACCGACCAGCCATCTCGGCTCGCAATGCATTTCAAGCCAACGCAGATTATCTCTAAGACAGGACGCGAGCCACGCCAAGCGCAGCCACGGTTTCGCTTATGGAGGCCCGCTCACCTACACCTGATAGCAGGGTTACGAAGCTAGGACGCAGTGCGGCTTTCTCACGCTTTCATAACTAGCGGCATCCTGTATTCAGTACCCTACTTCCACTTGCGGAAGCGCGATGAAAGCGGGGTAGAGGTTATCCTCTGCAAAATGATGGAAAAGGCTCTCGATCTCCCGGTATACACTTCTAACGGGCGACTTCTCGACCTTGCAATGGTCATCACCTTCCAGAAGCTAAAAGAAGCCAATCTAACAAATGAATAGACAAAGTTAGCCCAAACACAATCGGGTCAACTACTCCTGGCTCGACTACGCATCCAACACGATTTCCATATAAAAGAAAGATTCAAAGTGCCAGAACTACGGAGACGCACCATCAGAGTTCGACCTCTTCCAAATAAGATGGATAGAGAAGACCGTAGTGGATGCCGCCAAGCGGGGGTGTAAGCTTTACTATGGCAACATACATGCAGTTTACTACGTAGATGTCGTTGGGCCAAACCATTGGTGATGGTATATGGCAGCAGTCATACATCAGGGAACACAGGTAGATCGTCCCACATTTTGTGCACCAGGTAAAACAGAAGCAGAGGAGGTAGCGATCCCCTAGGTGCCTCGGACTAATTCTCAATATATCATTTCGGATTGGCGTGGGGCGTGCCTTAACCACGTGGCTCGCTGGGTTCACCCTACTGGCGGAATGAATACTGCAAAAATGCTGCAGGGATGTTGATCACACCCCCGCTGTATAATTTGGAGTTCTGACCATGGGGGCCTTCGAGGGAATGTAGCTGCTGATGCGGCAGCCCGTGCACTCACTTACCGGGTGCCCCTTTGGCCTCTGAGGCCCTGGAACAAGAACGCCGAAGTCTTTTGAGTTCCGAACACATTGCTACCTCATATAAGGATAGCCATCGCCGGCACCCAGCCCTGGCTAAGGGACTGGGGAAAGCGAACGAACGCGGCCTACTTCGCTTATATAGACTAACACAACGCTCTGCCGGGCAGTAATAAAACATTTTGATCCGGCGATCCCTGGCAGGTGCCAACGCTATGGAGAGGTGGCCTGCCAGCAAAATTCAGCTCTCCCCTCCTTCCCCCCCCCCCCCCAACCCTACCCGAGAGGACTTAGAGACGGCCCTGCTTGGCTGCTCAGACCTTCAGGCCCAAAAGGCCTTGGTCAAGAGGGCCAGACTGGCGGCTTCGACCAGTGGGGCCCGTACTAAAGACTCCACCAATATGTAGGGCTCCTGCATGAGTCCGCACCTCTGTTTCTTGTTTAATAAATGCTTTCCACCACCACCACCACCCACTTGGATTACTACCCTCTTTAGGCAAACAACGCTGGGTGAGTAAGGACACTGCGCGACTCAAGTAGTTGAAGTTGAAGTTGAAGTTTATTTTCCTTCAAAGATGAAAGAGGGAACTGCGACAAAAGGCGGTAAAGCCTGACGAGGTCACAGTTCCCCAAAACAGCCGATACAGCAGTGAGCAACAAAGAAATAAATATTAACATAGTATGATAGTGAAAAATACATTGCATCAAAACAACATTGCATCAAATACATTGCATCATAGTATGATAGAGAACAAACTACATTTCATGAAACGACAATATTACCGTGAAAAATATTACTTTTAATACAAAGACAGTGCACCATAAATCAAAGGCAGTGTATAAACATGGCATGAGGTCGATAAAGAAAACCCTCACATAAACAACTTGATACGAAAACAAGAGATGCTTCGCTAAGTAAGAAACTGAAATCATATTGAGTCAGTGCTAATTAGTAACTTTTTTATGTCTTTTTTAAATTTGTTCTTAGAGAGATCAAACATGACGCTTAAAGATGGGTTATTGAGAACAACTGTAATTTGGTAATCGAGCTTTTGTTTGCCGTAATTTGTCCTCGTTTTAGGGACCAAGTTTCTGTGTTGCCGAAGGGGATATCTAGAAGGAGGGCGGTTTGGAATAATGGAATACAAACGATTACGATGGATGTACTGTAACAGGCGATATATGTAAACATGGTTTGCTTTAAGTAAATTATCCTTATGATAGAGTGGTAATGTTGGTAGGTTTTCGGGCCTACCATGGTAAGCCTCAATAGCCCGCAATGCCTTCTTTTGTAAAAGCAATAACTTCTGTAAATTACTTATTGTTGCAGTGCCCCAGACCAGTGCACAATAGGACAATTTGGAAAAAAATAGTGCATAGTATATGGACACCTTTAGGGAAACTGGCAAGAGATCGCTGATCCGGTAAAGACAACCTACAGTTTTACTAAGGTTCGTAATAAGTTTTGAAATATGTGTGTTCCATGATAAGTGCTCATTAAACCAGACACCAAGAAATTTCTGAGTTGTTACCTGTTGCAGTTTTGTGTTGGCGTATATTAGGCTAAGTGTGTAATGAACAGAGGCATTAATGGGTCTGAAAATTATGTACCTCGTTTTTGACAAGTTTAAGCTAAACTTATTCGCCTGCATCCAAGTATATAATTTTACCAAATAAGCGTTCACGATAGTTTCTAATTCCGGCAGAGTACGTGATGTGAAAAAAATATTTGTATCGTCAGCATACATAACCAAATCTGGAGAATCAGGTATGTTACAGATGTCATTTATATACAATAAAAACAAAAGTGGACCTAATATAGACCCCTGTGGAACCCCTTGGGTAATGCGCAAACGGTCCGAAACAAAATTATTCCATTTAACGTATTGTATTCTGTTATTTAAGTAACTTTTCAGCAGGTTTAGAGCTATTCCGCGTATACCGTAACTGTTCAGCTTACTCAAAAGAATTTCATGCTGTACGCAGTCAAAAGCTTTCCGGAGGTCTAAGAACAGACCGAGAGTGTATGCTCTGGATTCAATGTTGTCAATGATCTTTTCTTTAACGGCGAGTAATGCTTGCTCAGAAGATTTATTTTTCAAAAAACCATACTGAGAAGTAACCATACCTTTCGGCTCATACAGGCACGCCTTCACTTGCACGTACAGCACACATAGCGCAGGGTGCGATTTGGTATTATTGTAACTGGACTTTATAGGGAACCCTCAAGGCAACGCTGATGCGACGGTTGAAATTCGCCTGCAGTGTCCTCATTATTGCTATCGCAATAAAAAGATGAATTACAGACAACAAAATGTGCCCAACACCCCTATATCTAAAGAAAGAGTTCCACATCACGTTCGAGAAATAGGAGGCATTACACACGGCCATCAATATATACCCAGTCCAGTTGGCATTATGTTTATATATATGTTATAAGTAAGCAAAAAATTAAAGCAAATGTAAGTATGCAAGAACAAATTGCCAGTTGCTTAGACTAAGCCTGCTTTTGAAAAAAAATTGGATGACGTTTAAGCTTCACGTTTAAGAGTGGAACGTGATAGCATTGAAAGATCCCTAACTGTTTGTAACGCTTCCCGGCAACTGCAGCTTTCTTGCGGATGCGCGGCGGCGCACTCCGTCTGGAACCGAGCGGGCCACGCCACTCTAGGAATGGTAGAAACGCTGGAAAAAGGGTTTCTCTTGGAGTTTACGCATAACAGAATTGTGTTTTCTGATAAATTCAAATTACAAACCGACGCTATCACACCTAAAGGCTGTTTTCAGGTCACGCTTTACGATTTTCCTGACGCATTTTACATTGACAAATTGAAATAGCTCAGTAACGCTTATGAACGACAAGGAGGGCCTGCGTGGTTGTGGCTCGGAAGAAGTTTTCGCGAAACGACGTCCGACCCTGACACCGGATGCTTTGCGACGCGAGGCCGTTTACGCTATCTTGTTAATGACAAATACATGGTGCAGGGTGTGGCAGAAGATGGGTAGTGTCTCCCACTTCCCTTCAGTGACAATATTCCGTTCACCTCCTCTTCTCCACGATAAAGCTGTCCCAGAGAACAAAGAAAACTACATTTACGGTGGCACCATAAATAAATGTTTCTTCAACACTGTAACTAAGATAGCATTAAAAAAATGTGAGCGGTCTTACTTCTGCAACCGTGCTACTTCTTCATGCCTTTTTTCCTCTGCCCTATATTGATGCAGGGTTCGCAAATTCAGTACTTGGGTCACTGTAGTGCGAATGTTTCTCTTGATAGCGTCAACCATGTAGGGGGGTGGGGGGATGTCTTGCGCAACCATGACGAAGAATCTATGCGCAATAACTCACTTGGAACAAGGGAAGAGCCAGCACGGCTGAGGGCTGGCTTTTCTAGTGAAATATGCGTTTGCAAGTGTACCTGTAGGCCTGCAATTTCTTATGAATTAGATTAGAGTAAATTGTACGTAAAGTGAACCCAAATTCGCTTCCGAAAACATGGAAATCAAAAATCCGAGGTCACCTAAGCACTTTTTGTGAGTTGAGAATGTGAAAGCAATAATGTCCAGTTGAACACGGCTGAGTGGTCCTTTGAGTTGCGAGCCCTGGCGGGCAACCGAGCCCGTTGCGACATTTGGCGCGTTTTGGCCTGACCTTGACCGTTTTGGCCTGACCTGGCGCAATTGGAACGTAGGCGAGAACTGGTGCGGACAAGAAACACGCGGTCAACATAACCTTCCGAGGGCGACCGCGAGGGTGCCCTGTGTTCGACACCTACATCAAACTTTTCTGTCTTCTTTTTACCCCCGTGCAGCAGAGCGGAGAGAAAGCGAGAAAAAGCAAGAAATGCGGATGCGATTTTTGTATCAAGCTTACGCATCCTATATTGTGAAGTGAATTGCACCATTATGGGTGTTCTTTTTTGGGTACATAACTCACCTCTTTAACCCAGGCAAAACAGTGTTTTAGCTAACCAATACACCAATATAAATGGGTGATTTTTGGGAATATCACCTTTTGCACCCATCGGTTTTTTTTCCCAAAACGAGCACTCAACTTTTTTTTCAGCGATGTATTTTATTCTATCCAACAATAGTATGCGGAATGTCCGCTCAAGAAATTTCGAAGTGCTTTCCGAGACGTTTATAAAAGAATTCAGCGAAGAAAAAATTCACCGACGATTAGGATACCGCCAAGTGCGAAATTTCAGCTTAGCTGTATACGTGTTTCGTTTTCGCGATGTATCGAGGCATCCCACCGATCCCCGCACTCACTGGAAGAGACGCGACGCGCAGCGCTGTAGATAGACCGGCCATACAGTTAGCGCTTCCCTGCAACTGCCGATTATGCGAGCGGAATATTCACCAAGGAAGGCTTGTGCGGGAAACGGTATGCGCGAATGCGAACTTTCTGGTTCTTCCTTTCCCCCCGCACGGCCGGTGCTTCCGTAGCCACGGACGTGAGTGCCATCTGGTAGTGGTTCAAGTGGTTTCCTCCGCTTTCCCTCTCATGCTGCTGATGCCCCCTGCTTCTTCACTTTCCTCCTTGCGCTATCCTTGCTCTCGCAGTCCTTCATTCGCTGCTGCGCCCTGCGTTCACTCTATCATCGTTCACTGTGTTCGTTCGCTCGGCAACGCCTAGGGAGGACGAGGCACGCCGACGCTTAACGCAGGAACCCGCGCCGCACTTCACATGCCGCACTTCACTGGGATGCGAATTTCGGACCTAGAAATTACCATTCGAAAGTGTTGCCCTCGGCCACTCCGCCAACAGAACCACAAAAGATAACACGGTAACTAAAAAGTATGCTGGCATCCCTAGCAGCTGTAGTATGGTGATGCCACGCTCTTCAGTTTATCGATGTCTTCACTATGCTAAAACAATTTAAGCCAATCTAGCAGTAAGATCTGTAAAGCATAAGTAGACAAGCGGAAAAGAATCATTACGTCTCCCCACTTTGCGGCCGGAGTGCGCCATACCTGCGAAACATTCCGTGTGCTTATCCATTACAGATTGCTTCATGTGTACCTGCGCACGCCGATTTCAGCAAATACCGCATAAGCCAGAGAAAGACTTACTGTACATCATATTGCGTGGGCGGCGATGCTTTACCAGAAAGAGCATGCGCCTGAATTGCTAGGATTGGCTGAGCCACTATGATTTGCGAAAGCTTGGCAGCAATGAATAATAATAATAATAATAATAATAATAATAATAATAATAATGTAATGAAGAAAAGAAGATAATGACATCCCGATCATCATCATGAATTGACGATGCCCTTGATTGCCTACAAGGTGCCAAGTTTCTTTCATCGTTAGATTTGCGTTCCGGGTATTGGCAGGTGCCTTTAGCAGAGGCCGACCGTTCAAATTTTGTGCGCAACTTCGCCTCTATTATTGCGCCTTTGACCCAACTTTTATGCAGCGCCTCCAATCTTTCGTCATGGTCTTCTGAGTGTGACCAAGCATTCTCCACCCTTCGCCGTCTCCTGACGTCACCACCTATACTGCGCCACTACGATCCCACGGCCGCAACTGAGGTGCACACAGGCGCCAGTGGTGTCGGCCTCGGTGCTGTTCTCGCACAACAAAAGCCTGGGTTTGCAGAGTATGTCGTCGCATACGCCAGCAGAGCGCTCACCAAGGCTGAGTCAAACTATAGCGTCACCGAGAAAGAAAGCTTGGCAATAGTCTGGGCGCTTGCCAAGTTCCGCCCTTACTTATATGGCTGCACGTTTGATGTAGTTACGGACCTTCATGCATTATGTTGGTTGTCTTCGTTGAAGGGTCCGTCAGGTCGCCTTGCCCGCTGGGCTCTTCGACTTCAAGAGTTTGACATCCGCATTATATATCGTTCCGGACGCAAGCATGCCGATGCTGATGCACTGTCGCGGTCACCACTATCCACTGAAATCGCGTCCATGTCCATTATAGACCACCCATTGTCAGCTCTTGACGTCGCCACCATCTGCACTGCACAGCGCCACGATCCCTGGATCGCTTCACTTCTCGACGTTTTATGCGAGTTACCCACCCTTTCGACCACTCGAAGACTGCGACGCCAATCTTCGCACTTCAGCATCCGTGATGGCCTCTTGTACCGGCGTAACTACTCGCCACATGGTAGGAAGTGGCTCCTAGTTATCCCCAGAACGCTGCGCTCTACAATCTGAGCGTCCTTTCACTCCGACCCGCAGTGTGCTCACGGCGGTGTCTTCAAGACCTATGAACGTTTACGCAAAAGGTACTACTGGCGCGGAATGTTTCGCTTTGACCGCAAATTCATTCGCGGCTGCCACGAGTGTCAGCGACGAAAAAAACCACCGCATCCTGCCGCAGGTTCATTACAGCCCCTTCCGTGCCCAGACCGCCAATTCTACCGCGTTGGAATTGACCTTTATGGACATTTACCTTTGACTACGGCGGGAAACGGATGCGCTATCATTGCTGTCGACCACCTTACACGATACGCCGAAACCGCTGCTCTTTCCACGGCGACATCACAGTATGTCGCCTTTTTCATCCTCCAGCGTTTTGTGCTTCGACACGGTCCTCCTCGCGAACTCCTCAGTGACCATGGCCGCGTATTTCTCTCTGATGTAATCCCAGCACTTCTCCACCAGTGCAACATTGTACATCGGACGTGTACTGCCTACCACCCTCAGACGAACGGTCTCACTGAGCGGTTTAATCGGACACTGGGTGAAATGCTTGCGACACATGTTGCATCTGATCAGTCAAACTGGGACCTGGTTATTCCATTTGCGACATACGCGTACAACACCGCTACGCAAGTCACAACCGGGTACTCCCCCTTTTTCCTTCTGTATGGTCGCCAGCCGACGCACACTATCGACAGGTTGCCATACGCACCAGATGCCTCAGAGTGCACGCCCGTGTCGGAAGCCGCCCGTTACGCTGAAGATTGCCGAGAACTAGCCAAGCGCTTTACTACAGCCGACCAACAACGCCAGAAAAACGCTCGCGATGATGACCACTCTCCTGCCGCAACATTCGCTCCTGGAGCACTTGTGTGGCTGCTTGTACCATCATGCGCCCCTGGCTTGTCGTCCAAACTACTCCCAAATTATCGTGGTCCCTACCGCGTCGTCGAGGGTACTTCGCCCGTAAACTACGTCATTGAACCTCTTACGCTGCACGGCGACCGTCGTCGACGTGGACGTGATGTTCACGTAGACCGTCTCAAGCCGTACTTCGACCATCTTGTCCCCACCTGTTAGATCGCCAGGATGGCTCCACCTTTCTCGACGGGGGCAATTGTAATGAAGAAAGCAAGATAATGACATCCCGATCATCATAAATAGCGGAGGGCACGAGATCGGCGCTCGAACACCACCATCTTGTTCTCCCGACCTACTGTTCAGACCTACCGCCTGTTTGTTGCACTCGTCCAATGAACCTCCTTACAATAATAATAATAATAATAATAATAATAATAATAATAATAATAATAATAATAATAATAATAATAATAATAATAATAATAATATAACAGCCCCGAGCTGAAAGAACATAAGCGAAGCCAGTGGCAAAAAGCGAGTAGGAGGTTCGCAAATCAAGAAAAAAAAAACAAGCCCTATATCTCTCGATTCCACCACCGCGAAGTACATGAAGCACCAGGATGAAATTTCACTTACAGGGACCATACGACATGCTAAAACAATGACTTGGCACAGACCACTGGAAAATGAACGTATCGCTTTTTATTTGCTTGAAATGTTGGAGTGCCTGAGCACGCTTAAATTCCGTGAGCTGTATGTTTCGTGTAACAAACCCTTCTAGTACCCTGAAATAATTGGAAGGCTGACGATTTTGACGATTCTCAGTAAACTTAATGGTAATAAAACTTCAGTTGGCAGTCTAAAATGGAAAACCAACTAGCCCAAACCATCACCCTTCTAGGACCAAGAAGGATGTTTGGACATCCAATCAACCCCCGAGTATGTTTTCTTTTGTGTGTAGCGTAGCAAGAGGAGGTTTTATCGTGACGCTAACAGGAAGCAGTGCGCAGCTGCTGAACATGTAAGGTTAAGTAGCTTAAAACTGTATAGCTTTCTACCGCAATATTTCGTTGTATTTTCGCGTTTCGAAATGTCTGTTTTGCGCATTGTGTACAATCTACGCTAGCCGTTTGTCCAAAACGTATTTAGCACATAAAACCTCTAATAGACGCCACTTTCCCAAAAGAAGTGAACTCCCCAACCGCACTGGCTCTGACTGACAGTGAAGTGAGCTTCTAAACTAGATTCTTCCTGCTATTAGCGTACAATCCCACCTCGCACATGTGATGACGGCCAGGTATGTGCGTATGACGGACAGCTTGGGACGTATTCTAACCGCCGTTGCTACGGTTGGCGTGTACCACCCCGATGAAGAGGATGCTCGAAAGACCCTGCTCAACCAAAACGGAAGATGACTACCTAATTTGCTATGGTTGTCTCGTGGGGATGCCGGTCTGGCAGGCGCCCAGAAGTGATGGCAGGCCCCTTTGTGTGTGCGACCAAGGGGATCACCGACACACGTATAGCCGCCAGCGGAGAGAAGCACGTGCGAGCGTCAGCTGGGACAGGGATCAGCAGCCCATCCACAACCAGACTCAGTGCCAGTCACGTGACGTCGACGGGAGCAAGATCCCGCATACGATTTTTGAGGGCCTATTTAAGCGGCCCCGCAATGTGCTTTTTCAATTCCTTGTCTACTTATCCTTCACGAGCCATTGAATAAACAGTGCAAGTTTCGCACTAGAAATCGTCTCGTCCCTGCCTGGTCGCCATAGTTTACTGGACGCCTGCAGCCCACCGACAACGCCACGCTACCCAAAAGTAACGCCGGTTAAGCGGCGAGAAATAGGCGTCGCAGCAACTGTCGGCAGCGGTGGGGTACGCTACCATGGAGGACGCAACAACTGGTGGCAGTGGTGGGATACGCTACCCTGGAGGACGCAACACCGTACACTGAAGCCAGGTGAACCTTCGCGGGATGCGGGTTTTGAGGAAAAGCTTCCTGCTTACGGATCCAACGTATCTTTCAGATGCACTGAATTCATCGGTAGTAACCGGAAAAAAATATTAGGCGATCATTTGAACTTTCACCTAAATGTTCGCGCGCCCTTAAGGCGTGCTGTGACACTCCTCCAGGCTTTTTACCAGCAAGAGGAGCACGCTTGTCTAATCTACAGGAAGCCTGTAATACTGGATGTGCTAGTGTTCCTGCAGAAGAAGGTTTACATCAGCCGCGTTTGGCTCTATACCTTTGGAGACGCTGCATTCGGGGGACGACTGCACGTGTTAAGTGTCTGCGGAGCCATGGATATTGCGTTTTCGTTTAGAGGTTTATAGCACGCAACATTGTGGCGTCCATAAGTTCACGTGCACCAAACATGTATTGTTCTAAAAATTATAATTAGACGTTCAAATATCGGAACTCGTGATACAGTTTCTGCGAACGCTGCTTTCTCCAATGCAAAGCCAAAACTACGCTACTATAGCATTAGAAAGTCTTGGCTGAGCGTTTAACACCACACGGCCATGCATCTCAACAAATTGTACCCAGCTACACAGTGGTAACGCCAATGGGGGTTTCCTATCGTACTCGTACTGGCGCCAGTGCAGGTTTACAATACTTGCACATGTGCTTTTGCGCTGTATTAACAAATTCACTAGCATGACGATTCAGTATCTCTTAACGTTTGCTGTTTTCGTGAATTTCGTCATATACAGAACTGAATAACTAATAAAATATCACGGCCATGAGTGAGTGGAGGACTTGTTTTTTAATGCCATCAATAGTAAAGTGGTTTCACTCCTCGATTTGTTTCATCTAATGTGCTTTTAAGTAGAAAATAGGAGTTCCGCTCGATCACGAGCAAGAAACATTCAATTCTCAATTGGCTTTCCTTATTAGCTGTAAAATATGGGGAGCCTCGCTTGCTAAAGACCTGGTTATGCCAAAAGCTTAACAAAACAAAACAATGGCAAGCACTATTGAAACTAAACTGTTATTATAATTACCAACTCTCCCGATTCCCTGTGTTGTTTGTGCGATCGTTCTGACTAAGCGGCTCTAGAACAGTGTGTTCAAAACAGAGTAAATACTAGCAGGTACCATTTGCCCGCTGCGCTCTTGTTTTTCTCTACTCTGTTGCCTTTTAATTTTTTTGTGGGCGAAATGATTTTCCATGTAATGTCGATTGATGTGGTGGTATTCATTGTTTTGTAGTAAGCGAAAACATCGTGCGCTCCCGCTGATTAGACAGCTGTGATAGCTTCAGCATTTGCCGCCCGCAACATGTTGCTTGTTCGATCAGCCTTAGTCGACGTGAGGAATGGAAAATTCTTTTTTGTACGTTTAATAAGCGCTGTGTTGTAGTAAATTAACCTGTCGTATCAAGAGATAAAGAAAATGTTTTGTCGTATTATAGTCTGCAATGTGCGAATAATTACTTTGTAAGTTTGCCATCTTATGTGATTAGTACAATAAAAATAACCTGTTGTTACTCTTAATAACTTGTTGCCTTTCCAGTGGCTTTGAATTCTGCCCTCCAATGCTCCAAGAACCAGGACTCATCCCCTGCTGCCACCAGCCATTGCTCATCCATTCCCTTGCACGAAATAAATTTGATCAGCTCTTGCATCTTGAATCTTTTTCTACTTGCAGATAACGAAGCTGCTGTTAAGTTTGCGGTATGAATCGTAAAAATAAACCATGCATAAAATGTGCGCAAGTGAACATTTAAAGTGCATTTAAATCTACCTGTCTGCACCGCATATATCGAAAACGTACAGCTGCTGGGAACAACGGTGAGTGAGGAACGACGGTCACGGTTAACGGTCCCTGACATAATTGCAGACCCGATAATTCTCTTGGCGACGATCATTATTCGTCTGGTTTCGGCAGCCAAAATGGGTTCACATAATTGTGCACAACGCGTGTGTGAAGTTTTCTTTGAACACCCTTTAAAAGATTTATTGCCTTCCGGCCTCCGCGAGAAAACTTCATATGCATGCTGGAAAACATCGCACCGCTATTTGTTACAAGCTAATGCGCGTTTGCACGCGAACATTCGAGCTCTTCGAGCCACGGGCGTAGTCTGGATATTATTTTGAGGAATTGAGGGGGATCCTACTCCTTATATGTACGTTCGTGCGTGTGTTACTATATGTGCGTTTGTATATGTACATACAAACTAAAAATTTTAGGGGGTTGGCACCCCGTCGGCTACGCCAATCATTCGAGCGTAGCCTGTGTTAAAAAGTGTCATCTCGCTCAGTGCTTGCGAACAATGGCACGTAGCTCGCGACCAGCAGACAAAAAAGCAAATGGAACACCGCGCGGCATTTGCCTCATGCGCGCGCGAGGGGTGGCTTCACTGCAGAGCTGGAACATAACGGCGGACCTATGGGCATCTTTGCTCCCTGCGGGAGCATATAGACACAAGAGCGCGCGGCAAGGTAACTCCATCTAGAGGAGATCGTACGTAACAGTGTTTCAAGGGGACAATGACAGAAGAGGGGAAGCGTCGCGGAAGACGAAGGTAAGCAGAGTGTACTCTAGTAGACAGGCAGTGGCAAGCTTGGGTTGACCTCCTCTGGCAGTTAGCACAGGTTTTGTTTGTGATACAGACGTATACTGAGATAATATTGTCCTCGCGCACCGCACACTATGTGGGCGACTGCAAGCGTGCGACGGTGAGCCGGAGATGGCGCCTCAATCGCGCATGCGCAAACAACGAATCGCACGGTTTTCCGTCGCGCGCATGGCACCGGGGGAAAGGAAGGAAACGGCGCGTTGTACTCGGGCCGCGCGCGTTCGCACAGGCTTTATCGTGAAAGCGATTTGATTTGGGTGGGCAGATGGCTCATAGCTTTGCCTGCGCTGTTTTTTCATCCCTCCATTTCCATTGAAGGGTCACTTCAGTGGCTGCTGCCCCAATTCCTCAGGCCAGTCTTCTGACAGCGAATGTCCGCGGTTATCGAGTGTCAAGTTTGCCTGTGCGTGATGACACCGTGCTAGTTAATTTGCTTAGTACGAGTAACCGAATCTTACTAGGAGGCGTTATACTCTTGCGGCTGCTGCGTGTGGCGTGGCCACGTGAGCCCTGTCTTGAATACGATTTGCCATGCGGACAGTGTAGGCGTTCAGGCGCACAGAAGTCCGATTGCGAAGTGTGCACTTAGAGTACCAATACGCTTGCGCGGCACCCGCGTTCACGAAGTGAAGCGTCACTAAATTTTTATTTGTAAGTTTCTAACTCGTCGATTTCATGCGAACTGAAGTCCACACTTGCGCACAATTGTCGTTCCGTATTTAGTGACTCCTTGAAAGCATGCTGTTAATGATTTGAATAATAATACGGGTAAGATCTGAACAGGTTGTTCTTTGAGTTTCATGCCATTGAGCAATATTCTTATCGGACATTTGATGGGCACCTTCTTTTACTAAAAGACAGTCCCCTAGGTGCAACACGAGCTGCTAAGTATGCATTAAGAGAAGATGCATGCAGCTCGTTCAGGACGCGCTTTTCCTTTACTTTGCTAAGCTTCACCACTTTTTTAAGCTTCGTTGTATATTTGTCGTCGTGCATACCGATCGGGTACACAGTATGGTTCATTTGGGTGTAGGCTGTAGGGTGTAGGCTGTAGGCTTGAAGACTCCGTGTTGCACGAGAGAGAGACGGAAACCGATGGCTGCACTGTCGGGGCCTGGTCCATGGGACGTTGTCCGGTAGGTGGGAAGCTTGGGCAGTTGGGCGGCTGGCTCGTTGAAAGATGAGTTCTGGACGAAAATGACGCTGGTGGTTGTTCCTCTACCATTCGCCCACTGATTGCGGGGAATTTGCTTGGAAACGGGAAGTTTGGTACATTGGAAAGCTGTCACGCAGACAGCCGAGAGTGGTTTCACTAGATCGGCAGCAAGAAGTGTTTTTCCAAAAGGAAGAAAGAAGGTAGTTTCTACTAAAGCACAGTGTTTGGAAATGGGTAACCATTAACGCGACGCCTTCAAGAGAGAGAACGCGAGTAGAAGGCAACCATTCAAAGCCGTGGTCGATCAAGTTCGCACACCTAGAATGTCGGCAAAAGTTCAGCACCGGGCTGTTGAAAGCACAGGCCTCACGAATGCAGTGGCGAATGACGACATCATTTCGCTTCCCACGATGTCGATCCGAAGTTCTCGCAGGATAAGGCTCGCGTAGATATGGCGGATATCTGGTCGTTCTTTGGCTGTGATCCCCAGCAAGTCACCCACATTGAGGACCAGGGTTGTTGTAGAAACTGGTACGAGCTCTAGGAGTGCACGCGCATCAATAATGCGTGCTCCAGCCTGCCAAACAATGGCCGCAGTAGCAGTGCGGTTAGGGTCGAAGCGATAGAATAGGAATTTAATTTGGGGGAAGCCCAAAACTGTAGTAGAAATTTGGTTCGTTGGGTACCTCCAATTGATGTTTTTTCTCGCGCTTTCGCCGTGACCCGTGGTAAATAAATCAGTGAAAAATAGCGTCGCAGGATCCGGCACAGAAATAGCTTCAAGAATAGAAGCACGTAGTAAAAATAACCAGATAACATTATTGCATTCGCAATCACTATCACCATTACGGCATCATAACTGTCATTTCCATCCAAATTACCGTTGTTGTCGCCATCATATTCATCACAATTATCATCATCAGCGTGGCTCTCAATAAATTATATGATTCACCATCCTCATCCTTTGTCTCACACTGTAGACCACTGTATTATCTGGATCGCTCCACGGAGATGCAAGAGACTATAAACAGACATACCCAATAGGAGAAAGTGGCGGCAACTCATAAAGAAAGACACTGTCTTCAAATGACACTGACATTGTTGCTTTCTCGCCATCCGACGAAAAGCCTCTCAATTGCGACTGGGAATGCAAGTTATACCAGGCGACAAGGTTGGATCAACGTGCGAAGTTGTCTTCATTATATAGCGTTGAACTTTCGCCTCGATTCCCTGTAAAGCTCAAGATCGACCACATGCTAGACGCGCTCGCACATCAACAGCAAAAGTTTACGGGATACGGATTCTCTACAAATGTGAATTGCGGCACTGTAAGGGCACGCCATTTCTAATTTAATGAATCATGGTGTAGATGGCGAAGGCTACCACATGGTGGAACGCTTAAATCGAGGCTGTGGGACAGCGCTTCGCCAGAATTCAGCTCCTTGGCAGATCCTGCGTCCCGTACATTCACTACTGCTGTATGTGTCCCGTACGCACTGCTTCCTGCATAGCGCAAGGAAAAGCTCACTTTAGTGCGCGAGCTTTGGCACCACGGAAGTTTATGTTGAGTAACGTTTTATTCAGTGTCCGCGACGCGAACAGCAGTGAAAGATCCGTCACAGTCGCCTGAACGCTTGAGTTCAGCGTAGTTTCTGTATACAAAAAGGGCTCCCTAAATGGTTGTATCCAAAGAAATCTCCCGTAAAGCTTTAGGAAACTTTGTGCGCACAATGACTAAAATCATTTTTTGGGGTAGAGAGTTAGGCATGATTTATTTCCTCTGTTACTATGACCCGTTCGTGATAGTTTGGCTCTTGCGCCTTCAAAAATCCACATTGCACTATTTTTCTGAATGCTTCAAGTTTAGTTTCAATAGTGCTTGCCATTGTTTTGTTTTGTTAAGCTTTTGGCATAACCAGGTCTTTAGCAAGCGAGGCTCCCCATATTTTACAGCTAATAAGGAAAGCCAATTGAGAATTGAATGTTTCTTGCTCGTGATCGAGCGGAACTCCTATTTTCTACTTAAAAGCACATTAAATGAAACAAATCGAGGAGTGAAACCACTTTACTATTGATGGCATTAAAAAACAAGTCCTCCACTCACTCATGGCCGTGATATTTTATTAGTTATTCAGTTCTGTATATGACGAAATTCACGAAAACAGCAAACGTTAAGAGATACTGAATCGTCATGCTAGTGAATTTGTTAATACAGCGCAAAAGCACATGTGCAAGTATTGTAAACCTGCACTGGCGCCAGTACGAGTACGATAGGAAACCCCCATTGGCGTTACCACTGTGTAGCTGGGTACAATTTGTTGAGATGCATGGCCGTGTGGTGTTAAACGCTCAGCCAAGACTTTCTAATGCTATAGTAGCGTAGTTTTGGCTTGGCATTGGAGAAAGCAGCGTTCGCAGAAACTGTATCACGAGTTCCGATATTTGAACGTCTAATTATAATTTTTAGAACAATACATGTTTGGTGCACGTGAACTTATGGACGCCACAATGTTGCGTGCTATAAACCTCTAAACGAAAACGCAATATCCATGGCTCCGCAGACACTTAACACGTGCAGTCGTCCCCCGAATGCAGCGTCTCCAAAGGTATAGAGCCAAACGCGGCTGATGTAAACCTTCTTCTGCAGGAACACTAGCACATCGAGTATTACAGGCTTCCTGTAGATTAGACAAGCGTGCTCCTCTTGCTGGTAAAAAGCCTGGAGGAGTGTCACAGCACGCCTTAAGGGCGCGCGAACATTTAGGTGAAAGTTCAAATGATCGCCTAATATTTTTTTCCGGTTACTACCGATGAATTCAGTGCATCTGAAAGATACGTTGGATCCGTAAGCAGGAAGCTTTTCCTCAAAACCCGCATCCCGCGAAGGTTCACCTGGCTTCAGTGTACGGTGTTGCGTCCTCCAGGGTAGCGTATCCCACCACTGCCACCAGTTGTTGCGTCCTCCATGGTAGCGTACCCCACCGCTGCCGACAGTTGCTGCGACGCCTATTTCTCGCCGCTTAACCGGCGTTACTTTTGGGTAGCGTGGCGTTGTCGGTGGGCTGCAGGCGTCCAGTAAACTATGGCGACCAGGCAGGGACGAGACGATTTCTAGTGCGAAACTTGCACTGTTTATTCAATGGCTCGTGAAGGATAAGTAGACAAGGAATTGAAAAAGCACATTGCGGGGCCGCTTAAATAGGCCCTCAAAAATCGTATGCGGGATCTTGCTCCCGTCGACGTCACGTGACTGGCACTGAGTCTGGTTGTGGATGGGCTGCTGATCCCTGTCCCAGCTGACGCTCGCACGTGCTTCTCTCCGCTGGCGGCTATACGTGTGTCGGTGATCCCCTTGGTCGCACACACAAAGGGGCCTGCCATCACTTCTGGGCGCCTGCCAGACCGGCATCCCCACGAGACAACCATAGCAAATTAGGTAGTCATCTTCCGTTTTGGTTGAGCAGGGTCTTTCGAGCATCCTCTTCATCGGGGTGGTACACGCCAACCGTAGCAACGGCGGTTAGAATACGTCCCAAGCTGTCCGTCATACGCACATACCTGGCCGTCATCACATGTGCGAGGTGGGATTGTACGCTAATAGCAGGAAGAATCTAGTTTAGAAGCTCACTTCACTGTCAGTCAGAGCCAGTGCGGTTGGGGAGTTCACTTCTCTTGGGAAAGTGGCGTCTATTAGAGGTTTTATGTGCTAAATACGTTTTGGACAAACGGCTAGCGTAGATTGTACACAATGCGCAAAACAGACATTTCGAAACGCGAAAATACAACGAAATATTGCGGTAGAAAGCTATACAGTTTTAAGCCACTTAACCTTACATGTTCAGCAGCTGCGCACTGCTTCCTGTTAGCGTCACGATAAAACCTCCTCTTGCTACGCTACACACAAAAGAAAACATACTCGGGGGTTGATTGGATGTCCAAACATCCTTCTTGGTCCTAGAAGGGTGATGGTTTGGGCTAGTTGGTTTTCCATTTTAGACTGCCAACTGAAGTTTTATTACCATTAAGTTTACTGAGAATCGTCAAAATCGTCAGCCTTCCAATTATTTCAGGGTACTAGAAGGGTTTGTTACACGAAACATACAGCTCACGGAATTTAAGCGTGCTCAGGCACTCCAACATTTCAAGCAAATAAAAAGCGATACGTTCATTTTCCAGTGGTCTGTGCCAAGTCATTGTTTTAGCATGTCGTATGGTCCCTGTAAGTGAAATTTCATCCTGGTGCTTCATGTACTTCGCGGTGGTGGAATCGAGAGATATAGGGCTTGTTTTTTTTTCTTGATTTGCGAACCTCCTACTCGCTTTTTGCCACTGGCTTCGCTTATGTTCTTTCAGCTCGGGGCTGTTATATTATTATTATTATTATTATTATTATTATTATTATTGTAAGGAGGTTCATTGGACGAGTGCAACAAACAGGCGGTAGGTCTGAACAGTAGGTCGGGAGAACAAGATGGTGGTGTTCGAGCGCCGATCTCGTGCCCTCCGCTATTTATGATGATCGGGATGTCATTATCTTGCTTTCTTCATTACAATTGCCCCCGTCGAGAAAGGTGGAGCCATCCTGGCGATCTAACAGGTGGGGACAAGATGGTCGAAGTACGGCTTGAGACGGTCTACGTGAACATCACGTCCACGTCGACGACGGTCGCCGTGCAGCGTAAGAGGTTCAATGACGTAGTTTACGGGCGAAGTACCCTCGACGACGCGGTAGGGACCACGATAATTTGGGAGTAGTTTGGACGACAAGCCAGGGGCGCATGATGGTACAAGCAGCCACACAAGTGCTCCAGGAGCGAATGTTGCGGCAGGAGAGTGGTCATCATCGCGAGCGTTTTTCTGGCGTTGTTGGTCGGCTGTAGTAAAGCGCTTGGCTAGTTCTCGGCAATCTTCAGCGTAACGGGCGGCTTCCGACACGGGCGTGCACTCTGAGGCATCTGGTGCGTATGGCAACCTGTCGATAGTGTGCGTCGGCTGGCGACCATACAGAAGGAAAAAGGGGGAGTACCCGGTTGTGACTTGCGTAGCGGTGTTGTACGCGTATGTCGCAAATGGAATAACCAGGTCCCAGTTTGACTGATCAGATGCAACATGTGTCGCAAGCATTTCACCCAGTGTCCGATTAAACCGCTCAGTGAGACCGTTCGTCTGAGGGTGGTAGGCAGTACACGTCCGATGTACAATGTTGCACTGGTGGAGAAGTGCTGGGATTACATCAGAGAGAAATACGCGGCCATGGTCACTGAGGAGTTCGCGAGGAGGACCGTGTCGAAGCACAAAACGCTGGAGGATGAAAAAGGCGACATACTGTGATGTCGCCGTGGAAAGAGCAGCGGTTTCGGCGTATCGTGTAAGGTGGTCGATAGCAATGATAGCGCATCCGTTTCCCGCCGTAGTCAAAGGTAAATGTCCATAAAGGTCAATTCCAACGCGGTAGAATTGGCGGTCTGGGCACGGAAGGGGCTGTAATGAACCTGCGGCAGGATGCGGTGGTTTTTTTCGTCGCTGACACTCGTGGCAGCCGCGAATGAATTTGCGGTCAAAGCGAAACATTCCGCGCCAGTAGTACCTTTTGCGTAAACGTTCATAGGTCTTGAAGACACCGCCGTGAGCACACTGCGGGTCGGAGTGAAAGGACGCTCAGATTGTAGAGCGCAGCGTTCTGGGGATAACTAGGAGCCACTTCCTACCATGTGGCGAGTAGTTACGCCGGTACAAGAGGCCATCACGGATGCTGAAGTGCGAAGATTGGCGTCGCAGTCTTCGAGTGGTCGAAAGGGTGGGTAACTCGCATAAAACGTCGAGAAGTGAAGCGATCCAGGGATCGTGGCGCTGTGCAGTGCAGATGGTGGCGACGTCAAGAGCTGACAATGGGTGGTCTATAATGGACATGGACGCGATTTCAGTGGATAGTGGTGACCGCGACAGTGCATCAGCATCGGCATGCTTGCGTCCGGAACGATATATAATGCGGATGTCAAACTCTTGAAGTCGAAGAGCCCAGCGGGCAAGGCGACCTGACGGACCCTTCAACGAAGACAACCAACATAATGCATGAAGGTCCGTAACTACATCAAACGTGCAGCCATATAAGTAAGGGCGGAACTTGGCAAGCGCCCAGACTATTGCCAAGCTTTCTTTCTCGGTGACGCTATAGTTTGACTCAGCCTTGGTGAGCGCTCTGCTGGCGTATGCGACGACATACTCTGCAAACCCAGGCTTTTGTTGTGCGAGAACAGCACCGAGGCCGACACCACTGGCGCCTGTGTGCACCTCAGTTGCGGCCGTGGGATCGTAGTGGCGCAGTATAGGTGGTGACGTCAGGAGACGGCGAAGGGTGGAGAATGCTTGGTCACACTCAGAAGACCATGACGAAAGATTGGAGGCGCTGCATAAAAGTTGGGTCAAAGGCGCAATTATAGAGGCGAAGTTGCGCACAAACCGACGAAAGTAGGAGCATAACCCTATGAAGCTTCGTAACTGCTTTAGAGTCGTTGGTTTGGGGAAGTCGGTCACGGCACGTAGTCCAGAAGCACGTCGTCCTTTGACACGACGTGACCGAGAATTGTAAGTTTTCGCGCAGCAAAGCAGCACTTCTTGAGATTTAGTTGCAGCTGAGAGGTCTTCAGACACGTCAGGACATGGTTGAGGCGTTCCAGATGCGTTGCGAAATCTGGCGCAAAGACAACAATGTCGTCGAGGTAGCAGAGACACATGTGCCACTTCAAACCCCGCAGAACCGAGTCCATCATGCGCTCGAAGGTGGCAGGCGCATTGCAGAGGCCGAAGGGCATGACATTGAATTCATATAGACCGTCAGGCGTGACGAAGGCTGTATTTGAACGGTCGGCCTCTGCTAAAGGCACCTGCCAATACCCGGAACGCAAATCTAACGATGAAAGAAACTTGGCACCTTGTAGGCAATCAAGGGCATCGTCAATTCATGATGATGATCGGGATGTCATTATCTTCTTTTCTTCATTACATTATTATTATTATTATTATTATTATTATTATTATTATTATTATTATTCATTGCTGCCAAGCTTTCGCAAATCATAGTGCCTCAGCCAATCCTAGCAATTCAGGCGCATGCTCTTTCTGGTAAAGCATCGCCGCCCACGCAATATGATGTACAGTAAGTCTTTCTCTGGCTTATGCGGTATTTGCTGAAATCGGCGTGCGCAGGTACACATGAAGCAATCTGTAATGGATAAGCACACGGAATGTTTCGCAGGTATGGCGCACTCCGGCCGCAAAGTGGGGAGACGTAATGATTCTTTTCCGCTTGTCTACTTATGCTTTACAGATCTTACTGCTAGATTGGCTTAAATTGTTTTAGCATAGTGAAGACATCGATAAACTGAAGAGCGTGGCATCACCATACTACAGCTGCTAGGGATGCCAGCATACTTATTAGTTACCGTGTTATCTTTTGTGGTTCTGTTGGCGGAGTGGCCGAGGGCAACACTTTCGAATGGTAATTTCTAGGTCCGAAATTCGCATCCCAGTGAAGTGCGGCATGTGAAGTGCGGCGCGGGTTCCTGCGTTAAGCGTCGGCGTGCCTCGTCCTCCCTAGGCGTTGCCGAGCGAACGAACACAGTGAACGATGATAGAGTGAACGCAGGGCGCAGCAGCGAATGAAGGACTGCGAGAGCAAGGATAGCGCAAGGAGGAAAGTGAAGAAGCAGGGGGCATCAGCAGCATGAGAGGGAAAGCGGAGGAAACCACTTGAACCACTACCAGATGGCACTCACGTCCGTGGCTACGGAAGCACCGGCCGTGCGGGGGGAAAGGAAGAACCAGAAAGTTCGCCTTCGCGCATACCGTTTCCCGCACAAGCCTTCCTTGGTGAATATTCCGCTCGCATAATCGGCAGTTGCAGGGAAGCGCTAACTGTATGGCCGGTCTATCTACAGCGCTGCGCGTCGCGTCTCTTCCAGTCAGTGCGGGGATCGGTGGGATGCCTCGATACATCGCGAAAACGAAACACGTATACAGCTAAGCTGAAATTTCGCACTTGGCGGTATCCTAATCGTCGGTGAATTTTTTCTTCGCTGAATTCTTTTATAAACGTCTCGGAAAGCACTTCGAAATTTCTTGAGCGGACATTCCGCATACTATTGTTGGATAGAATAAAATACATCGCTGAAAAAAAAGTTGAGTGCTCGTTTTGGGAAAAAAAACCGATGGGTGCAAAAGGTGATATTCCCAAAAATCACCCATTTATATTGGTGTATTGGTTAGCTAAAACACTGTTTTGCCTGGGTTAAAGAGGTGAGTTATGTACCCAAAAAAGAACACCCATAATGGTGCAATTTACTTCACAATATAGGATGCGTAAGCTTGATACAAAAATCGCATCCGCATTTCTTGCTTTTTCTCGCTTTCTCTCCGCTCTGCTGCACGGGGGTAAAAAGAAGACAGAAAAGTTTGATGTAGGTGTCGAACACAGGGCACCCTCGTGGTCGCCCTCGGAAGGTTATGTTGACCGCGTGTTTCTTGTCCGCACCAGTTCTCGCCTACGTTCCAATTGCGCCAGGTCAGGCCAAAACGGTCAAGGTCAGGCCAAAACGCGCCAAATGTCGCAACGGGCTCGGTTGCCCGCCAGGGCTCGTAACTCAAAGGACCACTCAGCCGTGTTCAACTGGACATTATTGCTTTCACATTCTCAACTCACAAAAAGTGCTTAGGTGACCTCGGATTTTTGATTTCCATGTTTTCGGAAGCGAATTTGGGTTCACTTTACGTACAGAGAGAGAGAAAATAATGCAGAGAAAGGCAGGGAGGTTAACCAGAGGTAGTTCCGGTTGGCTACCCTGCGCAGGGGGAAGGGTTAATAGGGATAAAAAGAGAAATAGAGTGGAAGGGGGAGATAGAAAGAAAGGGAGACAAGCACGAACAAAGCGCGTACACTACAGAACGGTAGGGGGCGGCATTCTTAGAGTCTGTCGTGAAGCCCCGTAGACCGCAAGAACGTTAATAGTGCGAGTAAGGCCTTCAACGCGGATGTTCTTTCGGAGCATTGGCCTAAAGCTTTTAGTTCTGAAAGTGGACGATTGTCCAGCTGGTCCAGTACCCTGCACATCACTTGTCTCTCAGCACTGTATCGCGGGCAGACACAGATAATGTGTGCGAGCGTCTCGTCGATGTTACATGTGTCGCACGTGGGGCTGTTGGCCATTCCTATGAGGAAAGCATAGGCGTTTGTAAAGGCAACGCCTAGCCACAGACGGTAAAGCATGGTCTGTTCACGTCGTGGTAATCCAGGCGGGAGGTGCATCCGTATGTCCGGAGACAACGAACGCAACCGATACATGGTGAAAACATTTGAGTCCCACAGGGGCAAAGTACACTCACGGGACATCAATCGCAGCCCAGCCGCAGCGTCTGTTCGCGAAAGCGGAATGAAAACTCGTTGACCACTTTCATGTGCCGATCGGGCGGCTTCGTCGGCTTGGTCATTCCCGCTGATGTTACAATGTCCTGGAAGCCACTGAAAGATTATGTTGTGACCCTTATCATAGCTTTGATTATATATGTGCCGAATTTCTGAGGCCAGTTGTTCATTGGGTCCGTGGCGCATTGGGCTTCGTATGCACTGAAGGGCTGCCTTGGAGTCACTGAAGACTGTCCATTGTTGCGGTGGTTTCTGCTTAATGAAATCAAGTGCAGCACGGAGCGCCGCGAGTTCTGCACCCGTCGATGTGGTCACACATGAAGTTCTTAATTTGATTTCCTCAGATTGTGCCGGGATGATGACTGCAGCAGCAGCGCTGTTGAGTTTTACTGAGCCATCTGTGTATATATGTTTCCGGAATCTGTGCACGTTGTGAATGTGCTCCAAAGTTGCTTGCTTCAAAGCTTGTAATGGCGCTCCAGCTTTCTTTCTGACTCCTGGAATTGCCAGTTGCACTTCCGGCCGGTGCAGACACCACAATGGATCTGACAATCGTGAAGCGGGCGTAAATTCTGATGGCAAGTACGACTGATGTCTTACAATAGTTTTAGCAAAAGTTGAAAGTGGCCTTTTTGCTGGCAAGCAAGCAAGATGGTGTGAGGGAATCCGAGTCAGGTGTCGGATGTGCGCTCTCAGGACATCTGTATCAATGTGGACTGTCAAAGGCGCGTCTCTGGCTATGGCCACTGTCGCAATCGATGACGTTGTTTTGGGAAGACCGAGACAAGTCCTGAGTGCTTGGGCTTGCACGCTCTGGAGTTTGCGAATATTCGTAGTACAAGTATTACCTATTACAGGTAAGCTGTACCGCAGGAAGCCCAAAAACAGTGCTTGATATAGTTGCAACATTGACGGTACTGTTGCGCCCCAGGACTTCCCGCCGAGAAACGCAAGAAGGTCCACAATGACGGCCAAACGCTTTGTCATGTACGAGATGTGAGGGCTCCAAGACAAGTCTCTATCAATGATGACGCCAAGAAATTGGTGCGTTCGTCTATATCGTATGATTTGGTCATTAATCCGCAAAGCATACGGGGACATCGATTTACGAGTAAAAGCAACGACTGCACATTTCTCAGCAGAAAGCTCCAGGCCTTGTCTTCTTAGGTATCTTGACACAGCCGTTGAGGCTTTCTGAAGTCGTGCGCGGACTTGTACACGTGTCACGCCTGAAGCCCATATGCAAATGTCGTCTGCATATACGGAGAGCTGTACAGTTTGCGGTAACGAATCAGCGAGACCAACGAGCACCAGGTTAAAAAGGGTAGGGCTGAGTACTCCGCCCTGCGGTACACCACGACTGGTATAGCTAGATGGCGTTGGTCCGTCTTCAGTCAAAATAAAGAAAGATCTTCCATGCAAATAGTTGCATATCCAGCGAAAGGTGCGTCCACCAATCCCTACAGCTTCTAAGGCGTCCAGAATTGCCTGATGATCTACATTGTCGTACGCACCTTTAACATCAAGGAATAGGGCCGCAGTGATTCGTTTCAGATGTTTCTGGTGTTGTACGTATGTTACCAGGTCGATAACGCTATCTATTGACGAGCGGCCACGTCGAAAACCAGCCATTACCTCTGGATAGACGTTGTAGAATTCCAAGTACCATTCTAGTCGTGCAAGTATCATTCTTTCCATTACCTTGCCGACACAGCTGGCCAGTGCTATTGGACGGTAAGATGACAATTCCAACGGGGATTTGCCAGCCTTGAGGAGTGGAACAAGGCGGCTGGATTTCCACGTTGTAGGGACCAAGCCGTCACGCCATGATGCGTTGTATAGGCCAAGAAGGGCATCTCTGGCCTCTTGACCAAGGTTTACAAGCGCAGAGTATGTGATGCCATCGTGTCCTGGTGACGAAGATCGCCTGCAACCAGCAAGTGCGGCCTCCAGTTCTTCGATGGAGAAAGCAGCGTCCATACGAGGATCCCGGGAGCAAGGGGGCACAATGGGAATAGGTGCGCAAGGTGAATACGTGAGCGCCGGACCCGCGATCCTTGCGCAGTAATCTTCGGCCACCTCGACTTCTCGGCGTCCTTGATGTAGGGCTAGAGACTTAAATGGACGACGCTGTTGAGGAGCTGTTCGAAGACCACGGATTGTTCTCCAGACAACCGACAGAGGTTTACGTGGGTCGAGAGACTCACAAAACGACTTCCAGCGTTGGTTGTGCAGTACAGCAAGACGACGCTGAATTTTCTTTTGAATGCGTCTGGCCTCTCTAAGGTCGTAGAGTGATTTAGTCCGTCGGTACCGTCGCTCCGCTCGCCGGCGGACTGCACGGAGGCTCTGTATTTCCGAATCAAAATCTGTGTATTTTTCTAATGGCCGAAATGAGCGCATAGCATCCTGCATAGCCTTGGCGATCTCAAATTCTAGTGTGGACGAAATGCCTTCGTGGCATGCGTCTTCCATAAGGGATTTAAACACGGGCCAATCTATTGTTTGTTTAAAATTTGATGCAACGGATTTGGTGAGGCCTTTTATCTGCAGGTAGGTAGGAATGTGGTCGCTTCCGTGGGTTTCTATATCTGCGAACCAATGGACGCAGCGAGTGAGGCATCGCGAAACAAATGCTAAGTCTAAACAACTACTGTATGTCCGGCCGCGCAGAAACGTGGGACTGCCATCATTTAGACAACAAAGTTCATGGTCGCAAGCAAAGGACACGAGGTTTCTTCCTTTCGAATTTATCTTGTTGCTTCCCCAAAGTGAATGATGCGCGTTGAAATCCCCAACAACAATCCATGGACCAGGTGCCGCATCTATAATGTCACTCAGTCTCTGCCTATCAAAACGACTTGATGGAGAAAGGTAAGCGCCCACTAAAGTAAACGCAAGGTTTTGTTTTTTCACGGTCAAACACACATACTGATTAGTGTCATGTGGCCGCACTGGATGAACAACATAAGTCAATTCACACCGTATGTAGATGGTCACTTTGCTAATGTCAGTACAAGTCGATGACACATGAGGTTCATAGCCTGAGATCCGGACGGGTGTCTGTAGCTTCGGTTCACAGACGACAACAATGGGGAATCGATTGGTGAAAACGTAATGGCGAAAATCACTGCGGGATTTCAGGCCACGGGCATTCCATTGCATAATAGATGCTTCCTTGACTTGTCTGAAGAACGGCTGATGCGGTAGAGCCATTGTGATTGCTACTCGATGCTCGCAAGAACCGGATCCAGGCCGTCCAGCACTTGTAGTGCACCTCGAGCAGATGGCGTCTGCATGTCGTTTAACAACACGCGAATGACATTCATTAGAGATCTTATTATGGCGATTACTTGCTTGTCTTGACCTCGCACGTGATCTGCGCCCTCATTGGTTCGTCGGTAGTCCACCGTCGACCTTTGTTGGGCTGGAGGACTTAATGTCGGAAGTGCAGGCCAGTCGTTTGCAGTAGAGGTATTCACTGCGTCATTAGAGACCGTGTTGTTAGTGTGGGTGAGCGCCTTGGGAGCACCAGCCTCAGGAAGTATCGGCTGTCTTGCGACGGTATCAGCATTTCTAGTAGACGAGGATCGTCTACGGTGACGGCGGACACTACGCCGTCGTACTTTGGCGGCGGCCGCTCTGTGAGTTGAGTTGTCTCTCACCATTTGTTTGAGGACTTTCCGCTCTGTCTTCTGTCTCGGGCAGTCTTTCGACGATGCTTCATGGGGACCGGAGCAATTGGCACATTTGAAGTGAGTCGCACGGCAAGCATCTGCACTGTGCTGCTCAGAACATCTCGCGCACACGGTCGAATTTTTGCATATGCCGCTGACATGCCCGATCTTCAAACAATTACGACACTGAAGTGGTCTTGGAACGAACGGTCGCACTGGATGACGAAAAAATCCAACTTTCACGTGGGACGGCAAGCTACCTCCCTTGAAAGTTATCCTCACACAGCGTGAATCTCCTAGGCGACGGATTTCAATAATAGGAACATCTGCTGTGGCGGGTTTGACCAAAACAGGCAGATCGTTGTCGTCGATTGACTCATCGACATCATAAATCACACCTGATATAGTATTGCTGTCCTGTGGTATTATGGTGCGAACATTTATCTTGTCCAGCATTTTCACTGTACTCAAGATATCCAATGCTGCTCTGTTCTTGACATCAACCGCGAGAATGTTCTTACGGGTGTTAACTCTCATATCCGTGATCTCATTTGGAACAACAGCCTGTAGTGTTACAGATACGGCTTGCCTGTTTAGCCGATTCAGGTTGTCGGTCGGCGTCACGGGTAAGAAGAGGATGGTATGAGCCGTGTCATGGGTCTTTGCTGCCGCCGTCGTCCTTGTTGAAGACGAGGAGGCAGTGACGATTCTCCTCTTTCCTTTTTGCCTCACAACTGTCAAGTAGTCACCGTCATCCGACAGATCTTCTTCTGAAGCAGAGTAGTACAGCAGGGTGTCCTCGCTGCCTGTGTCGCTCATCAGGTGATTGCGCTTCCTCGGAGCGCTCGACGCTGTGACGTCGGTCTCCTCCGGACGTCTAGCTGACTCCGCTTCCATCGCCGAAGGTCTCGGAAGCGGCGCCTCCCGAAAACACGCAAGAATACTCGCAAAATGAGAACAGTAGAAAACGGGGTTCCACACAAGAGCCACTTCTTCGTCTTCCTTACGTACAATTTACTCTAATCTAATTCATAAGAAATTGCAGGCCTACAGGTACACTTGCAAACGCATATTTCACTAGAAAAGCCAGCCCTCAGCCGTGCTGGCTCTTCCCTTGTTCCAAGTGAGTTATTGCGCATAGATTCTTCGTCATGGTTGCGCAAGACATCCCCCCACCCCCCTACATGGTTGACGCTATCAAGAGAAACATTCGCACTACAGTGACCCAAGTACTGAATTTGCGAACCCTGCATCAATATAGGGCAGAGGAAAAAAGGCATGAAGAAGTAGCACGGTTGCAGAAGTAAGACCGCTCACATTTTTTTAATGCTATCTTAGTTACAGTGTTGAAGAAACATTTATTTATGGCGCCACCGTAAATGTAGTTTTCTTTGTTCTCTGGGACAGCTTTATCGTGGAGAAGAGGAGGTGAACGGAATATTGTAACTGAAGGGAAGTGGGAGACACTACCCATCTTCTGCCACACCCTGCACCATGTATTTGTCATTAACAAGATAGCGTAAACGGCCTCGCGTCGCAAGTATCCGGTGTCAGGGTCGGACATCGTTTCGCGAAAACTTCTTCCGAGCCACAACCATGCAGGCCCTCCTTGTCGTTCATAAGCGTTACTGAGCTATTTCAATTTGTCAATGTAAAATGCGTCAGGAAAATCGTAAAGCGTGACCTGAAAACAGCCTTTAGGTGTGATAGCGTCGGTTTGTAATTTGAATTTATCAGAAAACACAATTCTGTTATGCGTAAACTCCAAGAGAAACCCTTTTTCCAGCGTTTCTACCATTCCTAGAGTGGCGTGGCCCGCTCGGTGCCAGACGGAGTGCGCCGCCGCGCATCCGCAAGAAAGCTGCAGTTGCCGGGAAGCGTTACAAACAGTTAGGGATCTTTCAATGCTATCACGTTCCACTCTTAAACGTGAAGCTTAAACGTCATCCAATTTTTTTTCAAAAGCAGGCTTAGTCTAAGCAACTGGCAATTTGTTCTTGCATACTTACATTTGCTTTAATTTTTTGCTTACTTATAACATATATATAAACATAATGCCAAGTGGACTGGGTATATATTGATGGCCGTGTGTAATGCCTCCTATTTCTCGAACGTGATGTGGAACTCTTTCTTTAGATATAGGGGTGTTGGGCACATTTTGTTGTCTGCAATTCATCTTTTTATTGCGATAGTAATAATGAGGACACTGCAGGCGAATTTCAACCGTCGCATCAGCGTTGCCTTGAGGGTTCCCTATAAAGTCCAGTTACAATAATACCAAATCGCACCCTGCGCTATGTGTGCTGTACGTGCAAGTGAAGGCGTGCCTGTATGAGCAGAAAGGTATGGTTACTTCTCAGTATGGTTTTTTGAAAAATAAATCTTCTGAGCAAGCATTACTCGCCGTTAAAGAAAAGATCATTGACAACATTGAATCCAGAGCATACACTCTCGGTCTGTTCTTAGACCTCCGGAAAGCTTTTGACTGCGTACAGCATGAAATTCTTTTGAGTAAGCTGAACAGTTACGGTATACGCGGAATAGCTCTAAACCTGCTGAAAAGTTACTTAAATAACAGAATACAATACGTTAAATGGAATACTTTTGTTTCGGACCGTTTGCGCATTACCCAAGGGGTTCCACAGGGGTCTATATTAGGTCCACTTTTGTTTTTATTGTATATAAATGACATCTGTAACATACCTGATTCTCCAGATTTGGTTATGTATGCTGACGATACAAATATTTTTTTCACATCACGTACTCTGCCGGAATTAGAAACTATCGTGAACGCTTATTTGGTAAAATTATATACTTGGATGCAGGCGAATAAGTTTAGCTTAAACTTGTCAAAAACGAGGTACATAATTTTCAGACCCATTAATGCCTCTGTTCATTACACACTTAGCCTAATATACGCCAACACAAAACTGCAACAGGTAACAACTCAGAAATTTCTTGGTGTCTGGTTTAATGAGCACTTATCATGGAACACACATATTTCAAAACTTATTACGAACCTTAGTAAAACTGTAGGTTGTCTTTACCGGATCAGCGATCTCTTGCCAGTTTCCCTAAAGGTGTCCATATACTATGCACTATTTTTTTCCAAATTGTCCTATTGTGCACTGGTCTGGGGCACTACAACAATAAGTAATTTACAGAAGTTATTGCTTTTACAAAAGAAGGCATTGCGGGCTATTGAGGCTTACCATGGTAGGCCCGAAAACCTACCAACATTACCACTCTATCATAAGGATAATTTACTTAAAGCAAACCATGTTTACATATATCGCCTGTTACAGTACATCCATCGTAATCGTTTGTATTCCATTGTTCCAAACCGCCCTCCTTCTAAATATCCCCTTCGGCAACACAGAAACTTGGTCCCTAAAACGAGGACAAATTACGGCAAACAAAAGCTCGATTACCAAATTACAGTTTTTCTCAATAACCCATCTTTAAGCGTCATGTTTGATCTCTCTAAGAACAAATTTAAAAAAGACATAAAAAAGTTACTAATTAGCACTGACTCAATATGATTTCAGTTTCTTACTTAGCGAAGCATCTCTTGTTTTCGTATCAAGTTGTTTATGTGAGGGTTTTCTTTATCGACCTCATGCCATGTTTATACACTGCCTTTGATTTATGGTGCACTGGCTTTGTATTAAAAGTAATATTTTTCACGGTAATATTGTCGTTTCATGAAATGTAGTTTGTTCTCTATCATACTATGATGCAATGTATTTGATGCAATGTTGTTTTGATGCAATGTATTTTTCACTATCATACTATGTTAATATTTATTTCTTTGTTGCTCACTGCTGTATCGGCTGTTTTGGGGAACTGTGACCTCGTCAGGCTTTACCGCCTTTTGTCGCAGTTCCCTCTTTCATCTTTGAAGGAAAATAAACTTCAACTTCAACTTCAACTACTTGAGTCGCGCAGTGTCCTTACTCACCCAGCGTTGTTTGCCTAAAGAGGGTAGTAATCCAAGTGGGTGGTGGTGGTGGTGGAAAGCATTTATTAAACAAGAAACAGAGGTGCGGACTCATGCAGGAGCCCTACATATTGGTGGAGTCTTTAGTACGGGCCCCACTGGTCGAAGCCGCCAGTCTGGCCCTCTTGACCAAGGCCTTTTGGGCCTGAAGGTCTGAGCAGCCAAGCAGGGCCGTCTCTAAGTCCTCTCGGGTAGGGTTGGGGGGGGGGGGGAAGGAGGGGAGAGCTGAATTTTGCTGGCAGGCCACCTCTCCATAGCGTTGGCACCTGCCAGGGATCGCCGGATCAAAATGTTTTATTACTGCCCGGCAGAGCGTTGTGTTAGTCTATATAAGCGAAGTAGGCCGCGTTCGTTCGCTTTCCCCAGTCCCTTAGCCAGGGCTGGGTGCCGGCGATGGCTATCCTTATATGAGGTAGCAATGTGTTCGGAACTCAAAAGACTTCGGCGTTCTTGTTCCAGGGCCTCAGAGGCCAAAGGGGCACCCGGTAAGTGAGTGCACGGGCTGCCGCATCAGCAGCTACATTCCCTCGAAGGCCCCCATGGTCAGAACTCCAAATTATACAGCGGGGGTGTGATCAACATCCCTGCAGCATTTTTGCAGTATTCATTCCGCCAGTAGGGTGAACCCAGCGAGCCACGTGGTTAAGGCACGCCCCACGCCAATCCGAAATGATATATTGAGAATTAGTCCGAGGCACCTAGGGGATCGCTACCTCCTCTGCTTCTGTTTTACCTGGTGCACAAAATGTGGGACGATCTACCTGTGTTCCCTGATGTATGACTGCTGCCGTATACCATCACCAATGGTTTGGCCCAACGACATCTACGTAGTAAACTGCATGTATGTTGCCATAGTAAAGCTTACACCCCCGCTTGGCGGCATCCACTACGGTCTTCTCTATCCATCTTATTTGGAAGAGGTCGAACTCTGATGGTGCGTCTCCGTAGTTCTGGCACTTTGAATCTTTCTTTTATATGGAAATCGTGTTGGATGCGTAGTCGAGCCAGGAGTAGTTGACCCGATTGTGTTTGGGCTAACTTTGTCTATTCATTTGTTAGATTGGCTTCTTTTAGCTTCTGGAAGGTGATGACCATTGCAAGGTCGAGAAGTCGCCCGTTAGAAGTGTATACCGGGAGATCGAGAGCCTTTTCCATCATTTTGCAGAGGATAACCTCTACCCCGCTTTCATCGCGCTTCCGCAAGTGGAAGTAGGGTACTGAATACAGGATGCCGCTAGTTATGAAAGCGTGAGAAAGCCGCACTGCGTCCTAGCTTCGTAACCCTGCTATCAGGTGTAGGTGAGCGGGCCTCCATAAGCGAAACCGTGGCTGCGCTTGGCGTGGCTCGCGTCCTGTCTTAGAGATAATCTGCGTTGGCTTGAAATGCATTGCGAGCCGAGATGGCTGGTCGGTTCATATGCGTTGTCTTGCCGTGCGCCCCCTAGTTTTGGAAGTCACGTACGCTCCCCTCTACACGCACTCTATCATGCTGGCGTCGTGACTGCGAGTTTCCGGGGTTATATAGTGGGCGCTTTTCATGTTTGCCTCTGAGCGCGTGTGAGCACACTTGCCAATTATTAGAGTAAGCGAATGTTTGCTCCACATTTCTGCATCCGATAAATCTACAAACCTTACTTCGTGTAGTTTTCTGATACATTGCTATCGATATCTATGTTTGGCCTTTTGCGCAAACCTGCAACTTTCTTGCTCGCCTTCATGGGCATCCATACAGAAAATGCTTCAGCAGTATTGTAGCCTATTGCATGGCCTAAATTTAGAGACTTTTATTCTTTATCTAAGTGGAAAATAAACGAAGCAGAATATTTTAAGCCTGAAAGCTCTCCTCTTTCTTTCGCCTCTCACCTGCCTAAAGCACACGTCATTGTAAAAGAGAGGCATAAAAATAATACAAGATGTTGGTTTACTACAACGAAGGCGAAAATCCTTATAGAAAACGGAACAAAATTCGAGCATGACGTTCGTTTAAGCAGAGAAAGGTATTGAGCTCTGTCGTGCTAATAATTATTGTGTTAATGTACTTTCTGAGATAGCTGTTTGTTACAATTATGTTGTAGCTCCTGCGCGTATTTCGTAGCGTGATTTATAAACAAAAATGGCCCATCAACTCGATTCAGCGCCGCGAATACACAATGCTAGACAACTTCCAAAGAAATTTTGAACAGTGAAGCACGAGATCCGCAAAATGATTGGTACCTCGTTGTGTTAACAGAGATTGAAAAGAATATGTAAATATGAAATAAGCCGTAAATAGCATATCCAGCTTTTCGGTACATCGGGGTTTATTTGGTGTGAGTGCCACCACGTGGCGTATTTACCTGCGGTGTTCTTCAATGTCTTTACTACGTCACTATATACATATATATATATATATATATCCTATCACGGCGGCAAACGGCCCTGGAAAAACACACACACACCATTTACTCAGTAGCACATATCAGCCTATATTGTTAGATTGCAATATGGACTGGATCTGCCCACGAATAATGCTACACACATACCTGATGCGGGAAGGGAGAGAGCGAACGTTTAATGAGCGTTTCAAGGAAGAAAAACGCTTTCTTCACCAAATACGGCTGGTCTCCTCAGTCCAGGTAGCTCTTAGCCTTTGCTGCTTCCCTGGCCTGGTTCACCAGCTTGCGTTTGTCCTCCAAGTCCGGAGCCCCTAGCATGGCTTCCCGTGACTCTTGGCGGTCTTCTGTGCTTTTGTCTTCGGTTATGCTAGATTGAGCTTCTTGATTGTTGGGTTCTGCAAGGTGAGTACACCCCATCACCATGTGACCAATGGTTTCCGGCACACCGCACCACTGGCCAACGTATCAGAATTGGGTTGGATGCATCCTATGCATTCTAATGCTGTGCACATATCTGTATGTTTGGAGACGCCGCAGAGCAACTGTCTCTTCTCTGGTTAAACTGGGGTGTGGTCTTTCTTTCGAATTTTCTTTTGAATTTGTAACACTGCGGCATATCCGTATATTTCTTGGGAATATCCTCGGTCATCGTCGCCTTCGGATCCGCTCTGGCACGAAAACCTGGCTTGCATATCTCGCGCTGCCGCTTTTACCACTGCGCGTGCCGCCATTAACTTGTGACAAGACCACCGGACTACGTTGTTCTCGGGAACTTGCGTGAAGTTTAGATATTTCCAGCAGGATTTTCAGAGCTATGGTGGATATCATGCATTTATTGTACGTTGGGACACGCTAGTTAGTCGCTTAGCATTACGGCATTTTCGGGTCACGTGTACATGGCCAGTGGTATTGTCACCTCTTCGGCCCTGTCCGAATTTCTTGCGACTATCACGACAGCGGCCTTTATCTCGCCTTGTGTATTACCTGCGGTTATTGCGAAAGCAGGTGTCCCTGGATACTTTGCCGCATCCGCCCATCTTGTGTAAGGGTGGTCTTGAACAAGTGCTCTTGCTCTTGCCCCTCTTCCTTGCTTATAAAATTTTGTATGCACATTAACAGTGGTAATTCAATAAGAAACAGCTTGTTCTGAAAAGATTCTTTTCTGATCATTATAAACCGGCACGTTACTAGCGGAAATCACCGAGTTAACAAAGACCTTCATTGAAGGGTGACACACACCTACCGGCGGCACACGCCAAGCGAGCCAACTTGGAAGCAAAGAGGTTCGTGATGAGCAGCATAGACCTAGTGGCACATGCTGTGCGCTCCAAATCAGCATTAAACAGACTCATTGAATAACGGTAATGCCCATACCAGATACTCAAGGCGGCAACAGCAGTAAGTCATGTCGATGTGAAAGAGATTCGCCGAAGTGTGGCACAATGGTACACAGTGCCACATACCTAGAGACTTAAGTTGGTCTAACAGTTGGTTTCGAACACTGTTCCTTCAGCGCAGTAGCCCGACATGTTAATTATTCGGCCACGGCCTACTATGAGACCCAGGTTTATGCGAAAACGGTTAGTTAGATAGATATATGGATAGATAGATAGACAGGTGGAATGATAGATAAGTAGACAGACAGACAGACAGACAGACAGACAGACAGACAGACAGACAGACAGACAGACAGACAGACAGACAGACAGACAGACAGACAGACAGACAGACAGACAGACAGACAGACAGACAGACAGACAGACAGACAGACAGACAGACAGACAGACAGACAGACAGGCAGGCAGGCAGGCACGCAGGCAGGCAGGCAGGCAGATAGATAGATAGATAGATAGATAGATAGATCATTAGCCCACTGAAAGTGCGCGAAGTACTCTAAGGATGATAATCGCATTAAAGATGAAGAAGGCGGCCTCAGCTATTGCTTGATCTGGACTTCTACTCCCCACTGTTGACAAGGACCTGTCATACCCCACTCATACAAGACGCGTTTTGGTGGTTGTGACAAGGTGTGTGGATAGAGTGCTTCAACGCTGATTGCAGTAATGTCGACATTCATCGTGAGATGAGCGCTGTCAGATCTTTTTCCGCAGCAGCTGGTCACTGAATCAGGCATGACGCCGGTACTTTGCTGGTACTCACGATGAACACTGCGTAAATCCACACATGACGCGAACGCATAAGAATGAATACTATCCAAGACACAACAACGGGAAGTTTGATAAATCATACAGAAACAAACGAGCAGGGGAAATTCAATGCACTTGACCTAACGAGCACGAGCGGTATTCACCTAATGACATAATGCAAAGTGTACGAAAACAGGTAAAAATAAAAGAAACTACTGTGTGTGAACCCAAAGAGCACAGAATTCGCCCAGCCACGAATATGTTTCTCTCGCGTAAGCTACATAGGGTATGCTAGCTAACGTTAGCCAAATTGTTGTTTGTGTAATATCTTATTATTCTTTTTCATAATTAGCCCAGTAATTGGTACACAAAGATATTTTGGTAGTGGACGATTACAGCCCACCATATAGGGCTGGTAACCGTTTATTGTACCAGTTTATTTTGGAATATATATTTACTTGGCTAACGCTAGCTGGTGCGCACGGTATGATGCGCTAAGTGGTGCACATATTCCCCAGGAGAAGCAACAAAACCAAGCATAGACACATAAAAACAACTATAGCAGGTACCGCGTAACCGGCAAAACTAGAGATTCCGGGTAACCGCTGGATAACATTGGCTTTTTCCGAAAGAGATCTCGCATCAACTCTCAAGTGTTGGTCTCTCATACGCAAACTCTCCGTGCACGAAAGGGTACTGCTTACTTGTTCGTTGCATTCTTGATGTTTTGGTTTCGCCGCTCTTGCACAATCAACCGTTCACGTTATGAATAGAAACACATTTTCCTCGACGCGGACTTCCTCGTTTGGGCGTTCAGATTAATGGCGCTAGTTTTTCACGAAGCATAGATATAGTCAAGCATTGATTTTGACTTTCGTTTTCTACATTTGCTCTGACAAAATAAAGAAAGAAGAAATTGTTAGTTTTATTCCACTCCACGTTGGTTTTCTCTACATAAGGTACCGGTATGCATGACGTGCGATACCAGTGAATGGTACAACACCTTCATATACAAGTCCACATATATATCGGCCGAGCCACTCAGCGACCCAGCAGGCAGCAATGCCAAACCCCGGGGTTAGGCAAAGAAAGCTTCGCTTTAATAAAAATATTTGCCATTTACATTCCCTCATTATGTACTAACGCAAATAGAGCGTGTAAAAAAACCATTGGGAATAAAACCAGGATAACGTTCTTCCTGAGATGGTCCCGCAGTGCCCTACTCTTGATAGTAGCAGGCATTGAGTGTACGCACCTGTATGTACGAAGCTGACAAAGCTTTATCGTTGTACATGTAAGGGCCACTTACCAAGCGGTAGTTGTGAAAGGAAAGTTGATGGAAATAGAAAACCGCGCAATTAGACTGCTTCCAGCACACCACTTGCCTCATCTGCGAATTTCCCTTAAATACGCAGAATTTCACTGGCGTGACCTGGCGTTTTCTATTCTCGAGGCTGTTGTGGTAATGAACAGTGCATCCATACTGTGCACGTGGCTTGCGCGATGACGACACTTCGTTTGTCGTCGTCGAAACGCAACCATCAATATCACACCTTTAACAGCAAACACGGGCGAGCGGTCGTACCGACGAGGCAGGTCTTGGCCATTGACCTTCGAATCTGCCTTCTATGGGCGCGAACGGCCTGGTGTCCAACCAGGAACTCGCGCTGGACTCGTTTAGTGCACAACTAAGTGTCGAACACATCCGTGTGCCAAAACATCCCTCGATGCTGGCAATGACAGCCTTGCTAAATAACTCAGTTTAAAACAAAGCCAACAAAAGAACGTTGTATTACAAAAATACACATATAGCTGCATCAACATACATGATGTTATTAAGGTAACAGAGTCACAGGTAGTCGGAATCAAGTTTGGTTTAAAAATGATTTTTTTTACAAAAGCAAGGAGGTTAAATATTTCATATTCGTGTTTAAGCGATTCAAAATTGATACAGAGAGAAAAAGGTGAGGTGGATTTTCCTGAATGACTACGCATACTAGGAACGAGAGACTACTTTGCTTGTGGAGGGAGCGGAATTAGCATTAGAGAGAAACGTAGCAATATATACCGATATGCTACTTGTGCATGCATAAGGAATTTTTCGTATCCTTAACATAAACACACCCGCTACTATGATACCTCAGGCTCTCTATTTCTTTTTGCATAGGCCACACGCATATATTCCTGCAACATCTCAAATCAGTGCTATCGGACATGAAAAGCAAATAAATTAACCTACAAACACGAGCAGAAGAAATTTGATAACGTAGCCGTCGCCACCATGCTGTCACCACTCGTGTGTGCAAAAGCCGTACAACGTTCGCCGCTTGGAACTTTATAGTTCCACGTAGTTCTTCAATCAAGAATTGTGCTATCAAAAAACTTCTTACTCAGCTTGATAGGATGTGCATTACGGTGATGCGTTTTGGAAATAGAAGTTACGTACTTGGTTAGTTGTTTAAGCCGGCTCGCGGAGGCTCGAAATGTTTGTATCCTGAGCTACGAGAATATTTGCATCCCGAACTATCTGAACGTGCCTGCATTCACATGCGTAAATATTATGAAAAACAGGCCCGAGTTAGTAACAAACATGATACGCAAACAGGCTGAATGCGAGCAGCTTAACAAAAATGTAAACCTACAGAAGCACGCACACACACCTGCATTTGGTTGAGTGCGACCTGTTCTTGCGTGTTGCATCCGCAGACTCTTACAACCCTGACCTTTGAACCCATTTTCAGAATTCTATCTCCGCCTTATCGGGGCAACGTTTCTCGTAAATATTCGCGGCAATGTCCAAGGGCGCAATTCATTATCTGCCACAGCTATCACGGGCTATTGTAGTAGGAACACTTGCGCCCTCCCGAGAAATGCTGAAGAGAAACAATGATTTCAGCACGTGTTCTATAGCATATATTGAGCATCGGTATCACCTGTGACATAGAGCCTTCGAGTTTATCTACTGTGACTTTAGCACAGCGAAAGCCTTAAATGCCTTCTTCTTGCAGCGCATTTCTAAGCAGTGGATCTATATTGCTCCTGATTGCAGCCTCCGAGCCCACCGACTTGTCGCACAATGCCTTTTATTAGGTCTCTGGCGCAACGGTTGGGTTCATGACCGATGTCTCTCTCGCGTGGCAGAATAAAACGCGCCCAATACTGAAGCTCCAGCTGCATAAAAGCAGGAGCTTTTCCTCAACGGATAGCAGTCGCAGCGATATCGCACTCAGGTGAGTGTGAATAATTTTGCTTACTAATCTTGATGGGAACTGACACACGGCGTGCGCTGCAATGGTGCATGCGGTGCACAGGTTTTTCTCAACCCGCAAGCGCCTTCCCAGTAATCCGCTGAAGATATGTGTGATGTAGTATATTATGTAGTAGTTCGATGTAGTAGTTCTCTAACGTGCAGCTAAAGATAAGGTGATGAAGCGAGTAGGCCCTTACAGCGTACTAGAACTACTTCTCAGTGCAAAATGGTGCTGTAAATAACAGTATGCGTTCAGTACAATTTTCCAGTTTTTCCCACGTGCCTGCAACTGGCTTATGTCATCTCGCTAAACCCGGGGATCACATCCCAGATATGGCGGCCGCATTTCGGTAGAAGCGAAATGCAAGAACTTTCGTATACCATGCATCGGGTGCACGTGAAAGAACTTGAGGTGGTCAAAATAATTCAAGGGTCCCACTCCCTAGGGCATGGCGTGCCTCATAGAGATTTTCTCGCGTCAAACCCGGCAATTTATTATTTATTTCAAATATCAATAAATGCATGTTCATGAAAATTGAATGGAACAAATATAGTGCAGACATGAATAAAAAAAAAGCACAACTATATTCAATGCAACTCATCTTGCCTAGAAGCGCTTTGTCATCCCCTTCAGACGTCTGCAACTCGCTGCATTGGTGAATGCCTCAAGATCATTGCCTAGATAATCGCCCCTCGCACGTAACGCAACACTCTTAAGCAAAATTACAACCTTTAGGTCATATCTTGCTACATAAAATTGATCGTCATCTGTCTTGTCCGCATTTCATTTCTTAAACACTGAGAGCCCTGTACTTCCAAGTCATGAATGGCATGCGTGTTATAAGCACGACCGAACATTCTCGACAGGAAAGTAGCGCGCGCAGCGTTCTCAAGAAAGGAAACGCAAGCAAGCAAATGACAATTATTGTTCTGTGGCAAGATACGACATAAAGGTTGTACATTCGTACATATGTTTAAGAGTGTATATTCATATACTTAATAAAGATGCGTCAGCATATGTCCAGTGGCTGGGCTCGCCAACATTTCTGTTCGCAAAAACTGGTCGTCACCAACTGGCTACCTTCATTGTTGTGCCCGACGTTTCGTTTGGATGACGCCTGCTTAGCGTGCCCGTTACAGCATACAAAATTCCTCGTGAGTGGTAACCCCAATTTTTTTCAGGCGATATTCTAGTATTCGTTAAGAACGTTGCTCTTTTCATCTGCATTTTCTCACATTCTTGACAGCTTGTTTATTCCTCTTGATTCCTTTGCCCACCGTCGAGATGCGTACACTTCAATTTTAGGATATTTCTACGGTGCGAAATTTGACATTAAAAGGTACCTGCTGCTGTCGCATTCAAGTGAAGTAAGAGCGTCTCTCGTTTTTGTGGTTCGGTTAAAATTAATTAGTTCTGAAGGTTTTAGATACGTTATTCAATTACACCAGAGGAATGCACTTCTACCGACGGCGGCAGCTGTCATGTTATAGCGGCTCTCACTTAACGCGCGGCACCTTAACTCTAACGTAACGAGTGGTGTGGCTGTAATTCGCTCGAGCAAGTTTTGCTCTGAACTATAATGCCAAATGAAGGATTCGGGAAGGGGAGGGAGGATATGTAACGCGTCCATCCCGGTCAGGATGTCACCATTATGTGATACAAAGAGCTCATGTTCGCATCTGAAGTGCGAAAACAAGCAGCTTTGAAATATTTGCTGTGCTTATCCAGCAATGTCTAGCATGAGAATGCTGGCTTACAATGAACGTAAAATAAGCAATCCAGCATCGTCGGAAGGTAGTCACTCAGGGACTATTACCAGACTGTTTACATTCAGCTCAAAATAATTTGCCCTTCGCCGATTGTAAGACCCTAACCTAAACATGTATTTTTTTCCTTGCGCTTCTAAACAGCATGGTGGCACAGCGTGGTGTCGTGCTGTCCTCGGTAGCCCTGGTGGCCCTGTCCCTGGTATCGCTGGGCAGTGCAAGGGCGCTCTCGGGGTGCCCGCCCGCGGACGACAAGCACTCCGATGCCACTTTTATCGCCAACCCGCTGGACTGCTCCTCTTACTTCGTGTGCCAACAGGTATACGGCGGGTGCTCGGGGCAGACAATAATCTGCGTTTATAACACAGCATTTCCCTCGCTAGGTTGGGGTGAGGGGAGTTCTTTAATTCTCATATGCCTAAATTTTGGAAAAGCAGCTGTGCTGCACCGATACTGTCAGAGAACAGCAGTACTAACGGGCCTGTTGCTGGTGCTAGAAGCACTGACATGAAACTGGGTTAATAATAATAATAATAATAATAATAATAATAATAATAATAATAATAATAATAATAATAATAATAATAATAATAATAATAATAATAATAATAATAATAATAATAATAATATATTTTCATAGTACACATTTTCCCAAGTGAAGCACGATCATACGTAGCCATCCTCCATCGCAGAAGTTATTTTCAGGTGCATAATTCCTCAATTCACCAACCGCTGTTCTACGCACTCTGAAACATCTGTACATGAGCCTTCTTGCGTACATTGCCCCCCGCCTCCACCGAACGTGGCAGGTTCAGCTAGCCTTGAATCAGATCTGAATCAGCACCTAGTGTTTATAAAATTTCCAACTCAACAAATTGACAAATAAATGGGAAATACAGTGTTGAGCAAAAGGAAATCACAAAATAGAGCGACTCTAGTAAAGAAATCACAAAAATGAATTCCGAGTCGAGAGTGCGAATATCCACGGCTCTAGCTACAATTCCACTCGACTGAAGTCCGCTTTTCATCCGGGGTCTGTTCTCTGGTTCTCTGTCCTCTTTTGTTTTTTGCTTTTCATAAATGGCATTGCTGAGAACATCTTTATGGAAATCCGGCTTTTCGCAGATGGAGTGCGTACTATATGAAGAAATTTCTTAGGGACAAGATAAGGCATTATTGAACAATACATTGACCAAAATATAAAAGTGGTGCTACACGTGGCAAATGTCTCTGAATAATCGAAAGACTGTGGCGATGACAGTAACCCGACAAAAGAACCCTGAATTTGACGTACAACCTAGCCGGTCAATCCTTGAGTGTCGTACATAGCTATAAGTACTTAGGAGCAATTATCGCGCCTGATCTGCGATAGAATGAACATGTAGTGTATGTTGAAAATCCGCCGTGGTTGCTCAGTGGCTACCGTGTTGAGCTACTAAGCACGTGATCACGGGACTGAATCCCAGCAACGGTGGCCGCATTTTAATGGGAGCGAAATGTGACAACAGCCGGGTACTTAGATTTAGGTGCACTGTAAAGAGCCCCAGGTGGTCCACATTTCCGGAGTCTCCCACTAAGGCGTGCCTCAAAATCAGATCCTACTTTTGGCACGTAAAACCCCAGAATTTATTTTTAGCCTATGCTGAAAAAAGGGCATTGAAACAATTGGGCTTTCTTAAAATAGAATTGTGCAATTCTACGCTTGATATACAACTTATAGCATACAAAGCATTTCATAATCATCATCATCAGCCTGGTTACGCCCACTGCAGGGCAAAGGCCTCTCCCATACTCCTCCAACTGCCCCTGTCATGTACTAATTGTCGCCATGTTGACCCTCCAGACTTCCTGATCTCATCTGCCCACCTAACTTTCCTCGGAATCCCGTCCGTAACCCTTAATGACCATCGGTTATCTTCCCTCCTCATTACATGTCCTGCCCATGCCCATTTCTTTTTCTTGATTTCAACTAAGATGTCATTTACGCGTGTTTGTTCCCTCACCCAATCTGCTCACCCAAAGCATTTATCCGACCAATATTAGGATATACGGCATCTGTATGGGACTCTGGAGAGACTCTAACACTGCGTGATTGTAAAGTGTCCAAGCAGGTTTATTTTAGTTAGTTAGTTAGTTTGGGTTTAGTGGCACAAAGGCGACTAAGGCCATGCTGCGCCAGTCACAAGACAAAATCAAACGGAACGTTAGGGCAGGTAAACCTCCATTACATTATAGTTGGTGTAAATAACCGGTTTTTTCTAAAAAGTCGAAGAGGTTAGGAATTGGCACTAGGGGGTCATCTGCTAGTAATAGGGCAGGGTGTAATGGAATGTGCAATTTATACAGGCTGTGTAAAAACCTCCGTCTCAGTGTATTCATGTGTGGACATGTTATTAAGATGTGCATGACTGTAAGAGCTTCATTACATTTTTCGCAAGTTGGCGGGTTTTCTTTTCGAAGAAGGAAATTGTGCGTCAGATGTGTGTGTCAAATTCGAAGTCGACACAAGATCACCTCGTAGAATCGTTGCTGGTGAGTGCATGATTTCCACTCGCCAATTACAGGTTTAATTAGATGAAGCTTGTTGCTTATACAAGTGTCCCAATCGCGTTGACATTTTGACGTCAAGGCCTTCCGAATCGCATTGACACTGTCTTTATATGGAAGTGCTGTATTTTGAATGTTTTTGTACGCTGCCATTGATGGGCATCTATCCGCCGCTTCGTTACCCAATATTCCAACATGGCTTGGTACCCAGCAAAACTTAATTGATCTGCCATATTTGTTTGACGTTAATGCATTCAAAATATCGCCTAACAAGGGTTCACTTTGGGATTTCATGTGTAGAGCCTTCAGTACGCTTAATGAATCTGTGTATATGACAGTGTTTTCAAGTTTGTCAGCAATGATCTTTTGAACTACCGTCCATATCGCGTACACTTCGGCTGTGTAGACAGAGGCATGCTGAGGTAATCGAATACTTGTTTCCCAATTTTATGTTACGGCCCCTACACCCGCGTGTTTGTCCGTTTTAGAACCATCAGTATAAAATTCTATGTAGTTTATATACTTGTCTTGAAGAGAGCGGAATTCTTGTATAATGTGTTCATGTGGTGTGTCTCTTTTCTTTAGATGTGTTAGTGTCCAATCACATAACGCTATGAAATCACACCACGGGGGTAAACGTTCTGGCTTTCTGGCAACCTGGAGGACTTCCCGAGGGATGTCATGATCCCGACAGTATTCCTCGTATTTTTTCAATCACTACATTTGGCGCTTTTGCAAACTGCCCAGCTAGAGCAACTCAAAACGCCGCGGTATCACGAGAGGCTAAAATTTCTCTAGCAATCACACCACGAGATGTTAGAAATCGAACAAAGAATGCTCATCAAACGTGTAGCATGCCGTATTATACGTTCTTACGACCCCGAAAAAATGGCCGAGGGCTCATGCAAAACAAAAACATTTAAAAACACATTCCTCCCTCGCACTACCTCCGACTGGAGTGTACTTCCTGCAGATGGGGTGACGAGTCCAACGATTGATGTATCTTTTAAAGCACTTTGAAATCTTGATCTGTGGAATATCTGCTAGTACTTTTTTCACATGGAATCTAGTAAGATCTATAAGTAGACATTTTGGTGTTCTTCCAAATATGCTTGCGTTACTTCATTTGATCATTCCTGTAGTTATACTTATTTTCTTCATACCTGCAGTTTTTTATTTCAACTACATACTTTAATCAATATTACTACAGGAATTAGCGTTTTTCGTGGTTTGCGTTGTAAAAGTAACACTCAAATTTGTAATTAACGTTTTTCAAATATTCTATTTTAAAAATTTTTTTCTACTCTTTCTTGTAGTTGACATGTATAATCCTCACAGACTACGTGACCGCTAATTGTGTATTGATATGCTTGTATTGGATTTTCACGCATGTTATGTTACGGAACTCTGCTCATGTAGCGCCTATTGTGATACACTACTGTGAATTGCATTTAATAATCACTCCAAATTAAGGAAGGACTGAATTACTGGCTGGTGGAACATAAATCAAGAACATCAGCTCAGGATGTTCGCTATTAAGAAAACACTGCTTCTAAATAAAGTGAAAGCATTTGAAAAGTTTATCGTACATGCGCACTTTCTGCTAGTTAAGTAAATCAATTTCCTTTGTCTTTGTTTCCTAAGCCACAGTTTCTGTTCATGCCGATTATCAAGCAGTGTCATTATAAATTTTTACTGTTAGCGCAACTTTCGCACGCACAAAGCCATTTCGTTTCTACGCCTGTGTCTAAGCTCCATAATAGGATTATGCCCTAGTTTGGACAGTCGGCTAAAATCGCAACAGTTTGCGTTTTCTACCACGCGTTTCTTCAAATCATTAGTCGCGTTATGTGAAGACTTTCGCCATGTTCATTATTATTCCATGACACGCGTTCGCGAGAATTTCTAAAGTTAAATTACCAGTTAAAATACTTGCACGTATGTGATGTGTGACATGTTGTAGTAAGGTCGTCTCTGTGGCATGTGTGACATCCACATATTAATTAGGCTTAATCTTCATTTCTTTTCAGCCCATAAGCTTTCCCTTACAAACACTTAATGGCCTGAGCTTGAAACACTTCACGACGCTTCGAGTTAGCCAGCACGAGTGCCTTACATTACACCAAAAACGCTCCTGTGAACACTCGTTCATGCTGTTGGGACCTGCAACTAGCTTTCGTGGGAGTGCATCTTAAAGCACTGTTCCTAAACCATTCCATATTTCGAATCTGGTATTGCGTGTTTCTGTCGGAGCGCATCTCATTGTATCGCCTCAGACGGCACCACTTCCACGCCAAAATAACACTGTCTTCGTAAAATGTCCTATTTTCCCGCTTACCCCCAGGGACTTCCCGTGCTTATGCCATGTCCGGCAGGCCTGCTATTCAACGACGCTCTCAACGTTTGCGACCACGCTTATAATGTAAGCTGCGTGCCGCTCTACCCAACATTCACCACAAAGGCTCCACCACCAGCCGAAGCCACCACTAAAAAGATTGAGGTTGAGGAGAAGGTAGTCAAGGAAAAGTTCCCTCCACCAGCCGAAGACGATGCCCCCGCTACCAGCAAGAGCGATGGGACCAAAGTCGAAGAAGAAGCGCCCGCCTCCGTTGATGCTGGGACCGTCACGCAGGCAGCCGTTGTCAGCACCACAGTCAACGATGACGTGAACTCGGTAGGAAAGCCCGTTGAAGGCACCAGGGCCGAGGCACCTGAGCAGAGGGATGCGGGCAACGTGGCTGGCGGAAACGACGATGTCAACCACGCCGTGTTGTGAACCTATCGGAGGAACTTCAGAGACTTTGGCTCTTGGTGGAAAAATGCGTGGGACTCAGGAGGAAGGATTCGTTGGAATAATCAATTCTGCAGACTCATTCATTCAGGATTACACGCGATCACAGCACGTCTTCCAAATTACAGACTGACAGCACCGTGAAGAAATAAAGAAAGTGAATTGAATTTAAGCTTTCTGTTTTCGCGTCCACAGATTGGCTGTTTACACCTGGTTGTCTAAGAAGGTTCGCGGCAAGGTGACTCAAATAAATAGGCGCGCACCTTCACACAAAAAAGCATTTAAAATAGCTAGTGTGCAGCACAACGTAACTGGCGCGATGGCTGGCAGGGGTGACATGTAGAAGGTGAACTTTATGCGTAGGAACGCCAATAAGGGCTCCCGGACTTGCTTGTTACTGCATGCGCGACGAATTTTAAACCATAATACAAATTTAAAGAATAGCAATAAAATTTCGGAAATGTTCAATATATTCTTTCCGAACACCTCGCATTTTCGCTGTCGGCCCTGCTTTCCAGAACTGTTGAAGAAAATCATTTTGAGCACTTTAAATTTGTTTTATTGTACTTCGTTAATAGCTGCATGTTCGAATCAGATAGTGCCCGTTGATTTTAGGCAACGCTTGTAGAATGGCGGTCTGCAGCCAAAATGTAGCGCTGTGTGGATGGTCGATAATCTCGCTGACAGTGATGTCTCCCAAAGAGAGTGGCGTAGCGTAGCCGGTTTATACCGGGAACTAGGAACACCACACTCAAGAGTGACCTGGCTGCAACATGTCACAGCCTGGTCTTTCTTGGTAGCCAATGCAATGGTTCCACAATATCAGTCTTAAAACAAGCAGAACGCACTCTGTCTAAATTTTGAGAAAGCGTTTAATAAAGTCGCTAAACGAACGCCTTCTACTGAAACCCTCGCACTTAAACCTTAACCCCATTGGCGTACACTCGGTGCGTGACTTCCTTAGTAATCAAGAGTTTGTCTGGGCTAACAACTGTGGGTCTCTTAACACTGTAATGAAGTGATTTGCGCTTGTTGGTATGACATCGTGTTGTTTATAGCACGTGAAAATACAAGGACGGAAGGAAGATGTGACACACGCAGGCGCTATTTACAACAATCTTCATTTTGAGCAAACGACCCATACATATCTACAACTTTTTCGCATACGTCATCATACATGCGCTGTTTGCAAGAAAATGCCTTACCTTTACGCATTTGAGCTAACTCTTGGTGGGAAAGGGCAATTGATGGTTTTGAAACACAGTTATTTCCTAGCCTATCAATCACTTCTGCTTTGATAATTTTGCGAGTTAATCTTCCTCGGGCTCTTCCCATGATGGAGCAGTCTCTGCATGCTGGAGCACACATCGAGTGGTCACCATCATCCGCTCCGGCAACAGCGCACATGCAATGCCTGCAATGACCGTCCAGGAACTGACCCCGCTTTTCTGCTACATTATACCAGTGTTCCTGTAAACGCTCGTTGAGGCACCTTCCGCTTTGCCCCACGTAGTTTTTCTCACACTTTCAAGGAAGGTTGTAAGCAACTGCTCCTGCACTTTGAACACACAGTTCCTGGTGTTTCTTTTTGCACATGCGCTTGTCAGACAGGCCTGGTCTGGCTAGTCTTCACAGACATTGCAATTTTGTAAGAGATGAAAAGACAACCCTAACATTCGCACGTTGACCTAATTTCCCCAAACGGTGCAATACGCCGTGGATAAACGGAATGACAGCTACGCTCCTCTTATCTACACAAGGCAGGCTGGCGGAATTCTTTGATAACTTCGACTTCAGTAGACCCCAGCAACGCTAATAAATACAAATGTAGGGTAACCTGCCAAACGAAGACGGAGGATCTGGTTGTTGACGCTTTTGGTCATCAGCTCAGGGCATGACTTACATAATGCGTATAGAGTGCGCCGACTGATATGAGAGCAGTGGCTTGTTCGCACGAGACTCGTACTTCCCGCGTACATGGTCGTTGCAAAATAAAATCTTAATGTCAAGATGTCGAATACTTCCGTCAATCGGCAGTTCGTGCGTTACTTTTAGAGGAGATAAACCGTCGCATTTAAAAGAAATTGCATAAGTGGTTAAAAAATTAAAACAGTTAGGGCTGCAGTCGGGTGGAACTAAAAAACCATCGACGTATCTAAAAACTTTTAGAATCGTAAAATCTGGCAGCCGACCACTCATGTTCTTGTCTAGTTTTGCTAAGAATATATCTCTAAGGATGGGAGCTATACACGATCCGATACAAACTTTCCCCTTCTGTATACAAGGTTGCCCTTCCCACAGTATGAAAGTAGGAAGAAGATAAAACTAAGAACTTCTAAGGCAACGTTTCCAAAGGTGTCAATAGAACACTGAACGCTGGAGAGCACACCTGAATGCGGTAAGGAATAAAACAGGTCTGTTATGTCTACAGAGAAGGACTTAATATTTTTATGTGTGGACGACCTGAAGTAATCCAGTACCACACCAGAGTTTTTTTTTACGAAACACAGGTCCTGAATTGGCAGCGTCTAGAGCATTTTTTGACGATACAATTCTGTACATTTTTGCCAGGTAAAGTTTTCCGACACAATGGCTCAAAAAGGTGCATCAATGTTTTGTGTCTCTACACTAAAGAACACATCAACGCAATCAAGCTTGCCTGGCAACTACACCCTTCGTAACACCATCTAAAGGCAGGCATTTACAAAGCTTCTTTGCTTTCGCTTTCACTTTTGACAAGCACGAATTTGTACATGGATAAAAATTCGTTTACTGCACCTGAACCTTTTTCGTTGAAGGCCTCATGAGACAATACCGCGAAACCTCCTTTCCTTATCTGCGGGTTATACGAACAGCTTTTTGTCCTTCAAGACAGAGGCTACGCGTTTTACAGATACCTTTGGAACCGCTGGTTTGCTATGGATCAAGGCACCGACACCGTCAGACACACACCGCACAGCGTCGTCTCCGGCGGTGCACTGGGAAACATGTCTGACGAGCGACAGCAGCTCCGGAGGAGTCCTTTTTTCGACGGCGAACTTTGGCCCTAGGGTGAGCACGCGTTGCACATTGTTAGGAACACTTTCCCGTTGAAGAAAATTAACTTTCCCTTTTGGCGCAAGCAACTTGTCGGGGAAGAGCCAACGCAATTTCTTGAGTTGAACCTGCGACAAGGATTCCGTTGTTTGGTTGATCAGCCTTGACCACTCCAGGGGGCGCCTCGTGACCATGGATCGATTCCCTGTGGCACTTACCTGTGCATTCCGTTGTGTTCTATGCAGACGAGCCAGGCGAAGCCATTCTGACATCTAAATCTTGCAGACCGGAACGCCTTCATTAGGTGAAGCTAGAAAGCCTCCAAATAAAGCTCGAACGTCTTGCAGGAAAATCTTGTTTCGAAGACAAAATGAAAGGGACCGAGGTTTGCAAACTGCCCTGGCAATGAAGGCGACAGTTGCTGCTGGGTTCCGAGGAACAAGTAGAAAGGAGCCCGATGTACTAGAACTGGAATGCTGCAATGCAGTGATTTGGGCTTGTTCGTATGACATCGTCAGGCTTATAGCGCGTGAAAAGACAAAGACGAAAGGAAGACGTAACGAAAGGAAGACCTGTGTCTGTCACGTCTTTCTTGCGTCCTTGTCTTTTCACCCGCTATAAGTCTGACGGTCACTTAACGCACCGGTTGTCTCAGGCGTGCCTCTGGGCACGGTTGTGTGTCTTTTATTTTCCTAATTTTTATAAATGGGGGGGGGGGGGGGGATCTTCGCATTAATATTTCCTCTAACGTTCGTTTACTCGCCCAGGACTGTCTTATTTACCGCAGCATCAGCGACAACCTTGGCTCTACCAAAGTCGAAAGTGATCTGCATCACGTCGAAAAATGGTGAGACATGTGGTCGATGTACCTCAGCACAAAGGAAACTGCGCTCATTCTCTTCCACCGTCGGTCCTCGAATTTCACAACAAGTTACACATCTTACGGCTTCCGAATATCTTCCTTACACTCACATGAATATCTTGGCGTCGGCATGTTTCGTGATCTTACATGATCGTTTCACGCAATTAACATCAGAAGTTATGCTTACCGCGCTCTCGCTTGCTTACGGCGGAACTTGCGTCACACCCCCTCCTCTGTGAATATACCTGCTTACCAAATACTGGTGCCTCCTAAACTCGAGTATGCCAGCGGAGTTTGGGACCCCCGTCAGATTAACCTTTCAAACATGTTGGAATCAGTCCAAAATTGCGCTGCCAGCTTAATTTATTCAGAATACTCTTCTCTAACTAGCGTCACAGCACTAAAATCCCGGGTCAACCTTGTTAGTCTTGAATGTCGCCGCATCATTTGGAGGCTTTCTCCGTTTCACAAGTTGATCACTCGTCGTTTAATCCCACTGTCATCACTCCCGCTCAGCGGCTATCGCTTCGCAATAGTCACCAAAAAGCCGTTTACCCCTCCTATTCCCACACTTCTGCGCAAAGGACTTCAGTTTTCGTTACAAGAGATTGAAACAAGTTACCCGCAGATGCGGTAAACAACACCAGCCCTGATAAAAATAAAGCGGTGCTGGCAAATATAATTAAACGGGGTTATGATTTGCTCACTCTTTCCTGCTTGTAAGACGCTGCCTTGAAATCTTCATACTTATAGATCGAGTGAAGAAATTTTTTTATTAAGCTAAATATTACACATGTCCCCGTTTATTATATTAGAGGTTGGATTGCGCCATATTTGACGAGGCACGCAGAAGAGAACCATACACCACAGAGCGCTCGTTCGCCGGTTTATTTGTTTTTATGCTATGCGTGTTATACTTACTATCTGTTTGTATTTGTTATTCATAGTTATTTTCGGTTCTTGTACTTAGTGTTTCTTTCCTGTTGTTTAATTTTTCCTACGTAAAATTCCGCATGTAAATCGTTCTTCATCTAAAACCGCCCAACAGGTGTATTTGAAGGTAAGTAAATAAAAAAAGAAATTTAGACTATGTGGATAAGTGATAGTATCGCGGACAGTGACGTCCTCCAAACAGAGCAGAGTAGCCTGGCCGGTTTATAGCGGGAACTACGAGCCCCACTGAGAGCGACGTGACCGCAGAATTTCTCAGGCGTTGCAGGAGTTAAGTACATCCCTTACTGAGCAGTTGCGTCTAATCCATTCGCGCACAGAAAGCTTGACTGGCGACTATAACCTCTGGTGTTGCTGGGAAACGGTGATATTGATCTGTTCAAACATCCCGATTTCTGATGACCACCACCTCGTACAAAAACGCAACCGCTCGCGGCGCTGATTTCGATGGGTCTCAGACGCTAAGTGCCCATGAACCCTTGTTTCATCTTGAAAACAATGAAGTGTGCTGCATTCGACAAGGCGGTGGTGTGCATGACGCTGTAGTCGCCACGTACTCAACTCAAAAGCCGAAACGCTCTCAAGAAGCAACTATTTAGCGATAGGTATAAGACAGTATACGGGTTTCATCTGCTTTGTCAGACTCGAAGCTGCAACTCTGCAATAACGTGACACAGGCGATGATGAACACGAAGTGCCTAGAAGTTCATAGAATGAATAGGTCTATTGGAATTCGAAGCCCTGTATAATCAAATACCCCATGTTCCAGGCAGACTGACTGATTGGTTCATTAGCTGATTGATTGACTCTTTCAGAGAAAGTAAAAGAAAGCATTAAATGGAGCTAGTGAGTGAGTGAGTGAGTGAGTGAGTGAGTGAGTGAGTGAGTGAGTGAGTGAGTGAGTGAGTGAGTGAGTGAGTGAGTGAGTGAGTGAGTGAGTGAGTAAGTCAGTGAGTGAGGGTAATTATTATCCCAATGAAACAGCCGGGCTACGCGAGACGCTGCAGGGAAAAACTCAGGATTTATTATAACCACTTGGCGTTCACAAGCATACAAGAGCGATTGAATTTTGGGCGCATCGAAACGCCAACGCCAATCAACCTCAAGGGCTCGTGTTTACCAGGAGAACGCCTTAACACATCTACTGCAGTGGCTGGATTCACGGTCTTGCAAAACTTCGAAAATTGCTACATTATTTGAAATAAGCTTTAGACCCAGGCCAACTTCAATTTCTTGACTCAAACTTCCAATCGCTCTCAAGAAACAACCTTTAAAGCCGTCTGAATAAACTTTTGTCCCGTTTAGGAGGAAGATGTAAATGTAGAAAGGAAAGTTTTATCTTAGGGTCGTATACTCTTGATAAAGACAATGAAAAATTGGTAACTTAAAAGGTGAAGCAGGAATTTTCCAGGCGCTGCTCGGTACAGAAACAAATATCGCAACTCCGTAATGTTTTTCGAACGTCCTGCCCAAAAGCTAGTGCTAGATTTCAAAGAAATGTATAATACGCGGTAACCAATTTCTTTCGGTTTTATGACATCGCTGCTGGGTTGTAAGCTTGATGGCTCAGTTTTCTTTGTGTTTGTAATTATCAGCGAATTTCTGTGGAAATATTGACGCTGTAATACAAGAACATGCTTCCCACAGTCGGAAGATTTTAAGGTTTGATTTTTAAATGTAACAAATATCATGAAGTTCGGTACAGTGGAAGGTGACAATGACTTGTATTAAGATAGCAGATGTATTAAGATAGCATGCATTAAGATAGCAGACCGTGGAAAAAAGTGTGTTCTTAAAGGCGGCAAGACATAAAATTTTCAAAATTAAAATTAGATTATGGGGTTTTACGTGCCACAACAACGATCTGATTATGAGGCATGCCGTAATGGGGGACTCCGGTTCTTTAGCGTGCACATAAATATAAGTACAGGGCTGTTTGGGCAATTCGCCCCATCGAAATGCGGCTGCCGTGGCCGGGATTCAATCCTGCGACCTCGATTCTGCGAACTAGCCACTAAGCACTGCGGCGGTTACAAAATTTTCAAGCTTGAATTATGTATTGCATGCTTAACTGTACGCGTACCACATCGCGTTGGCAAACTTTCAGCGCATTCAGTGCGGTAAAAAATTCATATTTTCTTTTTTTTTTGATGTCACAATTTAAGTGTATAGCCGTCGAGTGGTACTGAGGAGTGATGAAAGGCATCAGCATTTACAAAAGCTGCTCTGTCGCGTAACAGAAACCGCTTTTGAATGTCGTGTTTGCGATGGTCCCAGTATTGAAATCATCTTGAAAGTCACGATCTTGAAAGTCAGAGTCAGCGTTTCTGGATACAGCGGTGGTCCCTGATTTTGCGATGTCACCCAGCCAATAATATAATGCCAGTCGGTGTTACCGGTATTAAAGTTTGACTTAAGGGAGTAAGAATTGCGTGTTAAAATTTGCCCACTGAGCTCAGTTTTTTGTGTGTATTACCCTATTGGGCCTTCTACTCTCAGTTAAAATGGTAAAATCAAAATAGGCGTACAAGTATCTTATGGCATTTTGAAAGTAAAACCTTATTACTTTGCATTGCATGGGAATACATGGTGCATTGGATGAAAGCCACAAAAAATTTTCACTTCATATCTCAGGAAAACAGACGAAAACACCTTGGTTTGTGCGGGGAGCAGGCGCCCTTAAATTTGTTGATAAAAATGCGTAACCCTTACCTTCGGAAAGTAGACAAGTGTTTACAACTTTGATTCATGCGTTTCATATCAGCTTTCTGTTTTATTTTTGTTTTTGTTTTTACCATTTACTTTCGGAGGCTCTTTCTTTAAAATTTCACGTGCGAGTTCGACCGATGAACAAACAGGCGAGAGTTTGCTGACTGGTTCGTTCATGTCCTTTACAGCGTCTTTTGTCTGAAATACCACCACACTACACCGAGGGATATGGAAGCTGTTAAAATAGCAGAACTTCAAAGTCGCGTCTTTCTGCGAGCTAGTAGCTGCCTCTCACTCGTTCTAACCAAAGATGGCGCCCATTTTGCTGGCGCTCATGTCCCACACTGTGGAATGCTGAGTACTGCGGCACCATAACGTAAAGCTATTCCAAGCATCTCTATTCCAATTGTGCAGTCAGCCCTCCACGACTAGCCGAAAATTTTTCGGCTCACCCGCACATCGCCTGTCTCTCACGCGATTACCCCGAAAACCGCGATAAGTGTATACATGTCACCTGCTTTGACGTGTATACACCGATTATGCATTATTAGACCGTACAAGCGAACACTAATCATTTCCGATTCCACATCTCTTCCGCGATTAGCCCTCCTGCATTGATTAAAGTTTTCGGGCTGCTTCCACATAGCCAGTCTGCCTCGCAACGTCGCAAAACCGCAAAAGCTCAGCACGTCAAAATGACCTGTACGCATTAAGGATGAGTCATTAGGCCGAATAAAATTGCTATTTTTTTTTCGGAATAGCCTAGGACTATCTCGTTATGAAATAAATATAACACCGTGACCCGACTATCACTCTGGTACTCAGCGCTTCAAGAGAGAATAATTTTTTACGCATAATAAAAAAAAAACATTGCATGGCAGTACAACGTTTTCAAGCCTTTTCGAGGCATATACAGCATCACTCAGCCATCTCTTCTTCGCTGAGGGTGCATTTCAGCGTAGTTTTAGGCGTCCCGCTGCACGACGCGATTTCGCTTCACCCTTTCACCCTTTCACTTCTACGTGTTCCTCGCCTCTTCACAGCCAATTGAATAAGAAGAACCCGTCAAGGTACGCAATGGTATTCGCTTAAAAAGCAAGCAAATGTGATCGCCTATAAACGAGCAGAGTGTTCAATTGGGCTGTTCAAACTGTGCTGCGGGCCACCGCCCAATGCTTGCGTCGCTGGTTACATAAGTTTGACATTCGGGGATAGGAATAAACAGATCGTAATACGTTCATGTTATAGGACCACTGCTCTTCTGAAGCTTGCGTTAGTGGGATTCACAGACGGCTAAAACTAAAGCCTTATGCCGACGGTATTGGCACTTGATCTTCTGGCATGACATGGCCTTCAGAACAAGGTCCACAATGCGCAGAAATCCAGAAACCAGAAACCCTGACATTGACACTTCCTGGCCAACATGTTGCTTTGAAACCTTTGATGCCAAAAAAAAAAAAACAACTTACAGATGGTGTTCACATATTGTAAACTGCGCGAAGCAAATGTGCCGTGAAGTGTTTATTAAATGCCAGCAAACAAAATGAGATGCATGGTATTGTTTTTATCCTGATCTATGCTACCTTTCATTTCAGGCAATGCTAATGTTTATCCAACCTACCGCCCACTGCTTTGATTTCATGCAATGTTTGTGTGTATGCGCCCCACACCGTTCTCAATCCAAGCAAAAGGAGCACAGAACTTTGTATTCATGCACACTTTGAGACATAGGCGACGACTACGGGAAGTCTTAGGGGCTCAAGCCCTCTCCGAGGTTTTTTTCTCAGAACAGAGCCCCTTCCTCTGGCGATGCCGATGCCTACACTCCGGCTCCCCTTTGCGCATCAATTTTCCATCGCCAGGACTGTCGCGCACATCCGAGATTTCTTTTAGGCTTTTCCTAATTTGTCACTTGCTCATTTTTTCATTTGACTAAAATATCATTAGTCAATAATTTGTGTGCGTGTGATCCGCTTTTTATTATATAATATTTTCGCCTTATTTGTGCAAATGCTCATAATCGATGGGAAAGCATATTAAAGAGGAATTTCGCAACAAACTAATCTTCACTTCGAATGGTATAGGGGCAGCTTCTACGTAGCGAATACATATTGCACTGAATGTTCAAGTTGCTATCGATATTGATCTGCAAGTTTTGCACCGAACAAATAGACTAGAGCAAATTGATGCGCTCGGAACAGGTTATATGCTCGCTTAAAGGTATCCTTGGAGAATTACATCATTTATAAAAGTTTGATTTAGAGCTTAAAACATCCTGATAAGCTAGTGCGTAATTCATGGCTTAATTATAGAAGCGCATTTGGAGTTCAAAATGGACACAATAAATGAGGACCCAAAAGTGGCTGCATTTTTTTGTGCACGTAATTTCTTGGTGTGGGTGCTTTGTCAAGTGCACTGTCTATGGAACTAAGCTGTATAGAAGGGATGTGCGGAATATTACCGGTAATGCCATCATCATCAGCCTAGTTTATGTCCATTGTAGAACCAAGGCCTCTCCCTGCGATCTCCAATTATCCCTGTCCTGCGCCAACCGATTCCAACTAGCACCCGTAAACATTTTCAAGTCTGTCTGTTTATTAATAACAAAAAAGCAGTTACTCAACTTTTCTTAATTTTATTGTGGCTCTGTAAGAGACGTTATTAAAACGCTGAGAAGCTTTCCCCGCCGGCCTAAAATTTCCAAAGGTGGTAGCGAATCTATATTTGCAGAGAATGGATTCCATGTTATGAGTGACGTGCACCGAAAGATTTAGAAGCACATTTTGCAAACCACCGTGGAAGCTTCCCCAATATGTTGAAACAACTGAACGTGCAAGGATACTGACATTCTGAAGGAATAGGGGACATGCTATGCCTGATATACGGGAAACTTTTCAAAGAGCGTAAAGTAATTACACTCTTTGCAAACAATAATTAAGCTAGTGCCCGAAACCATTACATGGCCATTTTTACCTGTGTTCTCCACTGCCCTTTGCGTTACGCCGCTAATCACAAGGTCGCGGGATCAAATCACGGCCCCAGCGGCCTCGTTTTCATGGGGACGAACTACAAAAACGCTCCTTTACCGTGCATTAAAAAAATTCAGGCAATTTAAATTAGCGCGGGCTCCCTCATACGGCAAGCCTCATAATGTAATCTTGGATATGGGACGTAAAACCCCAGAAATTATCATTTTATCTTGCAGTGTCGTGAGACAATTGAACATCACTCATAACTTACATTCGGTGACAACAGTTGGCAATGTTCAGGGTACTGTGCGGCGAGACGATCATTTCAAGCCTCATAATGTAATCTGGGATATGGGACGTAAAACCCCAGGAATTATCATTTTATCTTGCAGTGTCGTGAGACAATTCAACGTCACTCATAACTTACATTCGGTGACAACAGTTGGCAATGTTCAGGGTACTGTGCGGCGAGACGATCGTTTCCGGCTTGAAAATGAGTTCTGCAAATAAATATTTACCGCTGTTTTCTTCTTTATTTTCGTGCCTTATACGACCTTCGTAGTCGGTTTCGCCGATATCTTCGGTGAAATAATTGATTTACTTCGTTTATACTCTGTGAAAACAAGGGGAATGTTATGGTAATATGTAGGGGAATTACGAAGTTGGGAATGTGCCAAACACTTCTCCAAAATTCTGCCTTTCAAGGTCTTCGTTCTTTCAACAAATGCTCGAATGTGTTATACGGCTGTTATTCGCTGTGCTTTGGGATGTCTCGAAACAACTCTACGTCACAGCCTCTTCAAATTTGGTAAACATTGTGGCCGCTTTGAGTGGAACGTGTGGTGAAACGTTAAGATCTCCAAAATAGAAAGGCGCCTTGCAAATAATTGCTGAACCGTCGTTTTCTCACTATTTTCATGCGTTGTATAAGAAACCTGTGGCGTCCTCGATGAATTAAGGAGTCACTTTGTTAATATAACGCGGACAAGCAGGAAGGTTATGGGTCATGTGTACCAAAAGTTGAAAGTGTGTCGTTCAATTACAAAAGGGAATTACGGAACGTTACGGCCGATATTCATGCGAAGTTAAAAACACGTCGGTGAAGTACAGCCTCGGACGAAAATTTCATCAATTAAGAGTGAGATGACCTGGGGGATTTGGTGCGGTAACACGTTGACACATCTGTAAAGACGAACGCAAACAGAAGAAACAAGTAGCAACTAAGTGCTAGGCAAGTAAGCGTTATTGTCGGCGGGGAACAGTCCCAGCGCGTGAATCACATTCAAGGAACAATTTAGTGTGTAGCTGTCTTGCGATAGCAAATATATAGACACTCGTTCCACTATTTTTGCCGTGACGTTCCCTACAAAGTCTAAGTGCGATAACACCGTCGCCACGCGCCGTATAGTGTATGTGCTAGCAAAAGCGCGTGAGGGGGAGGAGGAGGAATGAAAAACTATTTAAGGCAAACACGAAGGCCCAGTAGAGCGTTTGCTCCGCTAGGGCCCGTTGTTCCCCCGACGAGTCCTAGTAGCCGACGATCGCGCCCTAATCTGGCGCGCGAATGGCCGTAAGGGGGATGGGAGGGAGGGGGACCACGACCGCGTTGTCGAGAAGAAAGCGGGGAGCAAGTTCGCCGTCTTTCGTTGCGCGAAAATAACCGGGGGGAGGGGAGGTAGGTGAGACGTTGTACTTCGACAGAAGCGCACGGCCGCGCGTGCTTTATCTGCGATCTGCTCTGGATGCAGAGCCTAGGTGGGCCGACGACTCGTAGCTTTTTTTGTGCCGTGTTATCGCCGATAGACAGCACCAAGGTCACTTCGCTAGCTGCTGCTGCTGTGCTTCCTCCCGCCAGCGTGTGGGCAGCTAGCGTCAGTGGTCATCGAGTGTGATGCGTTCGTGTTTGCCTGTGCGCGCTGACACCATACTTGTTAATTTATTTAGTAAGCGAATGTTGCCATCTTTATAGAGCAGATAGAACTACTATCCTTACTTCGCACAACTCTCTGCTTATTTGATATCGCTAGCGATGCTTCGCCTTTCGGGCGAAACTGCGACTTTTTTTCAAAAACAACTGAAGTTTGTAATGCGACTGCTAAAAAAATTGCTTGTCTGGAAACCGGGCCCAGATTGCACATGGTCGGATAAGTCTGAAGTCGTTTTTTTTTTACTTGTAGAAAAATTTACGAACCGATTTAGCGATTCCTATGGTACGTGGAGTCGTTTCCACCGACGCGTTAATTTTACGCGTCAGAATATTATTGCTTCCCTTCCGAGTAGGTAGTGCTAACGCCTCACGAAGGAACTGTTAATATTTACATTTAATCGTAATGAAGACGTCGCCGCGTACTTACAAAGGTATATGGGATTTAGGCGAGTTGTTTTATGCTCCCGGCTGTGAACATAACGTGAGGAAGTAATTCTGCTCATTAAGCACGTAATTAAGTAAATCTTACTGATTAGGCTTCCGATATAAATTTTGGAACATGCTGTAATACAAAATTTAAGATATTTAGTGCGCAAATCGTACGCATTCGCCAGCAATTTCTCGGCTTCCACATCTTTCGAGAAATGCGCCTTGAAAATATGCAATATGCAAGATTGGTGTTTTATTGAACGTTTATCGTTAGTGCATTTTTCGACAGTCTTAAGTGATAAGTAATAAATATTAATGGAGCTAGAACATATCTAAAGTTCTGCCAGTGCCGTGGAATATGCTAGTGGTTTTGTATACGCAACATGTTCCGAAGCCTGCACGTCATTTCACAGCCTTTTTTTTTTTCAAATAGTAAGGTAGATTAAGAATTAGTTCGCACGTTCTGCATTGAAATACACACAACCCAACAATATAGCGCATTTAACCGAACGCTTTCGACCATTTTTAAAGGTTGCTGTGGCAGATAGCACAATTCAGTTCATCAGCTAGTCTTCTCCCAGAGGCGGATATTTCGTGCCGGAAAAATTGAAATGCGTAATCTACTAAATAACACATCACTAATCAAGATTTTAACTAATTACGCTATGGCTTATATTACAATGTACAATATGTAGTTGTGAATTTCACAAGGCGGATCCAATTGTAACGAATTCTCAGGGTGACACCAGTTTCGGGCTAAGAATTCCAGAACTTTGAGAAGAAATGCACTGACTTTTCAGTTATTTTGTGCTTCAATCCATAAAACAGCGTTTTGTTAAGAAAGTGACTGGAACTCTAATGCATTTCTCCGCAAATTTTGGGAAGGAATAGCTAGAGATTGGTGTCATTCTGTGAATTGTTCAAAATGGATCCGCCTTGTGAACTTCTCTGCTAGAATTTGTAAATTGTAATATGGGCCATAAGGTACTTAGCCAAAAACTGAATTATTGAATTTTTATTACTTATTCGATTATGCATTTAATTTTTTTTTTTGTGCAAGAAATGTCCGCTTGTGTGAGTAGAGCAGCTCATGAACTATAATTGTGCTATCTGCCAGAGGCAAACTTGAAAAGCTTTTGCAAATGTTCGCTTACGGAAATCGGTATTAAACGTGCGTATATATATATATATATATATATATATATATATATATATATATATATATATATGTATATGATATGTGTGTGTGTGTGTGTCTGTGGTGAGCACAACATTCGCGTCTCATCTTCCTCATCGACTCATATCTTCATCAGGGACCTGACTTCATTGTAGTCGGGGGGCGAAATCTTCCAGTATAAAGAAGTTCCGCGGAAGTGGTGCAGCTGTCTCATTATATATATTGTAACGGAAGTCAGGAGCCTTGAGCGGGACCCAAGCGGTACACAACACACCCAAATATATGCCGTTCCAAAACCAACTGTTTCCCTGACCCGTAGCCACTTTCTTCTTCAGATTGTCCTTCTCTTTCTTTTCTTTCATTTGCGGCGTTATCGATACCGTTACACTCGGCGCCCCCTCTCCCCTTGAGTTCGCACTGAAGTAAGACAGGAGTGCAGTACAGGTTTCACGAGGGGCGTAAAGCTTCATCTGGCAGGCTGAGCAGGGAAAGTACGTTCGCGACGGTTACCATCTAGTTCGGGAATCGTGGCTAAACGAAATGCCACAGGCCCTAGAGCATCCACAACACAAAAAGGGCCAGAAAACCATGGCTAAGAATTTTTTGCATCGCCGAGGTAAACGCACTGCCTGTGAAACTAAATCGTCCGGCTGGAAAGAGTGAGCAGGACTTGGCTAAAAACACGTATTGAACTGCGCTAGCTGGTGCAGTATTACTAGCCGAGCTAGGAGGCGAGCCTGGGTCAGGTTCTCGCTATAGCCCTCTTTTGCGGGGTATTCTTGCAGAGACGTATCGAAGCCCAGAAGGTGTTCTTATGGTAACTTAGGCGTCCTCCCCTAGAGCAACTGAAACGGCGTTGTTCAAGTGACTTCTTGCTGGGACCTGTTTAGAGCGAAAACCGCGGCAGAAACGTAGTAATCCCAGTGGTCGTGTGCGACCCAGAGGTAAGAAGAAATGATGCCGTTTATGGCGCGGCTGATGCGCGTGACCAGTCCATTTGTTTGTCGATGTTGAGGGAATCCTGCAGCGTGTCGTATTGCTATCGAAAAAAATATGAACGAAAATGTACGAGAAATCTAGCGATTAGTGCTTCGTAGACTGTACGATTTCTCGTAGACTGAACGTATTCTCGTACTGCACACGTGCACCAGATCACGTTATTGCCACTGAACGAGATTCTCGTATATCGTGAACGAGCTTCTTTGTACGACGTCATGCAAACAAGATGAACGAGTTTGCACGACCTGAGAGAGTGTGAACGATGAAAATATTGGCACCTCCTTTACCTGCTCCCTATAATAATGCAAATGCAATTCTTGTAAGTGTACTAAATTGATGATCACTTGTGCTTTCCTTACTGCAGTGTTGTGTTGCTGTAATAGTTTGTTTACCCTTTTACTTTAAATAGTAACTTCGAGGTGTAAAAAATGTCAGATGAAGTAATGGCTTGCACTTGTACATAAAATAGTATAACTTCTGCACATCCATTCGAACTTTCAATAATAGTTTTGTCGTCCAAATTTAAGCAAGAGCATGTCATACATCTCACAAGCGTTGTTTATTGAACCTTCTAATGATACTTTGATACACGCTGTCTGCTGACAGATGACCATTGAAGTGTGTTGCTTCATTGAGAGCTTGCATTTGACTTAAAGAAGGCAGAAAAGCGAACAATTTCATTTTTTTTAATAATACTGCAGGCCAATACATTGGCCCAAGCAGGAGGGGTATATCACAAACAAGAAAACACAGAAAAGCGTATACAATGCAACATGAAATGAACATAATGCACTAAAAGAAGCACAAATGATAACGTCAACATCGCTAACTTGCACAAAAATGATTTTGCAATGCAGCCATGAAATCTTTAGACTGAAATACACTAATGGGAAGTGAATTCCAATCGTTCACCGTTCGGGGGAAAAAACTGTACTTGTAAGCGTTTGTTTTCGCGAAGATCGGTGCAAGCAAATACTCATGACTGTGTCGTGTTCTCCTCGTAGAAGGCCGACATATGGAAGCTGGTAGCGTCATATTATTTTTTCCAGAAAGAGTGTTATGTAGTAGTACAAGACGATTAATTTTTCTGCGTATTTCGAGTATCTGTATTCTATTTTGTAACATTATTGAGGACGGCGAATCCTTCCTGGCATATTTCCCGTAAATAAATCTCACTGCTTTTCTCTGTACTCGCTCAAGTTCTTTTGTGTCTTTCATGGTATGCGGGTCCCAGAGTTCGGAAGCATATTCTAACTTTGATCTCACTATTGCATTGTAGGCTAACATTTTAGTCCTTACAGGCGCGTTTTTAAGCTTTCTTTTTATGAACCACAATTTTTTTTTAGCGCAGCTGAGCAACCAACCGAGATATGAGTTGACCATGTAAGCTTATTGTTGAGGGTAACGCCAAGGTATTTGTATTTGTCGACTTCGAGGACAGTTCTATTTCCAAGTTGGTACGGAAAAATGCTAGCAGATTTTTTTCTTGTTACGCGTAAAAGTACAGTTTTTTCCGCATTGAGCTCCATTCCCCAATTGGAACACCAGTCTGATTTTTGCAAGGCATCTTTGCAGCACAAAATGATCATCATAGGACACAATTTCCTTGGAGATAACACAATCATCCGCGTATAACCGTATGGACATATTACCAGGAATAACATCAATCAAGTCATTAACATAGATTAAAAATAACAATGGTCCTAGTACATTGCCCTGAGGGACTCCTGAGATGACCTGACGTGCACTGGAAGTACAATTCCTAATATCAACAAACTGTTCTCTGTTTTTGAGATAAGCACATATCCACTGTATGATACCAAATGGGAGTTCAATTTTATCTAATTTATGTAATAGCTTTGCATTGGGAGCTTTATCAAAAGCTTTGCTGAAGTCCAGAAAGAGCACATCTATTTGTCCAGATAAATCAAGTATGCGGGATAGCTCATGTACGGTTGTTACGAGTTGAGTTACAGTGGAGAGTCCTTTCCTGAAACCATGCTGAAAAGGTGATAATATGCTATGATCTTTCAAAAACTCTTGTATAAAACCAGCGATAATATGTTCCAATAGCTTACAACACGAGCCAGTAATAGATATAGGACGGTAATTTGAAACAGATTGGCGGTCTCCTTTCTTGTGTACCGGCACAACACGTGCTTTACTCCATACTGATGGTATTGCACCTAATTTGAAGGATAACTGAAAAAGATTAGAAATGAATTCAGATAATTGCTCTGAATATCGCCTCAAGAAAGCATTAGGAATGTTATCGGGCCCAGCTGACTTCTTAATATTTATATTTAGAAGCAATGCCAGGACACCTTCGCGACTGATTAAAATATTATCTACCGATGGGCTACTTGTACTGGAAAGTTCACACTGATCACGTTCTGTAAACACACTTTGAAAATATACATTGAAGTATTCAGCAATGCAGTGCGCATCCTCTATTTCAATTCCGTTGACGTTAATGCTTTGTATCTTTTGTTTTCTCTGGCTTAGATGCAGCCAGAACTTTTTAGGATCGCTAGAAATAAATTCTTCGAGATTCAAGCTGTAGAACTCATCTCTAGCCGAAATTACCTTTCGTAGTAAGTCTTGTTTCAGCTGCGTAATCTGCGGGGTTGTAGCTTTGTTCCTCTTTCTCAGCCTTTTTATTTTACGCTTGGTCTGGAAATATCTCGATTTATCGAAGGATTTAGGCGCTGTTTTCGAACTACTTTTAAAAGGACAAAGTGCTCCGTACAGTACTTTACAGTCTCCTCAAAACGTTGCCATGAAAGTTCAACATTATTTTCGATTATACCAAGTTGTGTATCTAAATAATCTATAATCGCAACATCATCTGCCTTAGTGAAATCTCTAATTGTTTTAACTGTTCTATGATCTTGGTGCTTAGATTCACTTATGTAATAAGCTAACGCATAGGCAAAAGCAGTTTCTTCTACATTCACACACGTAAGAATGCTTCAGCGTTCAGAAGATATGGGATACTGAACAAACTTTATTAAAAATGGGTGGTTTTCTGCAATGCTTATGACTGCTCAAGGAACATGCATTGCTGTGGTAGAATAACCTGTCACATTAGCAGGCCACTGAAACAAACACTATCACAGTAAAAAACAAGAAAGACAAATGCACTGTCTGATCAGCAATAAATGCTAGTAATTAAGCCACGGAAGTAACAAGTCTAAAATGTAATTTCAGAAAGTAGCACGAATAGGTCGGGCTAGGTAAATTAATTGGAAACTACGCTTCTGCCAGCAAAGATCCATGGTGTCATAGTGGCTTTGACATTGCACTGCTAAGCCAAATGGCGCAGGAGAAAATCCCGGCCACAACGCCCGCATTGCAATGGTGGCAAAGTGTAAAAACATGAGGTAAACTTTGCGCACAATAAAGGACCCCGAGTTTTCAAATTAGTCCGGAGTCCCCAATACAGCGTCCCTCATAATCATATAGTAGTTTTCGCAGAATAAAACGTGAGAATTTATTTCCCTTAAGGGAAGTTGTGTATGCATAAGGAGAAACGCCTATATAAGATCATCTGGGAGCAGCTACATTAAACAAAATTTCATACTTTATAAAGAGAGAAAGTGTGACATTGCTCAAAGAAGAATGTACGTATGGCAAAATTGTTGTCATTACTTTAATATACCCCCATTCTGCCTTAGATTCTTTTTAACTAAATTATAAGTGCAGTGCGGGTATTCACCACACCTAAAAAACTGGCACCACTACATTTTTGAGGTAAAATTGAATAGCCCCTAAACAACGAATGCACACCAATCTGCAGAATACGGCAACTTCCATATGAAACAGCAGGACGGGAGCGTAAAAAAAAGCTACAACCAAGGCCACCACCTTTTAGAGTTAGCCAAAAGCAGGAAGAAGCGCAACAAGAAAAGCGGCAGGAATGGTACCTGCGCTCGCACTCCGACTTCCCTGGCCCAATAACATCTAGCAGCAGCTGCGCCTCGCTCCCTACTACGCCTTTTCTCGGCCATCCCGTAGGAACTCGAGATCCAGATCAAGCCGATCTAGGTCCAGGTCAGGCTCAAGATCGCAATTCAGTTCGCATAAAAGAATATTGTTTGCAGATATTGTGACCTACAAAAGCACGAATAGGGAAGTCGAAGAAATGGAGATAAAAACTAAGGCAGGAGTTTCAAGCCAAGCTAGACAGTCAACAAACGTTCATAGGAAAACTCGTCCAACGCTGCAAGGAACAAAATATCATCATCAAGGGCACCAAAGTAAAATCCAGCGACACCGAAATCTTTACCAAGGAACAGGTGTAAGTGATGATCAAAACAGTAATCCAGAAAGCAATGGGACTAATTGTCCAGCAAGTCGCACAACAGCTACAGCAATGCGTAACTCAACAGCTGCTACCAATCTAAGGAGCACTTCAAGACATGCGCAACTTCAATACCTAGGTTAAGTGCAGTTTTGTCACAAGAACCGAACTAGACGATAAGTACTCACTATAGTAGGTGCGAACCGACATGCGCGATGCCAACAGACAGGCCAGAAACACCGACACGGGTGACGAATTAGAACAGAATGGGAAGCCAGATTAGGAAAAAGGCACCCAAATCAGCCTTTCAAGATCTGGCAATGGAACTGCAGATCGCTTCGAAACAAACGAACAAATCTTAAAGAATTGGCAAAGCATGAACAGCCTGAGATCACTGAACCCCAAGAAACGTACGGGAAAAACTTCAAAATCCAAGAATACGAGACACATGTGGGCACACACCGCACTGCTATTCTCATCAAGAAGAATTACACGGTCTACACCCACTTCAAGACACGATGAGTATGAGAAAGACGTGGCACAATCTCAAGTCACTTCTACGAACAACGCAAAGCAACACAAAACAGGCACACCATTGCCAAATTCCTCCGCTATTGCCAGATACGGAGCAGCAAGTACTGGAAGAAATCAAAAATAAGCTCACGGGAGGAAAAACTACAAGCAAAAGTCATCCGAAGCCATAAAAAGGCACACTCTATCAAGGGTTAGACAGACCCTTTTTCAATGCAGAGATCGGGGGGGGCACTGGCAAAGCTAAATCGAAACATCTCGACGGGAATGGACAAGGTCCCTGTGAAGAAGTACTCACAAAGTAAGGAACGCAAGAACAGATGACCGTGCGGCTGTCCTCAATAAGAGGAAAAGAAAGACAAGGGAGGCTCGTGTAGCGAATAAAAAAGGGGCTTGCACTAGGGAGATCATTGGAACGCCGGCACGACTAGGGCCGCAGTTCCTACAGAGCCCACGTCTACGAGTGAGGTTCACTTGACCGGGCGTCCGTCTTCAGGACAGAGAACGCCTCGGGTCGTTGCACAGCACGAGACCTCGGAGCGGCCTGACGAAACCTCAAACCCGCATCTACGCACGAGGTTCAGGAGAGCGAGAGTCTGCCATCGAGACGAAGAGCGCCTCGGGTCGTCGCCTTGCACGAGGCCTCAGATCGGCCTCCTGACATCTTGGAACCCGTTTCTACGCGCGAGGTTCAGGAAACCCGGCGTCCGTCATCGAAACGAGCGCCTTGGACCGTCTTCTTGCAGGAGACCTCGGAGCCGCATGTTCCCGTCTACGGAGCTGTGGGTCGTGTACCTTTTCCTGCCCCATACTGCTGCGTCTACTTTTCGACGCCGGTCATCACCCTACCAGCGAGTGTCCCAACTCAAAGATTCTACTAGTCTCACCACGCCCCGCACTTCAGCCGCAACCTCGTGAGACTACATTTTTTTCCTGTTTACGAAGAACCTTGTATGCGTGGTTCTAGTTGAAGATATACTTCGTGTTAACGTGCAGTCTAGTATAATTGTCGTGTGTTTGCTAATCATGCGCCGTCTCCTCCTTCTTCCTCGCGTCACACGCCTTGGAACGTCAGTCACTAACAAGATCTTCCGGAACCTCAAAAAGGAATGGGTAAACAATCTACTGAACTATATGAATGAATGCTGGGAGGAAGGCGAGTTTCAAGCATATGGAAGCATGCCGAAATCACTGATTCCAAGCCCAATAAACCTCTGCAAGTAGGGAATATCCACTGCGTTTCTCTGACATCATGTGCAGCAAAGATGATGGAGCACACAGTGCATGAACGCCTCACTCATAATCTCGAAGACAATGACTTGATGCCCAAAAGATTGTTCGGCTTCAGGCAACACCTTTCGATACAAGATATGCTACTTTGTGACTTGGGCAATTATTGCCCCAAGTCACAAAGGTGGTGCACATAATAGATATGAAAATTATCGTCCTATTTCAGTTTTGCCCTGTTTGACTGAAATATTAGAAAAACATATTCTGTTTACAATGACAAGTTTCTTAGATAAGCACAAAACCCTGTCACCGCGTCAGTATGGCTTTGTACAAGGTAAAGGGACGGAAATGCTTTTGGAGGACTTTTCTGACATGTTAAATCGTTCTTTTGAATGTAACCAAGTGGTGTGTGCACTGTTTCTGGATGTCAGCAAGGCTTTTGACTCCGTTTGTCACACTCTGTTATTGTGTAAACTATCCAGGTTAGGCTTCCGTGGAGTGTTTCTTTCGCTTTTGAAAAATTTTTTGCAGCAGAGAACGCAGTACGTCTCGATTGGGCGGACAAAGAGTGCTTCTTTGCTAATAAAAGCTGGCGTTCCTCAAGGTTCCATAATTAGTCCCCTGTTATTTAACGTCTACGTGAACGACCTTTCAAACGCCGTGCCTGTAGGCCTGTACCAGTACGCTGACGATACTGTCCTCGCATCCCTGTCACCGAACTACTCTGACTCCCTTTCTTCTCTTCAAGCTGCAGCAACTACTGCTATGGACTGGTTCTCACGCAACCTAATCAAAGTAAACAGCTCTAAGACTTAACTTATATGTTTTCACAGCCCGATGAAGAAAGTAGATTTGAACCAGCAACTGCTCTTGCACGGATCTAATTGTTCTCATTGTCAATGTCTACCTCTGAGCTATAAAACTCCAGTGAAATACCTAGGATTATACTTTGACAGTGCTCTTTCTTGGAATGACCACTTATCCCACGTTTGTAGAAAGCTCCGAACCGTCTCCTGTGTGCTGTACAACATTAGATACTATATGCCACTTTCAATACGCAAAGCTATTGTAAACGCTCTCGGTTATAGCGTACTGCGTTATGGCATAACGATCTATGGTTACTGTGCAGTTCGTTGGAAGAATAGGATCAATTCGCTCCTAAGATCTTTGTTAAAAAATATTGGCTATGATTTAGGCCTGCGCCCCAATTCTGATGTTTTTAAGGTATTTTCGCTACCTGATTTTGATCGCCTTTTGATGGAAACTATTGTCCTGAAACATTTTTGGTTTAGTGACTAGAAGATTCCGTATGTTCCCACACGGTCTCTTCGACCGAACGAAGCTTTTTGTATTCCCCGACGGTTTACAAGATATGGAAAGCGAGTAAGAGATTTTTACGTTCCCTTTTACTTCAATAGGTTGCCTCCAAGTGTTGGCCGGGCAAAAACTAAATATAAAATGAAAAAGATGCTGCGATACGCTACTTAGTGGGTGTACGACGTTGTACACACATGCTCCACCACTTGTCAAATGAATCCTGTGAATTCACTGGTTACTGCAATATTTGTTGCACTGATCTGAGTATTGTCATGCTATTTTGTTTTCCTTCCTCGCTCTTTATTCTGATGTGTTTTTTATATGTAACTTGGGTTCCGTGTCTATTTTTATTTTGCCACTCTACTAATTTTGATGTTCCATAATTTTTAATATGCGTTCATGCCTGTGTGTTTATCTGCGTGGTTCCGCTGCCTGTCGGGCTTTGCCACTCAAGCCCAATGAGGCTTTGGCAGGCCGGATGTTTGTACATTTTTTCAATACTTGGCGCAATAAAGTATTATTATTATTATTATTATTTAGAAAGTTACAAACCAACGACACGGCCTCAAAGAACAAGGCATGCTATGTATCGTACAGAGGCTCATCACGAGCCGGATCGCGTATGGCACCCCCTATCTGGCCCTGAAGAATGCAGAAATTGAAAAACTAAACATAATTATTAGAAAAGCTACAAGGGTTGCATTAGGGATTCCCGAAAATAGTATCTATGGTACGATTACTCAAACTCGGCTTGCACAATACGTGGGAGGTACTCACAGAAGCGCACAAAAGAAGCCAGATTGAAAGACTCAAATTGACTCCCACCCGGAGAAGCATGCTCCTTCGTCTGGGTTAAGATGTGTAGGCAACTGCGCAATCGGACCAAACATTGAGACTCCCAACACATATACTAGACCCAATCTTAGTGGCACCTGTAAACCGCAATATGCATCCAAACTTTCATGAGGAAGAGGATGGGCAAAAGAAAGAGCAGTGCACAAGGAATTCTCTGGACCCTAATACAAGATTCGGGAATGCGGCTAAGTATGCAAGGATACCTGTTTTCACAGTAACCGCAATTAATCCCAAAGGCGAAGAAAAGGCCGCTGCAACGATAATGGCAAGAAATTCGAGCACGGCCGAAGAGGCAGCAATAGCACTGGCCATCTCCACATGCACCGAAAATGCCGTAATACTGAGCGACTCGCAATCCGTATGTCATAATTTCTGAAAGGGCATGATATCCACCCAAGCTTTGAATATTCTACAAGAAATATTGAAACACACGCAAGTTTTCGAGACCTACGGCGTCTGGACCTCTGGCCACGAGTCACTGGCGGAAACCGAAACGGCACAAGCCAAGCTTTCCAACCTCTGCTTTCCTGCAAGGTGGGTTCAGAAAGCCGACAAGGTCCGAGGATATTCCTCCAAAACATTTTCGGATATCCTGCAGCACTACAAATTTGAAAGAAGGCTGCACCCCTTACAGCGCCCCAATCTAACTAGAGAAGAGACAGTTGCTCTGCGCCGTCTCCAAACGAACTCCTATATACACGGTATTAAAATGCATAGAAAGCACCCGACCCAATTCTCATACCTTTGCCTATGCTGCGGCGCGTCGGACACCCTTTGTCACATGCTGGTGAGGTGCCCTAATCATGCTTAACCCAACAACCAAGAAGCACAATCAAGAACACAAAATAAAAGCACAGAAGTTGACCTCCAAGAACAACGACAGGCCATGCTCGCGGCGCCGGACTTGGAGGAGCAGCGAAAGCTGGCGAACCAGGCAAGGAAAGCCGCAAGGGCCGATGGCTACCTGGACTGAGGAGGCCAGCCGCCTTGGATGAAGAAAGAACTCTTTCCTACTGATTCCCATTAATAAATGTTTGTTCTCTTTCTCATCACTACTTAAAGTGCGTGGTATTGTTTCAAGCGACAGCCTAAGTTTGCTTTACGATCGTAAGCCTATGTAAATGATTTTAACACTTCTTGACATCACGTACCCCCGGGCAGGATCGCTGGTGCCACTGGGCCCCCTGTCATCTGTTTTTGTTCACAAAATCATGCAGATAAAGATATTAGCCTGAGTTTCCAGTTGTTAATGCATCCTGTTTCATAATTATGAATTTAGGGTCGCTGAACAAAGGTAAACACAAAAAGCTCTTATTTTTTTTAATGCGAGGGTTAATGCCTCAGGGCATACAAGGGTATCGGATGCGGGCGAATAAGGATGATTAAATGAATGAAAAATGATTTGTGGATCTAATGAAGTCCAGGAGGAATAGACAATGTGGTCCCCGCGTCCTAACAGTGCAATGACAAGGATTAGGCGGCGAAAGTCCCACTGCTGCGACGTACCGAAACCTCGTCGGCTTCAAAGCTGGGCATACCTACAGCAGATGGTGGATGTCAGCTTCAGCCTTGCGTGGCTTGCAGACTGGACACCCAGGGCGGGGATATAAATAGCGAAAGTACCGCCACTTCCGAGTCGCGGCAGGAGTGAGGGCAACCTCGACCCGGATCCTCCGAAGCGCAACCTCCTCTGCACGGGTAAGACCGCGGGGAGGGTTACCGCAGACGGAGGTATGAGAGCACGTGTGGAGCGCCGGATGTACTCCTTTCTTGTTAAAAGGAGGGTGCCATCATCTTGGTGATGAAGCTGAGGCAGTGACAATGGAGATGTCGCTAGATGGGTCGCAGGAACCATACGGCTTTGAAAGCTCGGAAGGTCGCGTGGGATCCACGCGTTAGATATTTGCTGCGGGATGCGTGCCACCAGGAGAGGATTGATCGGCTAACATATTTCAGGGCTGCCACTGACGCGTCGCAGGAGCCGCGTCACCTGAAGGGCATCAGTGCGGATGACGATGCGGGCCGTGGGAACCATGGCAAAGGCGGCCACAGAACACAGCGCTTCTCGAACAGGAAGGAGCTCAGCACAAATGAGGAAGGATGCTCTTGGATTTGAAACTGGGACGTTTTATTCCGGGCAATAAAGTGCAGTGCTCGTTTACAGTCCTGGATGTTTGCATCAACGTTTAACGTAAAACACGATGTAGCCAAGCGGCAGATGGGCGGCTTGAGCTATGATTCAGCGACGAAGCAACGCCGCTGCGTGAGTTGATGTCGGGCGACGTGTAATCTCTTGGCTTCGTGTCGCTCAGCTATACAAAACTCCAGGGAGGAAGAACTGACAACGGCGGTGTAGAAGGGAGTGCGGGAAAGCGTAAGGCCTGGGAGCACACGTTGCGTGCGAAAGGCTGTCCTTGAGCCTGCGAGCATCACGCCGCCGCTGCACGAGCTCATCTAGTGCGTTCAGCTGTGCATTCTCTTGGAGATCTTGGATCTTGGAGAGCAGGGTGAATCAGGGAAGGCAAGTGATGACCCTCATTGCCTCGCGATTAACCGCTTCGAGGCTATCCAATTGTGCCTTCGTCAAATGCTAAAATTGGGCCTGATAAAAAAGGCGTGGTTGCACTACCGCCTTCACCAACTGGTGCGAAACATATGAGCGGACACCCCCCGTTTTAGGAGCAATGCGTCTAATCAGACCCGAAGTCTTAATCGCCTACTTGTTAGTGCTTAGTCCCAGTTCCCGACTCCTGGACCGTCAAACCCAGGATTTTCATAGTTGAATATTGTTGAAATGGGGTTCCATGTACATGAAGACGAATGGGTGTTGCAGAGAGTTTACGCAGGCCCCAGCGGTTGGCGACTGACATGTAAGCAGATTTGCTCACGGAACGCTTAAGGCCGACCGATGAAGCGTAAGTCGACGTAATAGTTAAAACCTATTGAAGGGCAGCGTCTTTAGTCTGCAAGTCACGATGAGTGCTCCAAACCGTGATGTCATCAGCGTACAGCAAAAACTTATGTCAGGCACATCGTGTAGGTGGGTTGAAAGCGGGTTGAAAGAAATATTGAATGTTGTGGGTGACAATACCGAACCATGGAGTACACCGCGAAGAGGGACAAATGAGCAGACGGCGTCCCCAATTAGGCGGACTGCAAAGTACCGGTCTTCAAGGAATGGTTTGACAAAATTCCGTACTTTAGGGTGAAATGCAGCATGTGAGGTGAAGCCAAGATGGCAGCGTGACTGATGTTATCGTACTCCTTTTTGACGTCCATAGCGAGGACAGTACGGACAGCGTGACTGCGAGTTGATGATATAACTAAACACCCGCCGTGGTTGCTCAGTGGCTATGGTGTTAGGCTGCTGAGCACGAGGTCGCGGGATCGAATCCCGGCCACGGCGGCCGCATTTCGATGGGGGCGAAATGCGAAAACACCTGTGTACTTAGATTTAGGTGCACGTTAAAGGACCCCAGGTGGTCAAAATTTCCGGAGTCCTCCACTACGGCGTGCCTCATAATCAGAAAGTGGTTTTGGCACGTAAAACCCCATAACTTAATAATATAACTAAGGATGCCAAGACAGCAGCTCATCTTAAGTACCTATGGATGGACGGAAGCCAATTCGAGCAGGGTTGTAGAACCTGTGGCGAGCGTTTTTTCAGCAAGCTTGCACATTGTTGATGTTAGGGAAATGGGTCGTAAGTTGCCAAGATAGGCGGCTTGCCTGGCTTCAGGATCACAATAGCCGATTTCCAACCCGGAGGGACAATGCCATCTAGCCATACCTTGTTAATGCTGTCAAGGTGTAGAGGCAGTACAGCATAATTCAGGTTCTTGTAGATGTCATAAGGTATAGAGTCTGGTCCTGGTGCTGTCTTGCGACTGGCACCACCTATCGCTGCAAGCAACTCAGGCATGGTGAAAGAGCTTGCAACTCCGTCGGCGTCTGCTGTTGATGGTAACTTGTCGACATGTGCTGGAATGCTTGCCAAGGAAGAACTATTGGTGGTTTGAGGCAACACGTCGTACAGGGGGAAAAACTTCCGGGCTGCTTCTATGGCGATAAGGCAGCAGCAAAGCAAGCTGTGGCCGCCGCGTCGGGACGGCGGCAACCATGTTCCATGGCACAGAACGTGCGCCAGAGATAATCATTCGATATCTTGATTGAAACCCGCTCACACTACGTAGGCCAGTGCCACCGCTAGAGGTCGTGTTCATATCTGCGGCCCTTAGCAGTAACAAAATTCAGTCTTGCACGCGCTTGTGCAGAAGCCGGGTCTCGGGATGCTGCCAGATCAGCTTGTCTGCGAGCAGCCCACAAGTTCAGCAGGCCGACATCCGGTGCCGGTCGATCGACGTCTACTCAGCTGATGGTTGTAGCTTCATTGAACGCGCTTGTATGCGGTCAACAAGCAGCGGTGATGAGTCCAAAGAAGTGTCTTGGAGAGCGGAGCCAAAGGTGCCCCAATTAACCACAGTACACTGGCGGTATGCGTTAAGAGACAAAGCCGGCAATATCATTACTAATATGGAAGTAGATAGTTCAAGTGGCTGAGGAGTTCTATAGAGATTTATACAATACTAGTGGCACCCACGACGATAATGGAAGAGAAAATAGATCAGCTTGTCTGCGAGCAGTCCATAAGTTCAGCAGGCCGACATCCGGTGCCGGTCGATCGACGTCTACTCAGCTGATGGTTGTAGCTTCATTGAACGCGCTTGTATGCGGTCAACAAGCAGCGGTGATGAGTCCAAAGAAGTGTCTTGGAGAACGGAGCCAAAGGTGTCCCAATTAACCACAGTACACTGGCGGTATGCGTTAAGACACAAAGCCGGCAATATCATTACTAATATAGAAGTAGATAGTTCAAGTGGCTGAGGAGTTCTATAGAGATTTATACAATACCAGTGGCACCCACGACGATAATGGAAGAGAAAATAGTCTAGAGGAATTCGAAATCCTACAGGTAACGCCGGAAGAAGTAAAGAAAGCCTTGGGAGATATGCAAAGGGGGAAGGCAGCCGGGGCGGATCAGGTAACAGCAGATTTGTTGAAGGATGGTGGGCAGATTGTTCTAGAGAAACTGGCCACCCTGTATACGCAATGCCTCATGACCTCGAGCATACCGGAATCTTGGAAGAACGCTAACATAATCCTAATCCATAAGAAAGCGGACGCCAAAGACTTGAAAAATTATAGACCGATCAACTTACTGTCAGTTGCCTACAAACTAGTTACTAAAGTAATCGCAAATAGAATCAGGAACACCTTAGACTTGTATCAAGCGAAGGACCAGGCAGGATTCCGTAAAGGCAACTCAACAATAGACCGTATTCACACTATCAATTAGGTGACAGAGAAATGTGCGGAATATAACCAACCCTTATATATAGCTTTCATTGATTATGAGAAAGCGTTTGATTCAGCCGAAACCTCAGCAGTCATTGAGGCATTGCGGAATCAGGGTGTAGACGAGCCGTATGTAAAAATACTGAAAGATATCTATAGCGGCTCCACAGCCACCGTAGTCCCCAAAAATCCCCAAAAAGACAGGCGTCAGGCAGGAAGATACGATCTCTCCAATGCTATTCACACCGTGTTTACAGGAGGTATTCAGAGACCTGGATTGGGAAGAACTGGGGATAAAAGTTAATGGAGAATACCTTAGTAACTTGCGATTCGCTGATGATATTGCCTTGCTTAGTTACTCAGGGGACCAATTGCAATGCATGCTCACTGACCTGGAGAGCCAAAGCAGAAGAGTGGGTCTAAAAATTAATCTGCAGAAAACTAAAGCAATGTTTAACAGTCTCGGAAGAGAACAGCAATTTACAATAGGTGGCAAGGCACTGTATGTGGTAAGGAAATACGTCTACTTAGGGCAGGTTGTGATGGCGGATCCGGATCATGAGACGGAAATAATCAGAAGAATAAGAATGGGCTGGGGTGCGTTTGGCAGGCATTCTCAGATCATGAGCAGCAGGTTGCCATTATCCCTCAAGAAAAAAGTGTTTAATAGCTGTGTCTTACCAGTACTCACCTACGGGGCAGAAACCTGGAGGCTTACGAAAAGGGTTCTACTCAAATTGAGGACGACGCAACGAGCTATGGAGAGAAGAATGATGGGTGTAACGTTAAGGGATAAGAAAAGAGCAGATTGGGTGAGGGAACAAACGCGAGTTGATGACATCTTAGTTGAGATCAATAAAAAGAAATGGGCATGCGCAGGACATGTAATGAGGAGGGAAGATAACCGATGGTCATTAAGGGTTACGGACTGGATTCCAAGGGAAGGGAAGCATAGGAGGAAGCGGTAGAAAGTTAGGTGGGTGGATGAGATTAAGAAGTTTGCAGGGACGACATGGCCACAATTAGTACATGACCGGGGTCGTTGGAGAAGTATGGGAGAGGCCTTTGCCCTGCAGTGGGCGTAACCAGGCTAATGATGATGATGATGATGATGACACTGGCGGTGCAATCGGCGGGCCTGCGATGGATAAAGGCCACTGATGATAGGGTGGTTGTCACTACCGCAGCAATAGGGCCAAGTGGTAGTGCCGGAACCCAACGAACACGGTAAGATCCGGTGCGTATGCTGTACGTCGACGTTCAGGGATAGCCCAAGTTGCTGAATCGGGATGGTGCAGTATAAAAAACAACGCATCCGCGAAGGGGTCTCGCACAAGCCTACCTCGGGGGCTAGCAGTGGAGTAACCCCAATCTGGGTGAGGGGCGTTGAAGTCACCGCCAACTAAAATAGGACACCCTGTTATGGCAGGTTAAGTTCGTAGTCTTGCCTCAGAAAGAGCTTACAGTTGGAACTTTCCATGGTGCAGGTTACTTCCGTGAGGCAGGAGTGAATTGCCTGAGTCTTGAAATTTATTCCTTCGCGCAGAATGGAAGTTGCAGGTTTAGTGGGCTTGTAGAAAGAGAAGCACAAGATAACTTCGAGACTTGAACGGGATCTTTTGGTTTTAATGCATCAAGCTTTCTTACGACTGTCTGCAAGGGTGGTCCGTTAGTGTCGCCGTGAAGTTGACATTTAGCTGTATGTCCCAGAAGACAGAAATAATGACCTGCTCTAGTTCGCTACTTGCGAACAATGCTTGAGCTCGCAAGCCATTGATTTTCTTTCAGCACTGAGCTCTTGCTGCAAGTAACTCATTCCTAGCTAGCCGAATTGTCTTGAGGCCCCACGCTGACACGGCCAATGGTTTCAAATTCAGACTTTTCGGATTAAGATTCCTTGCTTTACAAGTCTGAAGGAAAGGTCGTACTTCATGGTCTCGTTTCTGGATGTTCAGTGAGATGAACCAGTAAGTCTCGGTTACAATACTCTGTAAAAATGCTCTGCAGCAGGTGTTGTTAAGGGTTCGACAAAAATTTGTTTAGTCAGGTAGCATGATTGCGACGTGGTGGTCACTGACCAAGTAAGTGAATATCAACAGGTTATAGACGAGACAAATTTTCGTCAAACCTTACCTTCTATAGAATTAAACACAAGCTGTAATCAATAATCGCTGGTTTGTTTCACTGACGTCTACAATAGTCACTTGTAAGCGCTACCTTTTGTGCAATCACGTGTGCGAAGCCAGGAGCTTTATTCTAAAAATCTGCATTAGAAGGCTTCTGCATTGAAAGACAACTAAAAGCTGTGCTTATTGTGTGCAGTCTAGTGCCCTCATATTTGAACTGTATATGGACTGTTTTTCTCCTCTGCTCTCGGAATTGATGCGCTCTGTGTTGTGGGGGTTCGACTCTCCGTGCAGCTAGGGCCGAAGGTAAGCTGCGGATCTAGCCCCACGCAGTCTCTCCGTGGTACTCCCCCAACCAGTGGCGCGGGAATCACTGCTACGTCGGGTTCGTACGAATAGGGCAACCAGCGGTGTCAAATGTAACAGCGTTTATTGCTACCAGCAATAAAGAACACTGACAGAGGGGTGTCCTCTCTGTAATAAATAATATTAGGCTGGCCTCGTTGCCCGGGATAGACAGGCAAACGAGGTCACTCACGGGTTGCGGCAGGTACTCCAGTCTGGCAGGTTAGCCGTCCGGTACCAGAGAGAGAGGGTCTCCCCCGGTGGCGCTGTTTTGTACCTTTTTACCTTTGCGAGGGGAATGTCCTCCTCGCCCGTCAGCTACCTTTCCGCGAGTCGGGGAGGAAGGGTGTGCGCGCGTCGGAGAAGCGGGACACGGCGTAGTGTGCCTCTCCCGTGTCTATGCCGGCTCTCGACGCGACCGCGGGGGAGATGGGCGCGTGTGCTCCCCACAGTGTGAACACTACTATGCTGGGGTGTTTTGTTTAAATATTAAACGCATTTGAATGTTGCTCTGACAAATCGATAACTGAACATCGTGCATTAAAGAATCGCTTTGTATGTAATTTGTATTGCGTATAGTTGTGACGGTTTGGGTTCGTTGAGATCTTTACTCCTTATCTCAGCAACCTTGTATGTATGATCTAAACCATGAAGTAGTTTGAATTGAATCTGACATGGAGGAGAATTACATTGCAGGGAACTCATTCTATGGAACGTAATTTGCAAATTGTGCTATTTTGAATAATCATGTGGCACTGTGTTGAGTTTATTGCCGCTTAAGCATTGCAAATAATAGAAATAAACGCTACGCTAAGCAGTCACCATAACAACGCGTTCTAACGAATGGGCTGATTATTCCACTAGTTAACAATGTCATTGTTGCAAAAGAAGAACCTCAGCGAACGACGCCCGGTTTCAGTCAAGTAGCGCACGACGTCTTAAGGCTGCAAAAAGCCTCTCCAGCTTTCCTAATTGAATATAGCAGCCTCACTCAGGCACCATCCGTGCAAGTGTTAATTCCTTTTTATCGAGTGCTAGCGGAGAACACAACTAGGACACTGAATTGCTTGCAAAGAGAAAAAAAATATAAAAAAAGAAAGAAACGGGCGATATCTCGCATTCAACGCATGAGTCGCAAGCACCGCGCTCGAGCAGGAACACCGTTTACATACTTGACAAACATATAGGAGGCGTTGGCCTCACGCGCACACAAAGTCGCGCGTGCTTTCACTCAGCGTCCACAAGGCGTCGCTTGCGCGAACGGCGCCCTAGTGCCGACGTCCGCCAACGCAGAAGAGAGCCAGACGGCGTGGCGTGATGTAGCTGACGTCACATAATGCGAGCCGCAGGGCTTCTCACCTATATAAGAGGTTTTGCTTAACGGCCCCGTGTCGCATAATATGCGGTGTCGGCGTCATACGTCGGACGTCCTATAGCGAAAGATAATTCCGAACTGCAACCACGCAGGCCCTCCGCGTTGCGCCTAGGTGTTAAAGAACTCATTGAATTGGTCATACTAAGATGCTTCAGACAAACCGTAAACTACAACCTATCATTCAGTATACCGGGCGCACGGGGTATTTAATCACACGCCTTTGAAATCTCATAAACATTATCATATTCGGTTAATAAACTTCTGGGCACTACGTATCCATCAACACCTGTGTCACCTCATCGTGGAGTTCCAGCTTCCAGTTTTACTAAGATGATGAAGCCGTACGCTGTCTCACACAAATCACAAAACGGTTGTTTCTCAGGAGCCTTCCGGTTTTTAAGTACGCGCCGACCACAGGGTATTCAACGTCACCATCTTCCTGAATGCAGGAAAATGCAATGTTTTCCATTTGATACGAATATACGAATATACTGGGAATATTTCCCAATAATATTAGTATTCTTTAGATCTCTAATATGATGTAAAATGTCTCACGGACATCATAAGTAGCAAGTCCTGGAGCACTCAACTGGCGTTCCTACGTATATAGTTCATGGTCGCTTAGCGTCTGTGACAAATCGAAATCAGCGCTGCGAGTGGTGGTGCACCATTCAGGCGCTTGCGTTTCCCTACGAGGTGGTGGTCATCAAGACTGCAAATGCTTGACAAGCTAAATATAATAGTTGCCTAGCAACCTCAGGCTAGTCACCGGTCAAGCTTTCCCTGCATGAATGTATTAGACTGCACTGCTAACCAATGAATATGCTTAACTCCTGCAGCGCCTCTGCTACCCAGGGGGACCAGACTGTGACATTATGCAGTCACGTCTCTATAACTGTGGTGTTCCTAGTACCTAATATACACCGGGTACGCTACGCTGCTCTCTTTGGAACATGTCGCTGGAAGCGATATTATACATGTAGACCATCCACAGAGTGCTACAATTTTGCTGAATTCTGCTATTCTAGAAGCATTGCTTAAAATCAACCGGTACTGCCTGATTCGACCATTCGAGCATTAACGAAAACAATCCTAATAAATAGTCAGCGTTGAAGATGATATTATTTACCAGTAACAGAATGCAGGTCTAAAACTAAAAATGCGAAGTGCTTTTTACGAATATACTGAGAATATTTCCCAAAGATACTAGTATTCTTTAGATCTCTAATATGATGTAAAATGTCTCACGCACACGGTAACTAGCAAGTCCTGGAGCACTCAACTGGCGTTCCTACGTATATAGTTCAGCTTGTAAATATCCCACGCACCTTCCACCGGGCCAGTTACTGTGTACTTGACACATGCTAACTTTACAGCTCATCTGAATGTGCTCGCTTATTTTATGTGTGTCACCTCGCTGCACATCTTCTTAGATAACCCGGCGCAACCGGCCAATCTGTCAAAACGAAAATAGCGAGCTCGCATTCGAGTCGCTGTTTTTATTCCTTTATGATGTGGTCACTCTGTAATATGGAAGATGCGCTGTGGTCTGTCTATAGTCCGCAATGAATGAGACTGTAGAATTGATTATTCCAACGGATCCTTCCTCTCGAGTCCCACGGGGCAAAGTCTGTGAAGTTCCTCCGATAGGTTCGCAATCCGACCTGGTTGACATCGTCGTTTACGTCAGCCATGTTTCCCACACCCCCCTGCTAAGGTGACTCGGCGACGGTGCCTTCAACGTGCTTGACGAACGAGTTTACGTCACCGTCGGTGTCGGTGTCTACGACGGCTGCCTGCGTGACGTTCCCAGCATCAATGGAGGCGGGCGCTTCGTCTTCGACCTCGGCCACTTCGCTCTTGACGGTATCGGGGGCACCGTCCTCGACCACTTGCCGGGCCTCCTCCTTGACTACCTTCTTCTCAACGACAATCTCTTTAGTGGCGGTGTCGGCTGGTGCTTTGGCCTCTGCGGGGAGTTTTGGGTAGAGCGGCGCGCAGCCTACATTGTGCGCGTAGTCACAAGTCTTAAGAGAGTCGTTGAATTGCAGGTCTCCCGGACACGCCGTAAGCACGGGAAGTCCCTGGGGGTAAGCGGGAAAATAGGACATTTACGAAGACATTGTTATTTTGGTGTGCAAGTGGTGCCGCCTGAGGCAATACAGTAAAGCAGGCTGCGACCGAAACACGCAATACTATATTCGAAATTCAAAATACTTCACTTATCAGCACTTCAACGTGCTCAAAGAGCACTCCCACGAACGCTCTTGCAGGTCTCAACAGCGTGACCGAGTCCTCACAGTAGCGTGTTTGATGCAGTCTAAAGCACTCGTGCTGGCTAACTCGAAGCGCGTTGAAGTGTTTCAAGCTCAGGTAGTTAAATGTTTGTAAGGGAAAGTTTATGGGCGGAAGAGAAATGAAGAATAAGCGTAATTAACGTGTGCAAGTCGCACATTCGATATAAGGAAGCTTGCTACCACATGACACACATCACATACGTGCATAAGAAGCCAACCAACACTGCACCAAGGAAGACTTTTGTAAAATATGTTCTTTTACAAAATATTTTTATATATTTACATATTTTTTATATTATTTTTGTATTTATTATATTTTATATTTTATATTATATATTATTTCATATTTTTATATTATTATATATATATTTACATATTTTACAAAAGCCGACGCTTCAAACATGGCAAAAAAATATGCCTATCAAGAAAAAGACCGCATCTTGAATCTGCCGCTTCACCAAGATAACTTCCTACGTTACATTGACCCAGATATGAGACCGAAAATTCCACGACCACTTCCTCGACACTTAGAGACATTGTACCATCGTCTTCGACTGAACGTGGCATACACGAACAATTATCTGTACCGCATAGGATTAACCACTAACCCATACTGTGATAACTGTCTCAACTTAGAGACAATTGAGCACATATTACTAGAATGCCCCGCGTACCGCGACGAGAGACAATTTTTAGAGCACCAAATGGACATGATTTGCCACGAACCGTTAACGTTACCGAGCCTCTTAGGTCCAATGCCCGGCCCTTCGAAACAGCGACGGGTTTTGGATTTATTGTTCAAATACCTGACAGAAATTGGTCAAATAGGAAAGCTTTAAAAATTGCATCCTTCCTATACAAAAGCCTAAATTTACCCGCCATGTCACCTGTAAATATTAGTATCAGGTCCACTCGGACATTTCATATTTACTTTTATCCTTTTTTTCTCCCACTCCTTTCTGGAATCTTTTCATCCCATTCCCCATCCCTATACAGAGTAGCATGCCAGCGGTTATATACGCGCCGGCAAAATTCTCTGTTTTTCTAATAAAGAGCCCTCTCTCTCTCTCTCTCCAAGGAAGACATAAGAAAAAATAACTTGTGCTTAACAAATGAAAGTAAAGAAACGATAAATGTAATGGAACTTAAAGTGGATGAAAAAACAACTTTCCGCAGCTGGGAACCGAACCCACACCATTCGCATTTCGCGTGCGATGCTCTACCAATTGAGCTACCGCGGCGCTCTTTCCCCATCCCCTTTCATGGATATTTATGTGTCGTAGTAGAACCTTGGGAGCGTTAGCCAGCGCCATCACTCACAGACCTTGGCGTCGGACGTGGAACGTCGTTCCTGCCGCAGGCGTCACGAAAACGTGATCTTTTAGGGTGAAGGCAACTGGCCAATAAACCCACACATGCTACCTGAAGGCATCAATGTTGCCGGATTCGAGACCGTCGTTATGTGATAAACGAGAACAAAGGGGGTTAACCACTCGGGCCCCTCGGTTAACCCCCTTTCTTCTCGTTTATCACATACGTGCAAGTAATTCCGCTGGTAATATAACCTTACACACCTTCGCGTACGCGTGTGATGGAACATTAATGAACATGGCTAAGGTCCTCAACACGACCAAGGAGTTGAAATAACACCTGGTAGACAACGCAAACTGTTGCGACTTTAGCCGACTGTCCAAACTAGGCCATAACCCTATGGTTGACGTGTAGCCCGTGCGCAGAAACGAAGTGCTTTTGTGTATGCGAAAGTTGCGCAAACGGTACAAATTTATAATGACACTGCTTGTCAGTCACTATTAACAGAAAGTATGGCTAAGGAAACAATGACAAAAATGTATTTCGTAACTGTGACGAAGTTTACAGTTCCAGTAACGTTTTAGACCATGCATTTTATTTCGAAGTAGTTTCTTATTAGGGAGCGTCCCGCGCAGATATAAGGCACTCTGGGCGCGGAATTTTTTTTTATTTCTTTGTTAGAGTCACTGTTTCTCATAGTTTCTTTTTGCTCAACACTGTATTTTCCCCTTATTTGTCAATTTGTTGAGTTGGAAACTTTATAAACACGAAGAGTCATCAGCGATTCAAGGCTGCACCTGCCATGTTCGGTGGTGGTTAGGGGCAACATACGCAAGAACGCTCATGCAAGATGTTACAGCGCGTGTAGAACAGCAGTTGGTGAATTGAGGACTTATGCACCTGAAAATAACTTCTGCGATGGAGGATGGCTATGTATGATCGTATTTCACTTGGGGAAAGGCGTGCTATGATGATTATTGGTATTATCATATTTATTAGTTTTAGCCTAATAGACCTACACAAAGGCTCTAACTCTGTTGCTGGGTGCTATAATAAAGATTTGATTACTATTATTATTATTATTATTATTATTACTGTTGTTGTTCGTGATGATGATGATGATGATGTTGTCGCAGTTGTTGATATTATGATAATTATTCAAGTTTTCTAGGAGTGCTGCTCTTCTCTTACGGTATCGGTACAACAGACCTGCTTTTGCAAAATTTAGGAATAGCAGAATTAAAGAACTCCCCTCACCGTAATTTGGCGAAGGGAATGCGGTGTCACAAAAACAGATTATTGTCTGCCCCTAGCACCTGCCGTATACCTGTTAGCACATGAAGTAAGTGGAGCAGCTTGGCGATCGGAGTGGCGTTGGAGTTCTCGTCGTCCACGGGCGGGCACCCCAAGATCGCCCGTCCACTGCCCAGCGATACCACGGAGAGGGCCACCAGGGCTACTGAGGAGAGCAAGACATCACCCTGGGCCACCATCCTGATTAGGAGGGCAAGGAAGAAAAGGTACATGGTTACGTTAAGCTCTTCCTATCTCTAAGGGCCTAATCAACTTCAGCTAAATATAAACAGTCCATCCTTAGTCACTGACTGACTGCCTTCCAATGCCGCTAGATTGTTAAGCATGAAATGCTTTTAGCTCCTGTTGTCGGCGACCTTCGAATAACCTTGAGCGAAAATCCAGAGCCATTATCAAGGCATTGAAAAGATAACATCCGGGCAAGTTGGGAAAACAAAGCGGGGTGATCGAGGCATCGAGTGAAGACCGCATTAGACACGCTAGTTACAAAAAAAAATATCGCTGCGGAGTGCTTCCCAATGTGTGTTGACAATATCACTCAAGCTGTAACTTGTAGTACGCTGAATTTTTATTTGTCATTTCCGATAGGGGGGACGTTCGAAAGAAAAATACAGGGCACTATATGCTTGATTGTCAACTTTTGGGTTTAAGAGGGAGTTAGTTGCCTGTGCTCTTTTCAACGCCTGCAGTCCGTGAGGTGTGCGGTGTGTCCGGCGCGCCCGCAGCGCCGATAGCATCGGGCAGCGTCCCAGCCAGCAGCGTCCCGCTCACTGCGGATGGCTCTTTCACCGAGAAGAGACTTGCAATGAGGTTCTGTCTGTGACAGGAAACTTATACCGGTCTGACATGCCGCGGTGTGGTGTTGCAGGGTGTGCCGTTGCGAACATGCCGAACAACCATTTTAAGATCGCTTAGAATTAAGTGGTCCCGCGTTAAGTTAGAGGCGCTACAACATGACAGCTGACTCTCTCGGTAGGAGTGAATTGCTCTGCTGTATTGAATTAGTATATTTAATACCTTCAGCACTCATAAATATTAAGCATAGACGCTCTTACTTTCCCCGAAGGCAACAGCAGCTCATACCTTTTAGATGTCAAATTTTGCAGTGCACGTATATCCTGAATCGGGTTGCACGCGTAGCAATGGTAGGCATATTCATCGATAGGAAAAACACACTGTTAGCACTGTAAAAAGTGCGCATATGAAGGGCAAGGCTTTGCGAAAATACCACAGTACTCCGTGCAACAATTTGAGGCAACTTTCGACGAGGCATTTGGTGCACCATGGAACCAGCTGATGATGAATTTTTGCGAACAGAAATGTTGGTGAGTACCGCTTCAGCAGATACGTACTTTGACACATGTTGAGTAACTTTAGTATCTATGTGAGTATAGTGCTACCCGCCATGGGTGATTATCTAGGCGATGATCTTGAGACGTCTGCCATTACAGCGAGACGCACACATCTGAAGGGCCTTGATACCGCGCTCATGAGGAAGATGAGTTGACTTAGTTGACGAGTTGAAATATAGTCTTTCATTCACATTTTTATTGTTGAAGTCTGTGCTACATTCCGTCCATTGAATTTTGGTGCACACTTATCCAGATTTAAAAAAGAGTAAATTCTCGGGTTTGTCATGACAAAATTATAATATTATGATTAGGCAAATTATTGTGGGGGACTCTGGATATATTTTGCCCAGACCGTGCACACAATGGTTAGCAAACAGGTATTTTTTTGGCATTTCGTGGCCTTTGAAATGCGGCCGCCATGGATCGGATATGATCCCCTGGTTTATCCAGACGATTAAGACGGCTGTAGGCACGTAGGAATAACTGAAAATTTGTACTCTACGCATACTGTTGTATACAACACCATCTTGTACTGAGCCGTGGGTACAGCACGCTAGACTATACTGAAGGCGGCTGTAGGCCACGTAGGGATAACTGAAAATTTGTAGTGTAGGCATACTGTTGTGTGCAACACCATCTTTTCTGAGCCGTAGGTATAGCACACTGTAACGGCCTACTCGTTTCATCAACTTAGATTTAGGTGCACATTAGAGAACTCAAAGTGGCTTGATTTGATCCGGTGTCCCCACTGTGGCGTCCCGGGCGATGAGATTGTAATTTTGGCACGTGAAACTGCAGAATTCAGTCATATTGTTACGGTGAAGGGAACGAAGAAGTTGCATTGGACTAGACGAAGACGAAGTCTGGCAGTTGCCTAAACGCCATATACGCCAGTTGTAAATATACGTTATTTTACACTCGTGGGCCTGCTTTCTTCCTGCAACATTTTGGTGGAAGGTGCGGGGTACAATCACGGAACTTCGCAGCCGACGTCATCTACCTGCCGCCACAATGGCAAATCAACTGACACAAGCGACAACGCCTCAGCAGCCGGTGCCAACGGTCATCCTCACTCATCCGCGGGAGCCAGGGACATTTTGTGGCACGGACAACGCCGACGTCGAGGACTGGCTTACGATGTAGGAGGGAGTGTGCGACAACAACAGGTGGGATCCAACAATGATGCTAGCCAACGTGATAGTTTACCTAAGAGGAACTGCGAGGCAATGGTACGACACACACGAAGCTGAACTAACGAGCTGGGACGTCTGCAAAGAAAAAATGCGAGACCTGTTTGGCAGACCTGTCGGTCGTCAGCTGGCGGCAAAAAAAGAACTTGCGTGTCGCGCTCAAACGTCCACAGAATCCTATGTCGCCTACATACAGGATGTGCTGGCCCTCTGTCGCAAGGCTGATAACAACATGACCGAGGCAGACAAGATTGGTCACATATTGAAAGGTATTGCAGACGATGCCTTCAATCTCCTGATGTGCAAGGATTGTGCCACTGTGGATGCAATTATAAAGGAGTGCCGGCGTTTCGAACAAGCGAAGGGCCGCCGCGTCGCTCAGACTTTCGACCGATTGCCCAATACCGCCGCGACTTCTTCTTGCGAAGACCCGCCGCGCTTCGTTGAGCCCACAGGACCGGAAGAAATCACGCGTATCGTTCGCCGTGAGCTTGAGGCCATGGCTCCAGCTCCAGTCCGTTCTGACTGTCGGGAAAGCGTGCCCGCTATCTCCCTTATACTAGCGGTAGTTCGGGAGGAAATAGCAAGTTTGGGCATTCCATCTCTCTGCTCGGTCCGCCATACAAACACCTACCAGATTTCTCCGGCCGCTCGCTCCCTGACGCAAAGCTTTCCGCCCCCTCGTCGCAACCCAGCTGACTGGCGTACAGCGGATGATAAACCTATCTGCTTTAATTGTCCCGGTATTGGACACATCGCCCGTCATTGCCGCAACCATTGGTCGTCGCCTCCTCGGTGGTCGTCTCCGAGTCACTACCGCCAAGTACCAAACAATCGTACTTTCTCACCCTATACGCCGACTAGGAACATCAACGCCGACAGTGCTCCACCAGGATTCAGCCGTTCCCCGTCTCCGCAAGGTCGTAGGTCCCGTTCGCCTCTCGTTCACCGCTCTTCGTCCCCTTCTGCAACCGGTCGCTTCGCTTCGGGAAACTAGGCGGTGCAGCTCCCGGAGGTGAAGCTGCAACTCCGACCCGGCCCACAAATCCTCTGTTGACCCTGCCTACATGTGGAAACCTACTGGACATTGAAGTTGATGGCGTTCCTGTTAGATCTCGCGTTGACACAGGAGCGCAGCTTTCAGTCATAAGCACTGCTCTCCGCCGAAGGCTCAAAAAGGTTCTGACACCCGCCGTACCGTGCACTGTGTGAGTCGCCGATGGGAGTACTTCACCTGTTCTTGAAATGTGCCCAGGACGTGTGACCATTGTCGGCCATTATACCGTTGATATATTTATCGTCCTTGAGCACTGTCCGCACGACCTAATTCTCGGCCTCGTCTTCCTTTCAAAACACTCTGCCCAAATTGACTGTTGCGTAGGTGTTCTACAGTTGGAACTGCCGCTTCCTGCCGACGCAACAGCTTGTGCTTCATATCGCTTATGTTCTGCTGAGTTTGCAAGGCTGTCTCCACAGGCAGCTACAAATGTCCTCCTGACGCCCTGTCCTCCCGTACCTGATGGCGAGTACGTCGTGACGCCGCTTACTGACGTGGTTTTTGTCGCGCAGTATTGCTCTACCGAGCGCCTTAATCCGGATCCGCGAAAACTGCGCTCACGTGCCAATCCTCAATTTTGGATTTTCGTCGCATGTGCTGCCACATGGTATCGCCATAGCGCATATCACTCCTTTGGAAGAATTTGAGATTTCTTTTTTGACCTTTGAATCCTTCGGCAGTACCACCGGACCTTTGTCACCCACTCCTCCGTACTCGACGCCTGCGGACGATGTTTCTAAGAGGATCGCCCCTGACCTTCCTTCCGAGTAAACAACAGCTCTTCGTCACCTCCTGTCATCTTTTCGGGACATCTTTGATTTGGACGACCGTCCACTTGGCCAGACATCTGTTGTCACGCATCGCATCAACACCGGTGCCGCCAGGCCCATTCATAGGCGGCCATATCGTGTCTCCGCAAGAGAAAGGGCCATCCTACAGAAAGAAGTAGACAAGATGATGGACAAGGACATCACTGGACCTTCCAGTAGCCCGTGGGCATCACCGGTTGTCTTAGTAAAGAAAAAAGACAACTCGTGGCGCTTCTGCGTTGACTACCGTCACCTCAACAGGATAACAAAGAAGGATGTTTATCCCCTGCCGCGCATTGAGGATGCTCTTGACTGCCTTCACGGATCCCAATATATTTCATCAATTGACCTCCGCTCCGGCCATTGGCAGATTAGCGTCGATGAGATGGACCGCGAGAAAACAGCCTTCGTCACACCGGACGGTCTGTACCAATTTAAAGTCATGCCGTTTGGATTATGCAATGCGCCAGCTACATTCGAGCGCATGATGGATTCTCTCTTGCGCGACTTGAAGTGGTCTACATGACTCTCTTACCTCGACCATGTGATTGTGTTTTTGCCGAACTTTGAGAGCCACCTGCGGCGCCTCGCAACCATACTCTCCGTATTTTGCAGGGCTGGCCTTCAGCTAAGCTCCTCCAAGTGCCATTTCGGTCTCCGTGAAATGAGCATGCTCGGCCATCTCGTAAACGCCGCCGGAATCCAACCTGATCCACAGAAAGTTCACGCCGTGCGAAATTTTCCTGTACCTTGTTCAACAAACGATGTCCGTAGTTTTCTGGGCTTATGCTCTTATTTCCGGCGATTTGTGAAAAATTTTGCCCATATCGCTCACCCTCTCACTGACCTTCTTAAGAAAGACGTCCCTTTTTCTTGGGGACCTCTGCAGGAGAAGGCCTTTTCTACCCTGATTGAGGGGCTTACAACTTCCCCGATTCTCTCACAATTTGACCCTTCTGCGCCCACTGAAGTACGAACTGACACGAGTGGTCATGGCATCGGTGCTGTCCTCGCTCAGCGTCAACAGGGCCAAGACCGTGTTATCGCTTACGCTAGCCGCCTTCTTTCCACGCCCGAGCGAAATTACTCCATCACCGAGAGAGAATGTCTCGCGCTCGTATGGGCGGTCGCGAAATTCCGGCCGTACCTTTTCGGTCGGAGCTTCTGCGTCGTAGCCGATCATCGCGCCCTCTACTGGCTCTCCTCTTTGAAGGACCCAACTGGTGAACTTGCACGTTGGGCATTGCATCTACAAGAATATACATATTCTATTATTTATAAGTCAGGGCACCTGCATAAAGACGCTGACTGCCTGTCCCGCAATCCCGTGGATCAACCGGACGATACCGATGCAGACTCGGACATCAGTGTTCTATCCATCTCCGACTTTCTCCATATTGGCGACGAGCAGCGCAAAGATCCTGTTTTCGAACACTTATGGAACGTCTGAGCTCCTCGCCCAATGACCCGTCCCTCCGCATGTTCACCTTGCGCGATGGAACATTATACCGTCGTAGCGTTCGTCCTGACGGCCCGGAGCTCCTCCTAGTCATTCCCAAGCACCTTCGGCTGGCCGTGCTCCAGCAACTTCATGACGCTCCTACTGCTGGACATCTGGGCATCCTTCGTACTTACGACCGCCTGTGGCGCCGCTTCTTCTGGCCGAGCATTGATCGCGCTGTGCACCGTTATGTATCTTCTTGCGACCTGTGTCAGCGCCGAAAGACACCTGCTATGCCTCCTGCTGGTTTGCTCCTACCAATTGATATCCCTACAGAGCTATTCTTCCGTGTGGGCGTCGACCTCCTTGGCCCTTTTCCATGTTCAATTAAAGGAAACAAATGGATTGCTGTGGCAACAGACAATGCCATGAGATATGCCATCGCACGAGCAATGCCAACCAGCTGCGCTACAGGCGTCGCCGACTTCTTACTATATGACGTAATCCTGCACCACGGCGCCCCTCGCCAGTTGCTGACGGATCGCGGCCGCTACTTTTTATCGAAGGTCGTCGATGACCTGCTCCGCTCCTGCGCAACAGAACACCAGATTGCTACCGCGTACCACCCTCAAACCAACGGCCTCACCGAGCGACTCAACCGCACGCTAACTGAAATGCGACGTCCCAGTCACGATCACCGTGACTGGTACGTCGCTTTACCATACATCACTTTCGCATACAACTCATCCCGTCATGACACTGCCGGATTTTCACCATTTTATCTTTTGTATGGCCGCGACCCCACCTTGCCCTTTGACACGTTGTTAGCTTCCGCAGTACAATCACCCAGCACTGGTTACGCTCGCGATGCTATTGACTTAGCCGCCCAGGCCCGAGATGTCGCCCGTCATCGCCTCACAGTCTAGCAAGCTTCTCAAGAGCGACGCTACGACCTTCGGCACCGAGACTCCCATTTTTCACCTGGTTCCCTTGTTCTTCTCTGGACACCTTCACGTCGCGTCGGCTTGTCGGAAAAACTACTTTCCCGTTATTCTGGTCCGTACCAGATCTTACACCAACTGTCCGACGTTGCATACGAGATCGCCCCAGTCGGTCAGCCTTCAGTGCCTCCCAACGTCACCGGCGATGTTGTTCACGTCGTCAGGCTCATGCCCTATGTCCCCCCATTAAGTGAGGCTCTATAATTTGCACCGGGACGGAGCTACTCCACCGGGAGGGTGATGTTACGGTGAAGGGAACGAAGAAGTTGGATTGGACTAGACGAAGACGAAGTCTGGCAGTTGCCTAAACGCCATATACGCCAGTTGTAAATATACGTTATTTTACACTCGTGGGCCTGCTTTCTTCCTGCAACAATATTTTAATCTTGCATTGAGATCTTTGTCTCTTTGTGTAACACTCAGAACGGTTTGCATCGGTGAAACTAGCACCTATTTATTTTATTTATTTATTTATTTATTTATTTATTTATTTATTGTACATACTTTCAAGGCCGGCAGGCACAACAGACAGGAGTGGTAGAGTACATTATTTGCAGAACGAGAGAATAATAAAAAAACAATGAAGGAACTATAAGGCACTTTGAACAACAAGCTTGAAATTGGTGCTGTCACAAATGGTGACTAAGGAGGCGGGAAGGCGGTTCCATGCAGTGGCGGTTCTTGGTAAAAATGAAGAATGGTATAAATTAGTGCGGCAAGATGGCACTTCAACTTTGTGTTGATGATCGATGCGAGATGAGATGTAACTGGGTCTGGTGAAGAGATTTTCTTTCAAGAAAGGATTGAGGTAGTACATTTTATGAAAAAGGCAAAGGCGAGAATGCTTGCGACGTAGTGAAAGGTCAGGTAGATCTAATGTTTTTTTCATGGATGTTACGCTAGAATGACGTGAATAATTAGAGAGGATAAAGCGCGCTGCGCGGTTCTGAATGCTTTCAAGTGAATTAATGAGATTGGAATGAGCAGGGTCCCATATGGCACACGCATATTCTAATTTTGGACGGATGAGCGTTTTGAACATGGTAAGCTTTAGTGAGGTCGGAGCGGGTGCAAAGTTACGTCTTAGATAACCTAATGTTCGGTTAGCATTGTTAGTGATATATTCAACATGCATGTTCCACGAAAGATTGCTAGTAATATGCCGGCCAAGATATTTATAAGAGTTAACAACCGACAGGACAGTACCATTAATAGAATAGGGGGGCGGATCAGAAGGGGTAGAGCGGCAGGAGACACGCATATGTTTGCATTTATTTGTGTTAAGCTGCATTTGCCATTTGTTACACCAATTTGATACACTAACCAGATCATCTTGAAGCTTACTGAAATCATTAAGGTTAGTTATTTTGTGGTAGATGATGCAGTCGTCCGCGAACAGCCTAGTGATTGAGTTAGAGATACAGTCAGGAAGGTCATTAATATAGATGAGAAAAAGCAGGGGCCCCAGTACGGATCCTTGCGGTACACCGGAGGTAACTGAACAAGGTCTAGAGGTATAATTATTAGCGGTTACATACTGGGTCCTGTTAGAGAGAAAATCCTTAATCCATGCAAATATGTTTGGGTCAGTATTAAGAAGAGAAAGTTTGAAAATAAGTAAATCATGAGAAACAGAATCAAAAGCTCGCGAGAAGTCCAGAAATACACAGTCAGTATCAAGTTGCTAATCTAAATTAATAAACAAGGCATTGGTAAAAGACAAGAGTTGGGTTTCGCAGGAAAAGAATTTTCTAAATCCATGTTGTGCGTTGTTAAAGAAAGAATTCATCTCGAGGAAATTAATGAGGTGTGAATAAATTATGTGCTCTAATATTTTACTTGGAATGCATGCCAATGAAATTGGTCGATAATTATTGGAGGAATGAGTGTCACCTGATTTATGGACCGGAACCACCTTTCCCACCTTCCAGTCTTTGGGCAGGGTAGAAAGCTGTAGGGACTGGTCAAAAATCTTTGATAAAATAACACTTGAAAAAACTTCAGTACACTTTAGCATTCTTGAATTAATGAAGTCGGGACCACAGGATGAAGAAATTTTTTGATTTCTGATAAGTTTGCCGATGCCAATCCAGTCAAGCGAGATAGCATCCATAGGCGGAAAACTTGGGGACGATAAGAATGGAAAATTTGGCTGTACTGATCGCTGAAAAAATGACCAGAAGGTATTATTTAGAATTTCGCAGCACTCGTGAGTTGGAACTGGCACGTCTGATTGGATTAATTGAAGAACATTCTTTTTAGTACCTGCAACAATAGACCAAAACTTCCGTGGGTTAGAAACCAGAAACGAGGGCAGAGTATTATTTAGGAATGTGTTTTTGGCACTGGCTGTTGCCGAACAATATTCACTTGCAATGCGGTGATATCGAGACCAATGATCAGGATGATTTGTAGCTTTAGCGCGGTGAAACACCCGTTATTTTTTTTTTTTTTTTTGCGCAGGCGCTTTAGTGCATTATTGAACCATGGTGATCGGGGGTTAGAAGGCACTCTTCTTTTAGGTATGTAGCGGTCGATTATCGAGAGAAGTTTGTTTTTATAGAGAGACCAGTTTTCATGAACTGTTCGTTGCGAAAATTTCATTAATTAGTTCGTAATGAAAGACTCAAATTCGGCTGTTATTGACGAGGCATCAGCTCTGTTGTAATCTAGTATAATCTTTGAGCTTTTTTTAGTAGTAACATGCGCGTTAAGAGTGAAATGGATCATTACATGGTCGCTTATACCTTTCAGGAACGTTAGAGGTGAAACCAAGTTGGGGGCAGTGGTAAGAATGAGATCCAGGATATTGGCAGAAGTCAGTGTAGTGCGCGTGGGGTAGTGCACAAGTTGAATAAGGTTAAAATCGCGGCACAGGTCCAAAAATTCTAAAAATTGAGGACAACTCTGTTTCACAACTACGTCATCCTTCGACCACACAACATTGGGAAAATTGAAATCCCCTGGTATAAACAAGGGTGATGTGGGGTATCTAACAATGAGGTTATTAATCACATCATGAAGTTCATGGCAAAACGAAATAGGGGCAGCGGGTGGTCAATAACACACACACACACAAGTTCTAATGACGATGTAATCGGAATGATGTGAGAAACAAGAGCATCTTTGACACCGATAAGAACTCCCCCTCCTGATCGAATGTCGCGGTCATATCGGTATAAACTATAAGTGTTTTCGCAATCCAGTATTTCACTGCTGCTTATTTTTGCTGACAGCCACGTTTCCGTAATGATAACAATGTCAGCAGAACAGGAATCAATTGCTGATGATAAAGCTATGCGTTTGTTGAGTACACTTCGTGCATTAGTGAATAGTATTGATAGGCTTTTGACGTTTTGGTGTACGGCAGATAGCAATGAAGAATCATTCACCTGGGCGGCAGCGGACTCAGGTACGGCGGCTGGCACGTGTGAAGGGGGATACATGTCACAGATGCTACCGGTGGCTGCGCAGTAAACGTATGTTTTTTTGTTAATGATTAGTTTATTATAACGAAGTGTAAAATTCTGTTTGCTGTCGTTTCCGAAGTCTATGAGTCTCTTACGCAATTGCCTGGTATTTTTGCAGAAATCCTCACCTACAGATACACCAGAGCCCTATAGCTTTGCCCTCAAGGAAAGGATGCTTTCTTTAATCTTAAATGCCGAGAACATAACAATTATGGGGTGGGTTTTATTCGCAGAAAACGACCCCAATCGGTGCGCTCTAGATACAGCCGTGTCTGGAATAGAAATATCGAAATGCATTGACAGTATGTCCCGAATTCGGGTTTCAGACTCAGCCCAAGTCTCTGTGGGACTGTCAGTGATACCGTAAAAGAGCGGGTTATCCCTCCTTGATCGATCCTCAAGGTCGTCAAGGCGAGAGGCAAGGATACTGTTTTCGTTTTTGACTGCTTCCTTGACTGCTTCCTCGATTTCGGCCATAGGTGGCGAGTTCTCGAAATTCTCTACAAAGGATTCTACCTTAGTTAGCCTGGTAGTTAAATCAGATACGGTTTGAGCGAGTGCGTCTTGTTTTTGTTTAAGTTCACCTAGTGCACCCATAACTTCGGCATGTCTCGAGTCAATTTTAGACGACAGGTCGCTGATTACCGCAAGTAATTGTGTATACTGTGCACTAGAATCATTGAGAGGCCCGGGATTCGTCTCGACATCGCCACAAACCAGTAATGCCCTTGCCACTAGTACACAATCACAAAAGCATTGGAATAACACACTTGGGCACGGGATAAGAAGCAAACAGAGATTGTTCGATCGCTTGCTAAGAAGTGATGGTTTTTTACCAACCTGCATGTAGAACAGAAACGGGTTTGTGAGCGACGAATGCATTGTCGCCGCTATCCCGTGCCCACTGAAGGCCGAAGTCGGATCCGCCGCCCTTTTGTACTCTTCTGATGAGACTTTCGGTGACGATGCCGCTGGCCAGCCGCTGACTGAAGGGACGCCGTAATCCAAGTAAGGAAGATAGCATGCTCCATCATGGTAGAAAGTTGGTGCCGATGGCGGCGTTATCGGTGAAACTGCTGATGCTTCGGACGAGAGACATGCTCCCAGCAAAGTGACGATCTGCATGTAGAACAGAAACGGGTTTGTGAGCGACGAATGCATTGTCGCCGCTATCCCGTGCCCACATACAGCATCACATATTGCTTGAGCGGTTTACGGGTAATGCACTTGTCGGTTGAGAAAACTTGCGCACTGCATGCATCACTGCAACACAAGCAGTTTGTCATTCGACGTCAAGTTTAATAGGCAAAATTATTTATACCCTCCTGAAAGCCGGCTTGCTGCAACGGGTATCCGTTGGGGAAAATCGGCTCCTATTATGCAGCTCAAGCTTCAGCAGAACAACTTCATATCATACTGACCGGAAATACAGATGAGTACAGCGGAAGAGAACACACAAACACAACACGGGCGGTAACTTGCAAATGGTTTATTCACGGCAGCCAGTGGGCACATATAGACAAATAGAACATGCGCAGAACGCAGCAAACAAGAACGCTCATTCGCCTAGTGGGGCAACCAATTATAAAAAAAATCTATTTCTGATTGAAACAACGTAATTGAAGTGTCACTAACAGAGTCCTGGCCTTTTTTTTTATGTGATAAGCCTACATCAGTTCGCGTGCACACTGGTCCTGACTTCTCCCCAGAATCTTCATCTCCTTAAAAAGAGGTGCACAGTGAGAGGCATTGCAGTGCGCAGGCAAGTGCGCCAATTCATTTTTCATTAAATTTTGTTGATGTTCCCTGGTTCGATCATTCAGGCAACGTCCTGTTTGCCCTATGCAGGACTTGCCACGCGCCAGGGGCATTTCGTACACAACTCCTACATTGCATTTTGCATACGGCTTGGTATGGTTGTTGCCACAGCCTTACCTTCCTTTAGGATCACCGGAGGTTCGGAGGCAGAGCCGCACCAGCTTAAAAGGGGCTGAAAAGACAAGGGGGACTTCCGACATTCCTGCCACCTCCCTTAGGTTGTGATTGACACGGTGAATATACGGTACCAGTTCAGGCCTTACGGCCATAGTAGTCGTCCTCACCCTTGCTTTGCTCCTAGATCCTTTTACCTTCTGCAGGAGGTACTGGCGTTACCATCGAGTCAGGGAACTGTGCCCTCTTAAGACGGAAATTTGATTGTCAAAGGCAAGCTGCATCTTGTGCACACAGGACTTGCGGGGAGCTGATTCTAAGCAGATCATCGCTACTCCTCGTCTAACAATATTTGGCTGGGATGAGTCAAATAGCACCAAACCCTTCTGTCTCCGAGAGAAGTATTGCCAGCACGCGAAGCTGTCTATTGGCAATAACACGGCACAGAAAAAGCTAAGAGTCGCCAGCCCACCTAGACTCTGATTCCAAAGCAGATCGCAGATAAAGCCCACGCGGCCGTGCACTGCTGCCGAAGTACAACGTCTCCACTACCTCCCCTCACCCCCGGTTGCTTTCGCCTAACGAAAGACGGCGCGCTTACTCCCCGCTTTCCTCTCGTGAACACGGTCGCGAAACACGCAGTTGCTACCGGAGTACAAGGCCCATCCCCCTTACGGCCTGTCGCGCGCCAGATAAAGCCGCGATCGTCGGCTACTCGGACTCGGCAGATGAACAAAGGGCCTTAGCGGAACAAGCGCTCTACTTTACTGGGCCTTAGTGTTGGCCTTAAATAAAGTTTTTCCCTTCTCCTCCTCCCCCTCATGCGCTACTGCTAGCACTAGAGCATACGGCATGTGGCGACGGTGTTACGCCACTTGGACTTTATACGTAACATCGCGGCGAAAATAGCGGAAGGAGTGTCTATATGTTTGCTATCCCAATAAAGCTCCACACTAAATTGTTGCGTGAATGTGATTCACGCGCTGGCACTATTCCCCGCCGACAATAGCGCTTACTTGTTTAGTACTCAGTTCCTACTTGTTTCTTATCTTTGCGTTCGTCATTAGAGATGTGTCAGGTTGTTACCGCACCAAATCCCCCAGGTCATCTCACTCTTAATTTACGGAATTTTCGTCCGAGGCTGTAGTTCACCGACGTGCTTCTACCTTCGGATGAATATCCGTCATAACGTTCCGCAGTCCACCAAATTTTATATCGCTTGATTATAGTTCTCCCTGAACCAAGAGTTAAATTCTGGGCTGTAATTGAACGACAAACTTTAACTTTTCGTACACATAACCCATAACCTTCCTGCTTTATATATCCACGTTATATTAATAAGGTAACTCCTTTATTCATCGAGGACGCCACAGGTTTCTTAGACAACGCATCAAAATAGTGAGAAAACGACAGTTCAGGAATTATTTGCAAGGCGCCTTCTTAATTTCTATATGTTGACGTTTCATCACACGTTCCACTTAAAACGCCTGCAATTTTCACCAAATTTGAAGAGGCTGTGAGGTAGAGTTGCTTCGAGACATTCCGAAGCACAGCGAACAACAGCCGTATAACACACACGAGCATTTGATGAAAGAACGAAGACCTTGAAACGCAGAATCTTGCAGAAATGTTTGACATATTCACAACTTCGTAATTCTTCTACATATTACCATACCATTCCCCTTCTTTTCACATAGTATAAATGAAGTAAATCAATTATTTCACCGAAGACATCGGCGAAACCGACTACGAAGGTCGTATGAGGCACGAATAGAAGGAAGAAAATATCGTTAAATAATTATTTGCACAACTTATACTCAAGCCGGAAATGCTCAAGTCTCGCCGCACACTACCCTTAATATGGCCAACTGCTATCACCAAAGGTAAGTTATGAGTGACGTTGAATTGTCTCATGACACTGGAAGATAAAATATTAATTCTGGTGTTTTACGTTATATATCCAAGATTTGATTATGAGGCTTGCCGTATGAGGGAGTCCTGGTTCATTTAAATCCCCTGAAATTGTTTAAAGTGCACCCGAAGCACGGTAAAGGAGCGTTCTTGTAGTTCGTCCCCATGAAAACGAGGCCGCTGGGGCCGTGATTTGATCCCGCGACCTTGTGATTAGCGGCGTAACGCAAAGGGCCGTGGAGAACACCGGTAAAAATGGCCATGTAATGGTTTCGGGCACTAGCCTAAATATTGTTTGCAAAGAGTGTTATTCCTTTACGCTCTTTGAAAAGTTTCCCGTATATCAGGAATAGCATGTCCCCTATTCCTTCAGAATGTCAGTTTCCTTGCACGTTCAGTTGTTTCAACATATTGGGGAAGCTTCCACGGTGGTTTGCAAAATGTGCTTCTAAAACTTTCGGTGCACGTCACTCATAACATGGAATCCATTCTCTGCAAATATAGATTTGCTACCACCTTTGGAAATTTTAGGCCGGCGGGGAAAGCTTCTCAGCGCTTTGATAACGTCTCTTACAGAGCCAAAATAAAATTAAGAAGGTTGAGTAACTGCTTTTTTGTTATTAATAAACAGACAGACTTGAAAATGTTGACGGGTGCTAGTTGGAATCGGTTGGCGCAGGACAGGGATAATTGGAGATCGCAGGGAGAGGCCTTCGTTCTACAATGGACATAAAATAGGCTGATGATGATGGTATTACCGCTAATATTCCGCACATCCCTTCTATACAGCTTAGTTCCATAGACAGTGCACTTGACAAAGCACCCACACCAAGAAATTACGTGCTGAAAAAATGCAGCGACTTTTGTGTCCTCATTTATTGTGTCCATTTTGAACTCCAAATGCGCTTCTATAATTAAGTCATGAATTACGAACTAGCTTATCAGGATGTTTTAAGCTCTGAATCAAACTTCTATAAATGGTGTAATTCTCCAAGGAGACCGTTAAGCGAGCATATAACCTGTTCCGAGCGTATCAATTTGCTCTAGTCTATTTTTTCGGTGCGAAACTTGCAGATGAATGTCGATAGCAACGTGAACATTCGGTGAAATATGTATTCGCTACGTAGAAGCTGCCCGTATACCATTCGAAGTGAAGATTAGTTTGTTGCGAAATTACCCTTTAATATGCTTTCCCATCGATTATGAGCATTTGCACAAATAAGGCGAAAATATTATATAATAAAAAGCGGATCACACCCACACAAACTATTGACTAATGATATTTTAGTCAAATGAAAAAATTAGCAAGTGACAAATTAGGAAAAGCCTAAAAGAAATCTCGGAGGTCCGCGACAGTCCTGGCGATGGAAAATTGATGCGCAAAGAGGAGCCGGAGTGTAGGCATCGGCATCGCCAGAGGAAGCGGCTCTCTTCTCAGAAAAAAACCTTGGAGAGGGCTTGAGCCCCTAAGACTTCCCGTAGTCGTCGCCTATGTCTCAAAGTGTGCACGAATACAAAGTTCTGTGCTCCTTTTGCTTGGATTGAGAACGGTGTGGGGCGCATACACACAAACATTGCATGAAATTAAAGCAGTGGGCGGTAGGTTGGATAAACATTATCATTGCCTGAAATGACAGGTAGCATAGATCAGGATAAAAACAATACCATGAATCTCATTTTGTTTGCTGGCATTTAATAAACACTTCACGGCACATTTGCTTCGCGCAGTTTACAATATGTGAACACCATCTGTAAGTTGTTTTTTTTTTTGGCATCAAAGGTTTCAAAGCAACATGTTGGCCAGGAAGTGTCAATGTCAGGGTTTCTGGTTTCTGGATTTCTGCGCATTGTGGACCTTGTTCTGAAGGCCATGTCATGCCAGAAGATCAAGTGCCAATACCGTCGGCCTAAGGCTTTAGTTCTAGCCGTCTGTGAGCCCCACTAACGCAAGCTTCAGAAGAGCAGTGGTCCTATAACATAAACGTATTCCAATCTGTTTAGTCCTATCCCCGGATGTCAAACTTATGTAACCAGCAACGCAAGTATTGGGCGGTGGCCCGCAGCACAGTTTGAACAGCCCAATCGAACGCTCTGCTCGTTTATAGGCGGTCACATTTGCTTGCTTTTTAAGCCAATACCATTGCGTACCTTGACGGGTTCTTATTCAATTGGCTGTGAAGAGGCGAGGAATACGTAGAAGTGAAAGGGTCTTGGTAGGCAGACCTAGCGCATGCAGTGAAAGTAGACCCAGAGGGTGCTGCCGACGTCTGCAGTTGACCGGCTTCTCCATACTTAGCCTGTGGCCGCTTCTGGAAAATCGCGTCGTGCAGCGGGACGCCTAAAACTACGCTGAAATGCACCCTCAGCGAAGAAGAGATGGCTGAGTGATGCTGTATATGTGTCGAAAAGGCTTGAAAACGTTGTACTGCCATGCAATGTTTTTTTATTATGCGCAAAAAAATTTATTCTCTCTTGAAGCCCTAAGTGCCAGAGTGATAGTCGGGTCGCCGTGTTATATTTATTTCATAAGGACATAGTCCTAGGCTATTCAAAAAAAAAATAGCAGTTTTATTCGGCCTAATGACTCATCCTTAATGCGTACAGGTCATTTTGACGTGCTGAGCTTTTGCGGTTTTGCGACGTTGCGAGGCGGACTGGCTGTGTGGAAGCAGCCCCAAAACGTTTAATCAATGCAGGAGGGCTAATCGTGGAAGAGATGTAGAATCGGAAATGATTAGTTTTCCCTTGTACGGTCTAATAATGCATAATCGGTGTATACACGTCAGAGCAGGTGACATGTATACACTTTTCGCGGTTTTCGTGGTAATCGCGTGAGAGACAGGCGATGTGCGGGTGAGCCGAAAAATAACCGAGACTTGGCTGAGAGATGATATTGATGATGAAACTGTTTTCCCCCGCTGTTATCAAGTTTTTCGGCGTGATAGAGCAACACCTGGAGGGGGAGTTGCGGTCCTGGTGAATCAAAACACAGAGGCACACATGTTGCAGCAAATAGCTAACCATGAAAGTGTGACTTTAAAACTGTCGTACGGGGGTAGATCGTTTGTGCTTTTTGCTGTATACATACCACCTGATTCACCACCTCAATATTTATGTGATCTGGCCGATCACATGTCTAAATTTCGCCGTGATAAAATATGCCTTGTCGGTGATTTTAATCTCCCAAATATTGACTGGAATATTCCCTTCCCTAGTACAAACAATGACATAAATGCTTCATACATGTGTGATATCATGCTGATTCATAATTTGCAACAAGGAGTTAAGCACCCAACGCGCATACACGGTGAAGCTGCATCTATTCTCGACTTCGTCTTTCTCAGCCAAGAAACAGAACGTTTTACCGTTTCAGTTGAAACTGGGTTATCTGATCACTGCATGGTGGTTTTTACTTGTCCCATTCAACGAAATGTCGACAGTGAACCAGCAAAAATTATTTCCACGAAAAACTTCTCCAGAGCTAATGATGAAAGTGTGTTAGACTACTTCAGCTTACACCTTGACATGTTTCGAGGAACTAATGTTGATGAACTCTGGAATAAATTTAAAGATATCTGTGCGTACTGCATTGATAACTACATTCCTAATAGAACAAAGAAAACGTGTAAAAAAACTCATGGATCACGCGAGAAATAATACACTTGAAAAGAAAAATCAAACGACTGAAGCGTGGGGGTGCCTGTCGAAATATAGTTAAAATACATCAGGCTAACTTCACAAGCGCTTTGCGCCAGGCTAAACAAAATTACTTTCAGTATAGCCTGCCAAATTTTCTTCGTGACTCACCACATACGTTCTGGAAATTTTTATCGAAAAAGAAAAAAAGAATTACGCGCATTTCATGTCAAGGTGTGCAGCTTGCTGATAAATCGCAGATCTCTGAGGGATTCAATAAGTATTTTCAGAGTGTGTTTTCCCATCATGGTTTATTTGTTCAACCCAGTACCATGTCTCCCAACTCGACCCCCGACATTGTTTCTTCATCTGGCGTATTCTCCATGCTACTCAACCTCAAAACTAAAGCGTCCGCTGGACCTGACGGGATACCAAATATTTTTTTGCGCCGTTATGCAGAAGCCATCACAGAGTTCCTGGTTGTTATTTTCCGCAAATCATTTGAAACAGGAAACATTCCTTCCGACTGGAGGAAAGCACGGATTCTGCCCGTGTTAAAAAAGGGTGATCCTGCCTTGATTGCTAATTATCGTCCCATATCAATAACTTCCACATGTTGCAAACTTGCTGAGCATATCATAGCTAACTACATAACAACATTCCTAAACGATAACAAGGAACTTACCCCCCATCAGCACGGGTTTCGAAAACGCTTTTCCACTGTCACTCAGGTAACTTCTGTCATTCATACTTTTGCAAGTGTACTAAATAGCGCTGGTCAAATGGATGTTATTTTTTTAAACTTCAGCAAAGCCTTTGATGTTATTTCTCATGCCAAACTAATTTACAAAGTTGAACTTATTGGTCTTCCTAATTTCATAATTCGTTGGATTTCCTCATACCTTTCTCACCGCACACAATTTGTTTGTATTGATGATTGCTATTCAAACCACCTGCCGGTCACTTCAGGCGTCCCACAGGGAAGCGTCCTCGGACCTCTCCTCTTTTTGATATATATCAATGACATTACTAACGTTATAACTACCCCTGTTCAAATTAGATTATTTGCAGATGACTACGTTTTATTTCACCAAATTACTTGCCAAGATGATCAAGTTTTACTAAACTCCAATCTTCAGAACATACATACATGGTGTAATAAATGGGACATGAAGCTCAATTTAGAGAAAACAGTATACATGACGATAACTAACAAAAAGGCTTCCTTCTCATTTCCTTACAATATTTCATCTCACCTTCTGACCGAAGTCAGTGAGTACAAGTATCTAGGAGTTACAATAACGAAAAACCTTAGCTGGAATAAACATGTATCAAACGTATGCTCCTCAGCCTTTCGTAAACTCTGCTTTCTTAGACATAAACTAAAACTTGCCCCACCTGAACTTAAAAAATTAACCTACTTTTCAATAATAAGGCCATCACTAGAATATACGTGCACCGTCTGGGATCCCTACACTAAACGTAACATCGGGGCCCTTGAAATGATTCAACGCAAAGCCATCCGTTTTATTTTTTCAAAGTATCGTGTAACTGACTCACCAACGACCCTCATGCGCACTCACGGTATTGAAACATTACAGCTGCGCCGGAAAATTCAAAGACTGAAACTACTTTTCTTACTAAAAAACCATAAACTGTCTATGAATGCAGACCCCTTCCTTAAACCTAACACTACGCGCCAAACACGAAATCATCATGCACAATCATTAACCCCTTACAGTGCTAGGATTAACGCCTTTAAATACTCATTTTTTCCACGCACCATCGAGGAGTGGAACAGGTGTCCGCCAGATCTTTTAACCAGAGCTGATTCTTTTAACTCATTATTTTCTTCACAGCATTTAATTTGAGAGCCATTTATTTCTACATTTACTTATTGTATTTTTGCATCTGAGCCTTGTATTTATTGCTGTATTTTGTGTTACAACTTGTATTTAACATTTTTCAATTTTGCTAATCCTGTTCTTTTTGCATATATTATGTATTCGCCCCTCCTGCTTGGGCCTACTGTAGGCCTGCAGTATGTTCTAAGTAAAAAAAAATAAAAAATGAAAATTTTCGAAGTTTTGCAAGACCGTGAATCCAGCCACTGCGGTAGATGTGTTAAGGCGTTCTCCTGGTAAACACTAGCCCTTGAGGTTGATTGGCGTTGGCGTTTCGATACGCCCAATATTCAATAGCTCTTGTATGCTTGTGAACGCCAAGTGGTTATAATAAATCCTGAGTTTTTCTCTACAGCGTCTCGCGTAGCCCGGCTGTTTCATTGGGATAATAATTACCCTCACTCACTCACTCACTCACTCACTCACTCACTCACTCACTCACTCACTCACTCACTCACTCACTAGCTCCATTTAATGCTTTCTTTTGCTTTCTCTGAAAGAGTCAATCAATCAGCTAATGAACCAATCAGTCAGTCTGCCAGGAGCATGGCGTATTTGATCATACATGGCTTCGAATTCCAATAGACCTATTCATTCTATGAACTTCTAGGCACTTCGTGTTCATCATCGCCTGTGTCACGTTATTGCAGAGTTGCAGCTTCGAGTCTGACAAAGCAGATGAAACCCGTACACTGTCATATACAAATCGCTAAATAATTGCTTCTTGAGAGCGTTTCGGCTTTTGAGTTGAGTACGCGGCGACTACAGCATCATGCATACCACCGCCTTCTCGAATGCAGCACACTTCATTGTTTTCAAGATGAGACAAGGGTTCATGGCCACTTAGCGTCTGAGACCAATCGAAATCAGCGCTGCGAGCGGTTGCGTTTTTGTACGAGGTGGTGGTCATCAGAAATCGGGATGTTTGAACAGATCAATATCACCGTTTCCCAGCAACACCAGGGGTTATAGTCGCCAGTCAAGCTTTCTGTGTGCGAATGGATTAGACGCAACTGCTAAGTAAGGGATGTACTTAACTCCTGCAGCGCCTGAGAAATTCTGCGGTCACGTCGCTATTAGTGGGGCTCGTAGTTCCCGCTATAAACCGGCCAGGCTACTCTGCTCTGTTTGGAGGACGTCACTGTCCGCGAGACTATCACTTATCCACATAGTCTAAATTTCTTTTTTTATTTACTTACCTTGAAATACACCTGTTGGGCGGTTTTAGATGAAGAATGATTTACATGCGGAATTTTACGTAGGAAAAATTAAACAACAGGAAAGAAACACTAAGTAGAGGAACCGAAAATAACTATGAATAACAAATAGAAACAAATAGTAAGTACAACACGCATAGCATAAAAACAAATAAACGGGCTAACGAGCACTCTGTGATGTATGGTTCTCTTCTGCGTGCCTCGTCAAATATGGCGCAATCCAACCTTTAATATAATAAACGGGGACATGTGTAATGTTAACCTTAATAAAAAAAAAATTCTTCACTCGATGCATAAGTATGAAGATTTCAAGGCAACGTCTTACAAGCAGGAAAGAGTGAGCAAATCATAACCCCATTTAATAATATTTGCCAGCCCCGCTTTATATTTATTAGGGCTGGTGTTGTTTACCGCATCTGCGGGTAACTTGTTTCAATCTTTTGTAACGAAAATTGAAGTCCTTTGCGCAAAGGTGTGGGAATAGGAGGGGTAAACGGCTTTTTGGTGACTGTTGTGAAGCGATAGCCGCTGAGCGGGAGTGATGACAGTGGGATTAAACGACGAGCGATCAACTTGTGAAACGGAGAAAGCCTCCAAATGATGCGGCGGCATTCAAGACTAACAAGGTTGACCCGGGATTTTAGTGCTGTGACGCTAGTTAGAGAAGAGTATTCTGAATAAATTAAGCTGGCAGCGCGATTTTGAACTGATTCCAACATGTTTGAAAGGTTAATCTGACGGGGGTCCCGCCAAACTCCGCTGGCGTACTCGAGTTTAGGGAGCACCATTCTTTGGTAAGCAGATATCTTCACAGACGAGGGGGTGGGACGCAAGTTCTGCCGTGAATAAGCAAAAGTGCGGTTACCATAACTTCTGATGTTAATTACGTGAAAAGCACATGTAAGATCACGAAACATGCCGACGCCAAGATATTAATGTGAGTGTAAGGAAGATATTCGGAAGCCGTAAGATGCGTAACTTGTTGTAAAATTCGAGGACCGACGTTGGAAGAGAATGAGCGCAGTTTCCTTTGTGCTGAGCTACATCGACCACATGTCTCACCATTTTTCGACGTGATGCAGATCATTTTCGACTTTGGTAGAGCCAAGGTTGTCGCTGATGCTGCGGTAAATAAGACAGTCGTGGGCGAGTAAACGAACGTTAGAGGAAATATTAATGCGAAGGTCCCCCCCCCCCCCCCCCCCCCGTTTATGAAAATTAGGAAAATAAAAGACACACAACCGTGCCCAGAGGCACGCCTGAGACAACCGGTGCGTTAAGTGACCGTCAGACTTATAGCGGGTGAAAAGACAAGGACGAAAGAAAGACGTGACAGACACAGGTCTTCCTTTCGTTACGTCTTCCTTTCGTCTTTGTCTTTTGACGCGCTATAAGCCTGACGATGTCATACGAACAAGCCCAAATCACTGCATTGCAGCATTCCAGTTCTAGTACATCGGGCTCCTTTCTACTTGTTCCTCGGAACCCAGCAGCAACTGTCGCCTTCATTGCCAGCGCAGTTTGCAAACCTCGGTCCCTTTCATTTTGTCTTCGAAACAAGATTTTCCTGCAAGACGTTCGAGCTTTATTTGGAGGCTTTCTACCTTCAGCTAATGATGGCGTTTGGGTCTGCAAGATTTAGAGGTCAGAATGGCTTCGCCTGGCTCGTCTGCATAGAAGACTACGGGTTGAACAGGTAAGTGCCACCGGGAATCCATGCATGGTCACCAGGCACCCCCGGGAATGGTCAAGGCTGATCGAGCAAACGACGGAATCCTTGTGGCAGGTTCAACTCAAGGAATTGCGTCGGCTCCTCCCGGACAAGTTGCTTGCGCCAAAAGGGAAAGTTAGTTTCCTTCAACGGGAAAGTGTTCCTCACGATGTGTAACGCGTGCTCGCCCTAGGGCCAAAGTTCGTGGTCGAAAAAAGAAGGACTCCTCCGGAGCTCCTGTCTCTCGTCAGACTTCTTTCCGAGCGTGCCGCCGAAAACGACGCTGTGCGGTGTGTGTCTGACGGTGTCGATGCATTGATCCATAGGAATCCATAGGAAGGTATCTGTAAAACGTGTAGCCTCTGTCTCGAAAGACAAAAAGCTGTGTGTATTACCCGCAGGTAAGGAAAGGGGGTTTCGCGGTGTTGTCTCATGAGGCCTTCAACGAGAAAGGCTTAGATGCAGTAAAAAAATTTTTATCCCATGTACAAATTTGTTCTTGTCAAAAGTGAAAGCGAAAGCCAAGAAGCTTTGTAAATGCCTGCCTTTAGATAGTGTTATGAAGGGTATAGGTGCCAGGCAAGCTTGATTGCGTTGATGTGTTCTTTAGTGTAAAGAAACATAAGATGGACGCATCTTTTTGAGCCATTGTGTCTGAAAACTTCACCTGGTAAAAATGTATAGCATTGCATCTTCAAAAAATGCTCTAGACGTTGCCACTTAAGGACTCGTTTCTCGTAAAAAAAACTGTGATGTGGTACTGGATTACTTCAGGTCGTCAACACATAAGAATATTAAAGGAATCTCTGTAGACATAACAGACCTGTTTTATTCCTTACCGCATTCGCTGTTCAGTGTTCTATTGACACCTTTGGAAACGTTCCCTTAGAACTTCTTAGTTTTATCTTCGGTCTGCTTTCATTCCGTGGGAAGGGCACCCTTGTATACAGAAGGAGGGAATTTGTATCGGATCGTGTGTAGCTCCCATCCTTAGCGATATATTCTTAGCAGAACTAGACAAGAACATGAGTGGTCGGCTGCCAGATTTTAAGATTTTCAAACTTTTTAGATAAATCGATGATTTTGTAGTTCTACCCGACTGCAGCCCTGCTTTAATTTTTTAACCATTAGTGAGTGATAACTTTATTGCAAATGTCCGGCGATTTGGGCGGGGTAGGGCCATAAGCACCCCAGCCTATGTGACGCCCTCGAGTCCTTGGACTCGTGCGGCTTCCTCGGCGTGCCGGACGGCCAACAGTGTATCAGCGAGGTCGTGGCTGAGCAGGGCCGCCTTCCAAGACGCCCCTCGGTTCGAGACTGCCATTTCTACCCCGCTCGCCGGGGACTCTGCTACTCGCTACCGGTGCATGCCCACAGCATGTGCTGCAGCGTCGCTGTCGCTCCGCATGCTTTACAGTCGTCGGACGGATAAATGTCGGGGTCGCAGAGGTGAATGATCGCCGGGTTTGGATATGTGTGTGTCTGCAATTGCCTCCAGGCAACCGCCTGTTTCTTGTTTAGTTTGGCGTGCGGTGGTGGCTATTTACATCTGTTCAATCTGTAGTGTTGCCTAATGTCTGTGAAAGTGGTTATGCGATAGCCCCACGTCCACACCCGCATCGCTCTCGCGGTGGGCGAGACGTCGGGATTGCCGGCGGGCGCCGCGGCTCGGCACGTAAGTCTTCGAGCCGTGGCGTGGGCCGTCTCGTTTCCCGAGAGCGGAGGGTCCGTGTGGGCGGGGGTCCATACGAGGAAACTGTCGTTCTTGCGCAAATATCACACTGTTGAATTTGGAGAATGCAGGCCGCTTCCCGGGAGATCCGGCCCCTAGCGTAGTTGCGTATCGCTGCCTGCGAGTCGCTTATTATCACCTCGGCGGCTGTGGTGGCTACAGCGAGGGCTATCGCTGCTTCCTCGGCCGCCTCCGTCTCTTCCGTGCGTATCGTCGCGCTCGCGACGCAAGTTCCGCTGTCGTCCGTGATTGCGACCGCGAAACCACGTCGCCGCTCGTAACGGGCCGCATCTTTGTTGCTGCCGTATTTCTTTTGCAAGTCTCGCGGGTGCCTGTTGCGCCGGCCAACGTGATGCGTCGGGTGCATGTTCTTGGGCGACGGCGAAACGGCAATGCACTCGCGAATCGGTGTGGGTATCGTGACCTTTTCGCCCTGCTGCGTGTGGTAGCTGATGCCCAGCGTCTCGAGGATGTGTCGTCCGGTTCTGCTTTTTGCCAAACGCTCGTGGTGCGCGACGTTGTGCGCTTCTATTATCTCGTCTAGGGTGTTGTGTAAACCCAGTTCGAGAAATTTATCCGTGCTGGTATTGATCGGCAATCCTATGGCAATCAATCCGCAATCGGCAATCAATCCGCCTTGCGGATGAGGTGGTCTAGTTTCGTTCGTTCGGCCACCTGCCACTTGAGGTAGGAGGCGACGTACATTATGTGACTGGTTACGAACGCCTGCACCAAGCGGATCGTGTTCCTTTCTTTCATTCCATGTCTGTTCCACTATGCCGCACGCTCTAGTCTCCGTACGGTTTCGCCGTTGTGGCCGTTGGCCAACAGGTGCAAGCCCAGTACCCTAATGTTGTGAACATATGGGATAACGATGCCGTCCGATGTGAGTACTCTAATTTTTCTGTCTGCGTGCTCGGCTGCGGAATCGGCCTTCTTGGGTTTGCGGCCCCTGTGCGTGGGTCTGTAAAGCAGGAGCTCCGATTTGGCCGCGGAGCATTCTAGGCCCGTGTAGCACAAATACTCCTGCACCGTGTCGACAGCCGCCTGTAACGTGTGCTCTACGTGGCCATCACTTCCCTCAGCAACCCAGAGCGTGATGTCATCGGCGTACAAGCTGTGGTGGAGGCCTTCTATCTCTGACAGTTTCTGGGGTAACCCGGGAAGCGCGACGTTAAAGAGCATGGGCGAGATGACGGAGCCCTACGGCATGCCCGTGCAACCTATGTCTATGTCTTGCGATTCCAGTCCGCCGATCACTATGCGGGCATGGCGACACGTAAGGAAGTCCCGTACGTAGTCATACGTTCTCTCGCCCAGTCCCAATGCTCGTATGCTTTCAAGTATCGCGGCGTGTTTTACGTTGTCCAACGCCTTTTTGAGGTCAAGACCGAGTACTGCTTTTGTGGATCGCGTGGAATTGTCTACGATGTGGTGTTTGAGTTGAATCATAACGTCCTGCGTAGAAAGGCCACGACGGCACCCCAGCATCGTGTGCGGCAGCATGTCTCGGTCCTCGAGGTAGTTGGTAAGGCGAGTGAGAACCACGTGTTCCATGACCTTGCTGACGCAGGAGGTCAGGGATATTGGTCGAAGATTGTCAGTCTGTGCCCGTTTGCCCGGTTTGGAGATCATAATTATGTGCGCCATTTTCCACGAGCTCGGTATCGCGCCGGCATTCCAGCACACGTTAGTGTAATCCGTCAGCCGTTCTATCGACTCGTCGTCCAAGTTGCGCAGCGTTTTATTGGTTACACCGTCCGGGCCCGACGCAGATTTTCTGTTGAGCTTGTGCAGTACCGCCCTCACCTCTGCTACGCTAAAGTCCTCATCTAGCTGCGCGTTACTCTCCCCCGCGTACGCCGGATGCGCGACGGGGCTAGTTGTCTTGACGTAACGGGTTCGCACGGCTTCTAGAAAGTCCTCGGACGTGCCTTCGTAGTCGTGTACTAGCCTGTTGATCTTATGCGCGTTCGCTGATTTGGCCTCCTCAGGATCCAAGAGAGGCCGGAGGAGGTGCCATGTCTTGGCCATTCCTAGCTGGTTCTCCATACCGTTGCACGTCTCCTCCCATTGCGTTTTGCATACCTGCAATGCGTGCTCTTCTGTGTCTCTGTTTAGCCGTGCTATGCTTCTGCGTAGTGTTCAATTGTGCCGTTGACGCTTCCACCTGTCTTCCAGGTTGCACTTGGCTTCCCACATGTGTAGGAGCTTATTATCTATCACCTCTAGGTGTGCTTCCTGCTTCCTGCGTGGCCGCTTCAACGTCCCTCCTGAGCGTCGCGGTCCAGCTCTCGATGTCGTCGATTGCCTCGCTGCCGCGATGATGCTCTTTCCGGGCTTTGCGAAACGCGTCCCATTCTACCAGCCGATAGTGGTTGCCCTGGGTGCCGTCCCGATGACCGTGGTGATGGTAGTACGGTCCCACGTCGACCTGGATCTCGATCACCGAGTGATCGCTACCCAAGTCCTCCTGCGTGTTATGCCACCGCGCGCCAGCGACGTTCTTCGTAAACGTGAGGTCGGGCGAAGTGTCCGCCCATACGCTGTTGCCCTTGCATGTGGGCGCGGAAGGGTCCGTAACGAGCTCCAGCCCCTCATTCTGCGCGTCTTCCCACAGGCGCTTACCCTTCGGCGTTTGGTACTTGTATCCCCCCGCCGTGTGAGGCGCGTTTAAAATCACCCGCGATGAATAAGGACCCGTCGCCGGCTGCCTCGCTCGCCTTTCGCAGTAACGTGCTAAAGCGGTGTTTGCCTAAGGGTCTACTGTACACGTTCAATACCAACAGGCCGCGCCCGTTCGTCGGAATAAGCTCGATCAGTACGTGCGGTATTCTAACGTTCTTGAGTTCGCGTTGCGCCACGGTGAGGTTGCGTCTCACTAGCGTTGCAGTGGCCGGCGGTGCTCCCGTGGTCACGGCCTCGTCGATCGTTTTGTAACCGGCCAGCTTGACCGGGTCGTTGGTTTCTTGTAATAATATTATGTCGGGCTGTTCCCGGTTGCGTAGGAATTGTTGAAGATGCCCCCGTTGCCTCCTGCACCCCCTGCAGTTCCACTGCCAGATCGTGAACGTGTTCTGTGTGTTACGCTGTCGTGGGCGTTGTGTTTGTGTGGTGTCGTGTCCAGCCATGGTGACTGTCCGCATTATTATTTGCCCTCCAGCTGATTCTGCACCTCTTCGTCTGGTACCGGCCTAAGGTACGGTTTCCCACTCGTCCGTACCGGGCAACCCGCTGCGCCCGGGAGCCGCATTTCAGTATTGTCCATGCGTGATTGGAGCGTCGCGACGATTTGAGTGAGTTGTGCTATTGCACTGCTCAGCTGTTCGGTTTGCGCGGTTTGCTGAGCTATTGCGCGGTTCAGTGGCGTTGTTTGCGGCGCTTGTTGCGCCATCATCGCGTCTACCTTCTTCGAGTCTGTCGACTCGCTCGCGGAGTTTCTGCTCGCGTGTTTGCAATTTGGTCTCGCGTGTTTTGCAAACAGGTCTAGCGCCTTCCGTTTAGTAGGAGCGGGTTGTGCGTCCTGCGCCTCCATGACTTCCTCCGCGCTCTCGACCGTTCGAGCAGCCGCGTCTGCGGCGACGGGTTTGGTGAGAGGAGGAGGAGCACAGGGGGTTGCTGGGGCCCCCTTTAACGTGGTAATTTCGCTCTTTAACCTAGCATTTTCCTGCTGTAGTGTTTTTATGACGGATTCTAACCGATACAGTCGCTTCTGTAACAGGCTTCCTGCTACGCAGTTGCTACTGTGAGCGCTACTGCTGCATATATAGTTGCTGCAACTATAGTTGCTCCGGGGTTTCTATTAATGGCAGTCTCGGTTCGCGATAGCGGCGCACGAGGTGCGCCTCCAGAGGCGACCGCCACCCAGCCCACCTGTGGGGGGTCGGAAACTCGTCCTCCTTCTGCTGCAGCTGCATAGCTGGCACGGGCCGTCGACCTGCTGCGAGGCCTTGCCGAGCGCGGCTGGAGCCGGTGCGAGAGCGGGCTCGAGAACGAGTGCGGGATCGAGTGCGGCTACGCGCACGGCTCTCCCTCGAGGTCTAGCGGCTGTCGGCGCTAGCTCGTCTCGGTGTGGGGCCTCGTCGGTAGCCCTCCTCTCCGTAGTCGTAGGTGCTGCTGCTGCCGTAAGCGGCCGCAGCCTCCTCGCGCATTCTGCGTTCCCATTGTCGTCGCTTGACTAGGTACGGTGTCCTGTACTTAGCTTTGCACTTGCGGTCCCGGGTAAGGTGACCCTTCCCACACAGTTGCCACACCGGCTCGCACCGATGGTCGTCGGGCGGGTTGCTGCATCCGCACCCGCGGCACATGTTGTCGTTCGGGTTGGGGCACACGTCGGTCCTGTGTCCCAGACGACCGCACTCGCAGCACATGTCGATTTGTTTCTTGTAGAGAGAGCACCTCATCAACATCTCGCCGTAGTTCACGTAACGGGGCACGTAGTAGCCGCCAAAGAGGATGACCACATTGCTCGTGTTCCCCATGCGCTTGGCATGCAGGACGTTCGGGTTTCGCTGGTTCACGAGACTTCTCACGACGTCCGCCGGCTTTTCGTCTAGCGATATGCCCCTGATGATACCTTTGGACATGTTCTCCGGAGCCGCTCTGTAGGCGCTTGCTTCGAACTCGCGGTCACCAATGGGCAGCTTGGGAAGGCTGCCATATCATCTAGCGCGATCTTCTGACAGAGTGCTCACCACTGTCACGTTTTGACGCTCGTTGAGACAAACGCAGTCCTCCTCAGCTGCCTCGCGTCCCACGCCTGCTGCGTTGCGTATGCAGCAATGGACGTGGTCCTTCTGGTATTTCGACACGTTGATGTCGTCCCGGGGTCGCACGATGATGATAACCACTAATGCAATTTCTTTTATACGCGACGGTTTATCTCTTAAAGTAACGCATGAACTGCCGACTGAGTGAAGTATTTGATTTTTTGCCATTAAGTTTTCATTTTGCAACGACCATGTACGCGGGAAGTACGAGCCTCGCGCGAACAAGCCACTGCTCCTATATCAGTCGCCGCACTCTAAGTTGGTTAAGAGGGGAATCGCATCGACATGCTTGTCAAACGCACTATGTAAGTCATGCCCTGAGCTGACGACTAAAAGCTTCGATGACCAGATCCTCCGTCTTCGTTTGGCAGGTTACCCTACGTATGTATTTATTAGCGTTGCTGAGGGTCTACTCAAGTCGAAGTTATCAAAGAATTCCGCTAGCCTGTCTTGTGTAGATAAGAGGAGCGTAGCTGTCATTCCGTTTATCCACAGCGTATCGCACCGTTTAAGGAAATTAGGTCAACGTGCGTATGTTAGGGTTGTGTTTTCATCTCTTACAAAATTGCAATGTCTGTGTGGACTAGCCAGACCAGGCCTGTCTGACAACCGCATGCGCAAAAAGAAAAACGAAGAACTGTTTGTTGAATGTGCGTGAGCAGTTGCTTACAACCTTCCTTGAAAGTGTGAGAAAAACTACGTGGGGCAAAGCGGAAGGTGCGTCAACGAGCGTTTACAGGAACACTGGTATAATGTAGCAGAAAAGTGGGGTCGGTTCCCTGACGCTCACTGCAGGCATTGCATGTGCGCTGTTGCCGGAGCGGATGATGGTGACCACTCGATGTGTGCTCTAGCGTACAGAGACTGCCCCATCGTGGGAAGAGCCCGAGGAAGATTACTTCGCATAATTATCAAAGCAGAAATGATTGATAGGCTAGGAAATAACTGCGTTTCGAAACCATCAATTGCCCTTTCCCACGAAGAGTTAGCTTCAGTGCGTAAAGGTAAGGCATTTTTTGGCAAACAGCACATGTATGATGACGTATGCGAAAAAGTTGTAGATATGTGTGGGTCCTTTGTCGAAATAAAGATTGTTGTAAAGAGCGTGTGTGTGTCACGTCTTCCTTCCGTCCTTGTCTTTTCACGCGCTATAAGCCTCACGATGTCATACCAACAAGCCCAAATCACTGTGTTACAGCGTTAAGAGACCCACAGTTGTTATGCCAGACAAGCTGTTGATTACTAAGTTAGTCACGCACGCATTTTAGGGCAATGGGGTTAAGGTTTAAGTGCCAGGGTTACAGTCGAAGGCGTTCGTTTAGCGGCTTTTTTAAACGCTTTCTCAAAATGTAGAAAGAGGGCGTTCACCTTGTTTTAAGACTGATATTGTGGAAATATTGCATTGGCTACCAAGAAAGACCAGGCTGTGACGTTCTGCAGCCACGACACTCTGAGTGTGGTGTTTCTAGTTCCCGGTATAAACTGGCTACGCTACGCCACTCTCTTTGGGAGACATCACTGTCAGCTAGATTATCGACCATCCACACAGTGCTACATTTTGGCTGAAGACCGCTATATTTCAAGCGTTGCCTAAAATCAACGGGCACTATCTGATTCGAGCATGCAGCTATTAACGAAGTACAATAAAACAAATTTAAAGGGCTCAAAATGATTTTCTTCAACAGTCCTCGAAAGCAGGGGTGAGAGCAAAAATGCGAGGTGTTCGGAACGAATATATTGCTATTCTTTAAATTTGTATTATGGTTTAAAATTCGTCGCGCATACAGTAACAAGCAAGTCCGGGAGCCCTTATTGGCGTTCCTACGCATAAAGTTCACCTTTTACATATCACCCCCTGCCAGCCATAGCGCCAGTTACGTTGTGCTGTACACTAGCTAATTTTAAAGGCTTTTTTGTGTGAAGGTGCGCGCCTACTTATGTGAGTCACCTTGCCGCACCCCTTATTAGACAACCAGGTGTAACCAGCCAATCTGTGGACGCGAAAACAGAAAGCTTGAATTCAATTCACTTTCTTTATTTCTTCACGGTGCTGTCAGTCTGTAATTTGGAGACGTGCTGTGATCGCGTATACTCCTGAATGAATGAGTCTGCAGAATTGATTATTCCAACGAATCCTTCCTCCCGAGTCCCACGCATGTTTCCACCAAGAGGCAAAGTCTCTGAAGTTCCTCCGATAGGTTCACAATACTGCCTGGTTGACATCGTCGTTTCCGCCAGCCACGTTGCCCGCATCCCTCTGCTCAGGTGCCTTGTCCACGGTGCCTTCAACGGGCTTCCCGACCGAGTTGACGCCATCGTTGACTTTGGTGCCGACAACGGCTGCCTGCGTGACGGTCCCAGCATCAACGGAGGCGGGCGCTTCTTCTTCGACTTTCGTAGCATCGCTCTTGCTGGTAACGGGGGCATCGTCTTCGGCTGCTGGCGGTACTTTCTCCTTGACTACCGTCTGCTTGACTACGCTCTCCTCAACTGCAATCGTTTTAGTGGTAGCTTCGGCTGGCGCTGGGGCCTTTGTCGTGATTGTTGGGTAGAGCGGCACGCAGCTTACATTGTAAGCGTAGTCGCAAACGTTGAGAGCGTCGTTGAATAGCAGGCCTGCCGGACACGGCATAAGCACGGGAAGTCCCTGGGGGTAAGCGGGAAAATAGGACATTTTACGAAGACATTGTTATTTTGGCGTGGAAGTGATGCCGTCTGAGGCGATACAATAAGACTCGCTCCGACAGAAACACGCAATACTAGATTCGAAATATGGAATGGTTTAGGAACAGTGCTTTAAGACGCACTCCCACGAAAGCTAGGGCGCTATAACGTAAAACTATTCCAAAGTTTTCTATTCCAATTTCTCAATCAGCCTTCCGCGATTAGTGAAAAACTTTTTGGACCAGCGCCCTTTCACCTCTGTCACGCGACGTCACGAAAACCGCGATAACTCCCCATCTAATATAACGTGTAGATACGGATTATGCATGATTTGACCGAACAAAAGAAAAATAGTTATTTCTGATACGACATCTCTTGGCCATTAGCCCTCCGCCTTTGGTCAAAAGATTTCGGGCTGCGCCCACTTCACCCGCCTCTCACGCCACGTCACAAAACCGCAAAAACTGTCCGCGTCAAAGTGACGTGTACGTGATAAAGATGCATTACTATTCTGAAGAAAACAGAATTTTCTGCTGAATAGCCGCAGGCTGCCCCTTTCCGAAAGGAATAAAAGATGGCTGCCGCCGATCGCTCAGGCACTGGCTACTCGCACCTGTCGAAGAGCATGGGTTTATTTGCGTGTAAAACTTTATACGTGGCCGTGTAACATTTTCGAGCACTTTCGGCCCGTTTACGACCTCGTTCTGCCAACTCTCCTTTGCCGAGGATCCGTTTTAGCGTCATTCTTAAGCTTCCTTTGCATGCCGCCGCGATTGTCGACGAGTCACCGCAAGCTAAGTAAGAGAAAGCGGACCAATCGCAGACGCCGGCACCACCCTCTTTCATCCGGTTATCGATTTTCAGTGCAGTGGCTCGGCCCTATTGAATCCCTCTCCGCTTGAGCGTGCTCCTCGCCTCTTGTGAGCCAATAAGATAAGACAAGCCGCTCAGTGTAGGCAATGTTATTCGTTTTTCAAGCAAACAAAAATGACCTCCTATGAACGAGTAGAGTGTTTGATTGGTCTGTTCAGAGAACCAGGCGGGTGACCGCCTGATGCTTGCGTAGGCGGTTACGAAAATTTGACGTCAGGAGATTGGAATAAAAACACATTGGAATAGTTTTACGTTATAGGGCCCCTAGTTGCAGGTCCCAACAGCTTGACCGAGTGTTCACAGGAGGTGTTTGATGTAATGTAAAGCACTCGTGCTGGCTAACTCGAAGCGCCGTGAAGTGTTTCAAGCTCACGCAGTTAAGTTTTTCTAATTGAAAGTTTATGGGCTGAATACAAATGAAGATTAAGCCTAATTATTATGTTCATGTCACACATGCCACAGAGCCGACCTTAATACAACATGTTACACATCACATACGTCGAAGTATTTTCACTGGTAATCTAACGTTAGAAACGCTCGCGTACGCATAACATGGAACAATAATGAACATGGCGAAAATATTCACATAACGCGACTAATGAGTTGAAGGAACGCGTGGTAGACAACGCAAACTGTTGCGAATTTAGCCGACTGTCCAAACTAGCCCATACTCCTATTATAGAGCTTAGATACAGGCGTAGAAACGACATCGTTTTGTGCGTGCGAAAGTTGCACTAACAGTAAAAATGTATAATGGCGCTACTTGATACTCGGCATGAACAGACACTGTGGCTTAGGAAACAAAGACAAAGGAAATTGATTTACTTAACTGGGTAAAGTGCGCATGTACGATAAACTTTTAAATGCTTTCACTTTGTGGCGAACCAGTGTTTTCTTAGTGGTGAGCGTCCCGATTTATGTTCCGCCGGCCAGTAGTTCAGTCCCTCGGTAGGAGTGACTATTAAATCCAATTCACAGTAGTGCATTACAATATGCACTACATTAGCAGAGTTGCGTAACAGAACATGCGCGAAAATCCAATACAAGCATATGAATACCAAAAATTAGCGGTCACTTGGGCTGTGAGGATTATACGTGTTAAATACAAGAAAGAGCAGCAAAATATTTTTCAAATAGAATCTTTGAAAAACGTTAATTACACATTTGAGTACTAGTTTTACAACACAAACCCTGAAAAACGCTAATTCCTGTAGTAATATTCATTAAAGTATGTAGTTAAAATAAAAAGTACAGGTACGAAGAAAATGAGTATTACTACAGGAAGGATCAAATGAAGTAACGCAAGCATATTTGGCAGAACACCAAGATGTCTAGTTATAGATCTTACTAGATTCCATATGAAACATACTAGCAGGCAATTCACAGTTCAATAGTTCTAAGTGCCTTAAAAAAATACATCAATTTTTGGACTCTTCACCCAATCTGCAGGCAGTGCACTCCAGACGTAGATAGTGCGAGTGAGGAATGAGTTTTTAAATGTTTTTGTTCTGCATGAGCACGCGGCCATTTTTTCGAGGTCGTAACAACGTATAATACGGCATGCTACACGTTCCATGATCGTGTTTTGGTCGATTTCTAACATGTCGTTTTGTAATCTCTAGAGAAATTTGAGCCTCTCGTGATACCACCGCGTTTTGAGTTGCTCTAACTGGGCAGTATGCAAAAGCGCCAAATGTAGTGATTGAAAATAAACCTGCTTGAACACTTTGCAATTGCGCAGTGTTAGAGTCTCGCCAGAGTCCCATACAGATGCCGTATATTCTAATAGTGGTCGGTTAATTCTTTCTATGCCATATATCGTATATCAAGCGTAGAATTGCACAATTATATTTTAAGAAAGCCCAATTGTTTTAATGCCATTTTTTCTACATACGCTAAAAATTAAATTCTGGGGTGTTACGTGCCAAAAGCATGATCGAATTTTGAGACACGCCGTAATCGGGACTACGGAAATGTGGACCAACTGGGGCTCTTTAACGTGCACCTAAATCAAAGTACACGGGTGTTTTCACATTTCGCTCCCATTGAAATGCGGCCACCGTTGCCAGGATTCAATCTCGCGATCACGTGCTTAGCAGCTCAACATCGTAGCCACCAAGCAACGACGGCGGATTTTCAACATACACTACATGTTAATTCCATGGCAGATCAGACGCGATAATTGCTCCTAAGTACTTATAGCTATGTGCGACACTCGAGGGTTGACCGGCTAGGTTGTATGTGAAATTTAGGGATTTTTTCTCGGTTTACTCTCATCGCCACAGTTTTCCATTATTCAGAGACATTTGCCACGTGTGGCACCGCTCTTTTATTTTGGTCAATGTATTGCACAATAATGCCTTATCTCGTCCCCAAGAAATTTCTTCATTTAGTACGCACTCGTCTGCGAAAAGCCGGATTTTAACAGAGATGGTCTCAACAATGCCATTTATGAAAAGCAAAATCAAAAGAGGGCTGAGAGCAAGAGAACAGACCCCAGATGAAAGGCGGCCTTCAGTCGAGTGGAATTATAGCTAGTGCCGTGGATATTCGCACTCTCGAAGCGGAATTGATTTTTGTGATTTCTTTACTAGAGTCGCTCTATTTTGTGAGTTCCATTTGCTCAACACTGCATTTCCCACTTTGTCAGTTCTTGAGTTGTAAACTTTATAAACACGAGGTCACAAATCTGATTCAAGGCTGCACCTGCCAGGTTCGGTGGAGGCTGGGGGCAATGTACGCAAGAACGCTCATGCACAGATGTTTCAGCGCGTGTAGAACAGCGGTTGGTAAATTGAGCAGTTATGCACTTGAACATAACTTCTACGATGGAGGATGGCTACGTATGATCGCGCCTCACTTGGGAAAATGTGCACCGTGATGATGATTATGATTATCATTTTTATTACATTTAGTTTCACCAGTACGAGGACTCCGTGGCTGTTCCTGCGTACTATGAAAACATTTGATTATTATTCGATTCAACAACCGGACATTAACACACATATTTTACAGGCTCGCACGTGCTATCATCCGAGAAGATTCTACTGCTGGATTGGGCCTTCATCCGGTTTTCAAGCCATCACCACTTCAGAAACGTCATCGCAGAAGGCTTTTGGGAAATCACACCACCCTCTGGAAACCCTGGCAGAAACGCCTACTTAAACAGCCTGCAGCGCAGGACTCTCTGCAGTCGGCGGCGATACTTACCTTGTGAATCTAACTAAGGGAGTTGGCCGCCGACTGCAGAGTGTATATTATTGAGGGTTATTATGGACAATTATATTGCTTGTAACAGACTGCTACCCGATGATGGTCGTTTCATTACTTGTTCGGAGTGCGGGAACCATTATTATTTGGGTCAACAATGCTCAGATCTAGCTCAAAATACTTTCGCAGCGAATAGTCAAAGTAAACGTGAATCATGGGTGTGCAAAACGTGTAGCGCGGTAAAGCAATGAGGGGAGGCGGGCTCACAATCTACGAGTACGACTCCACCAGAAGAAGACACTTCAGAAGCCACGTTAATGTCAGAGCTGGCAGGTATTAAGCAAACTGTGACCTCTTTGCTGACTTTACATGGAAAAGTAGATTCTCTGCTCCTCCTGAAAGCAGAATTTACAAACTTAAGAATAATAATGAAAGACCTAGAAGAAACAGTCTCCTTTATGTCTAAACAAATAAGACATGGTGTTAGCACAGCTTTCCGCCAGTAAAGAACGGGAAGCTGTGCGTGAAGCACAAATTGCTGACATGAAAACGCAGCTGGAAACACAGGTGGAACAGCTGCAGCAGCTGCAACAGGATCTGTATGAAAGCGAACAGTATGACAGAAAAGTGAATACAGAAATTGAAGGGCTACCTGTCAAACACGAGTAAAACCTACAGGAAGTCTTATCGAACATAGCCAGTAAACTAGAGCTATCAGATTTCTGTAGCTCTGATATTGAGGCGGTGCATCGCTTATCAAACAAACATAAAGGCCAGAATACATGGAGCGAACTTTCACAACGAAGTTCGGGTGGCAGAAAATCTGCCGCGGCGCGACGCCGTATGTTCGTCGGGCTGCGCTACATGGAGCCAAGACACGGCGGCCGCCGCCGGCGAGTCGCTGCGTTGTTATCAGTGTGGCTAGACGAGGCAAATGCGCTGTAGTGAAACACATGGCACAAAAAAAAAAAAAAACTTTAACGACAACTATTATCGCTTTTGAATTGCGGAACACTCTAAAAAGGCGTAAAATTCTGTTTAGAAATGATTTCTAGTGTTCTTTATGTGTTTGAGAAATTCATGTGCCGATGTAGCTTAAAGAAAGCGGCGATGCTATGCGTTGTGGCAACACTGTGCGGGTAAACAACTTTCGGCTCCTCCAACTCCGCGGCTCTGTTCTTTGGCTCAACGCGTGCGCGGCCGAAGCAAGCAGACCCGAAAGTAGCGCACGTGAGCTTGTCTAACGGTAGCTGTTGTTCGGAGCCTCCTTCTTCAGAAGAAGAAATTATTGTTAATGAAGTTAGTAGAACTATTTCGGCGGCAACTTCTTCCCACGCCTGAACCTTCTTTGTTTTATCTTTGTAGTCATAGCGACTGCAGTCCCACAGGATGGCACGCTTCTGAACAGGCGAAATTAACTTGTCGTTGAATTCCAGCCGCGCCGGTTTGGATACCATGAATACGAAAAGCGGGAGACCGGCGTGAACGATAGAGTGGGATCGGGATACACGGACAAGCGGGGAAGCCTAGTCGAAAGTCGGGGCGGATAGTGAGACCTGATTGTCTCGCTTTGGAGCGGCGCTCGTTTGCCGCTTCCGGTATCGTCGACGCCCGACGAGCTTTTCTGCGCCAGCTAGATCGGCGGCGAACGACGTTTTCTCCGCCACCGGGCGTCGCGCGTACGCCACCGGGCGTCGAACGCCGACTATTCGTCACATATTCGCTCCATGTATTCTGGCCTTTGCCCGAAAAGGACAAATCAGAAGGAAAACATGATAGTAATCAACTAGAAGTGCAGATTTTCAATAGGAAAGCATATGATCATTTGATTTCAGTTTGACTGGGCGGAAATGATTAAGGATTCTAATTATGGTAAAGCTTGTGAAAAATTTTGTGAGCAGCTGAAAAAGTTTGAGCTTTTTATATGTACACAACAACTAAAAAAAACAAAGGAAAAGTTACCCCTGGTTCACAGCCGACATAATGACAGCTGTTTCCTACAGAGACTGGTTGTGGAAAAGGAGCAGGCGTACGCCGAAAAATCAAGACTTTTAAAACGGAATATAATATTGCGAAGAATAGGGTCGTTGTCCTCTTGAGATCATCAACAAAACGGCGGTATTTCTTAGACAGATTTAATCAAGCGCACAAAAATTTTGGAGAAACTTGGGCTTTAATAAATACGCTAAAAAAAATTAAATTGTGGGGTTTTACGTGCCAAAACCACTTTCTGATTATGAGGCATGCCGTAGTGGAGGACTCCGGAAATTTTGACCACCTGAGGTTCTTTAACGTGCACCTAAATCTAAGTACACGGGTGTTTTCGCATTTCGCCCCCATCGAAATGCGGCCGCCGTGGTCGGGATTCGATCTCGCGACCTCGTGCTCAGCAACCCAACACCATAGCCACTGAGCAACCTCGGCGGGTAATAAATACGCTCCGAGGCAGTACTGCGGCACCTGCGAATTTCTTAGAATCTTTTTCAGAGAAGCCAGATATAGCCGTAGATAATTTCAATCATTTTGTTACGCGTTTTTCTAACACTGCGCAGTCGCAGAGACATGCTTGCTCACTCAAACAAACTGTTCAAGCATCTGCTTTTTTGCCCACGTTGTCGAAGCAAGGAGCACTTCTTGTTGGGCTAGTTGGTAGCTATTCATTATAAAATACAAGGACGCCAAATAAACAGACACACACAAGAGAAGAAAAGAAGAGAAGAAAACAGGACAGGGCGCCTCTTCGACTGGCAGGGCGCATCTTGGACTGACAGCATATATGTGCCTGCGTTCTGTAAATAAAACAGTTGCGAGGCGCCCTGTCCAATTTTCTTCTCTTGTGTGTGTCTGTTTATTTGGCGTCTTCATATTTTATAATGAATTGTCGAAGGAAGATCTGAGGAGAATAATTTTCAGTTTGCGACATAATAAACAACCTCGTATAGATGGGTTGGCTGTGGCCACACTAAGACGAAATTTTTATACATTAGCAGACATACTGCTTTTTATGATTAATGGTTTTATAAGCACCGCATCAATTCCGCAGACATTAAAAACGGCGATTGTTAAGCTACTGTATAAAGCCGTAAAAAAAAGATGAAGTTGGAAACTATAGACCTATCTCTGTTTTGCCTATACTCTCTCAAATACTGGAAAAGTTTTTCTTTCAGTGTATGACTTCCTTCTTAAAGAAATCTTCAATCCTAACACCAAGACAGTTTGGATTTGTTGCTGAGCGAGGTACTATTACACTGTTAGAAGAGTTCACCGATGAATTATATTCTGCTCTAGATAAGAACCTGTATAGTTGTGCTTGGTTTTTGGATTTAGCAAAAACATTCGAAACGGTAAATCACGATAGTTTATTGGAAAAGTTGTTTCGTTTGGGTTTCCAGGGACCACTTTTTGATCTTATTTGCAATTATTTACATGATAGATCACAGGTGGTCATGGGCAGTAAAGAAATTGTTAGCGCTAGAAAATATATTACAGCTGGGGTTCCACAGGGATCCGTCTCGTCCCCTCTCTTATTCAATTTATTTATGAACAACTCTCCCATGATAACTACAAAAGCCACTGTGTATCAATATGCAGATGATACAGTTCTACACACTCGTCATATGCATTATGAGGCAGCTATTAGCGCCCTACAAAATGCAGTTCATAAGGCTATGCAATGGTTTGAAGAAAACTGTGTATATATCAATGCTAAGAAAAGCAAAATCATGTGCTTTCGTAGTCCATTAAAAACTCAAAAAATAAACTTGACAATATTTCAACATAATGAACATTGTATTTCATGTAAATGTACTGCTATAGAATATGTGGAGACATTCAAATACTTGGGTATAACGTTCAACAGCGGCATGTCTTGGCAGCATCACATGGCGTTTTTATGTGGCAAACTACGGAGTGTTGCATATTTACTTTGCAACATAAAGGGTCTAGTACCTCTACCAGTCAAGAAAATAATGGTGCGTGCACTAGCGTACAGTGTGCTGAGGTATGGTATAACGATCTTCGCCTTTTGTACAGAGCGTTGGAAAAATCGGATTGATAAACTACTAAAGATATTTTTAAAAATGTGCCCCATGGTACTACACTGAACGACAATAACATTTTTCAGGAATTAGGATTTCGCACATTGGAGGATTTATTTACCAGAACTGTTATTATGCGGCATAATTGGAGCGATGAATTCAAAAAGGCATGCGACGCACCTCGATTGCTAAGAAATAAAAAAAACGTTTTAAGGTACTCTATTCCACTACTAAGTATGGTGAAGCGAGAAGAAGAGTATACATCCCAAAAATATTTAATGATTTGGCCGATGAATTCTTTTTGGCAACTTCGAAAAAACAGTTGAAGAAATTATAGATGAAATGTTGAAATTTAGTCCTGATCTTTATTTAAGTTGTTTATGTGTTTCTCTATGCCATTGTCTGTTAACGGATAATGCTACCAACCATTCTTCTGAAAGTTGAAAATAAAAAAAAAAACGTGTTATTATGTAAATGTCTACCTTTTCACTTTTTATGTAAATATGTAACCACATAGCTGTACCGACTCTGCCGGGCCTAGTCGCACAAGTCCTCGTGGACATAAACAGGCCCGTTTCTTTGTTTTGCTTTTGGATGTGTGTCAATAATAATAATAATAATACTATTAATTATTATTATTATTATTATTATTATTATTATTATTATTATTATTATTATTATTATTATTATTATTATTTTGATACACCCTGCAGCACTAAAACATAGGGCAGGACAGTTTCTTGAGTTGTAAACTTTAGAAACACCAGGTCCCAGATCTGATTCAAGGCTGCACCTGCCACGTTCGGTGGAGGTTTGGGGCAATGCACACAAGAAGGCTCATGTACAAATGTCTCAGCGCGTGTAGAACAGCAGTTGGTGAATTGAGGACTTATGCACCTGAAAATAACTTTTGGGATGGAGTATGGCTACGTGTGATCGCGCTTCACTTGGTAAAATATGTGTTACTATTATTATTATTATTATTATTATTACTGTTATTATTACAGTTATTATTATTATTAACCCAGTTTCCTGGGAGCGCTTCTAGCACCAGCAACAGGCCCTTTAATACTGCTGCTCTCTGGCGGTGTCGGTGGAGCACATCTGCTTTTCCAAAATTTAGGAATATGAGAATTAAAGGATTCCCCTCACCGCAACCTAGGGACGGAAATGCTGTGTTATAAACACAGATTATTGTCTGCCCCGAGCACCCGCCGTATACCTGTTGGCACACGAAGTAAGAGGAGCAGTCGAGCGGGTTGGCGATATAAGTGGCATTGGAGTCCTTGTCGTCCACGGGCGGGCACCCCGAGAGCGCCCTAGCACTGCCCAGCGATACCAGGGACAGGGTCACCAGGGCTACCAAGGAGAAGATGACACCACGCTCTGCCACCATGCTGTTTAGAAACACAAGGAAAAAAAATACATGGTTAGGGTAGGTTCTTACAGTCGGCGAAGGGCTAATTATTTTGAGCTGAATATAAACAGTCTGTTATTAGTCCCTGAGTGACTACCTTCCGACGATGCTGGATTGTTTATTTTACGTTCATTGTAAGCCAGCATTCTTATGCTAGGCATTGCTGGATAAACATGGCAAATATTTCAAAGCTCCTTGTTTTCGCACTGCAGATGCGAACATGTGCTCTTTGTATCAGATAATGGCAACATCCTGAACGGGATGGACGTCTTACATGTCCTCCCTCCCCTCCGCGAAGCCTTCACTTGGCATTATAGTTCGGAGCAAAACTTGCTCGAGCAAATTACAGGCACACCACGCGTTACGTTAGAGTTAAAGTGTAACGCGTTAAATTAGAGCAGCTATAACCTGACAGCTGCCGCCGTCGGTAGAAGTGCATTCCTCTTGTGTAATTGAATAACGTATGTAAAACCTTCAGAAGTAATAAATATTGACCATACCACCAAAGCCAGAGAGACTCTTACTGTCCTTGATTGCGGCAGCAGCAGGTACCTTTATATGTCAAATTTCGCACCGTACAAATATCCTAAAATCAGGGTGCACGGGTCTCGACGGTGGGTAAAGGAATCAAGAGGAAGAAACAAACTGTTAACAATGTGAAAAGCTGCACACAAGACGAGCAAGGTTCTTAGAAAATACTAGAATATTCCGTGAAACAAATTGGGGCTACCATTCTCGAGGAATATGGTACGCAATAACGAGCTCATTAAGCAGGCGTCATCCAAACGAAACGTCGGGCCCAACAACGAAGGTAGCCAGCTGATGAGGAAGAGTTTTTGCGAACAGAAATGTTACCGAGCACAGCTACTGGACATATCTTGACGCATCTTTAATAAGTATATGAGTATACACTCTTAAACACATGTACAAATGTACAGCCTTTAGGTCGTATGTTGCCACACAATAATAATCGTCATCTGCCTTGCTTGTGTTTAATTTCTTGAGAACGCTGCGCTTTCTACATTCCTGTCAAAAATGCACTGTCGTGCTGATAAAGCGCATGCAGGGAGTCGCACACGTCTGAACAGGTTGGCAAAGCGCTTCTAAGGAAGGTGCATTGAATATAGCCGCGCGTTTATTTTTTTATTGATGTCGGCATCATATTTCGTCCATTCAATATTGATGAACATGCATTTATTGAGATTTAAGATAAAGAAGAAATTTCCGAGTTTGACGCGAGAAAAGCATGATATGAGGCACGCCATGCGCTAGGGGGTGGAACCCTTGAATTATATTGACCAACTGGGGTTCTTTAACATGCACCGGATGCATGGTACACGAATGTTTTTGCATTTCGCTTCCACCGCAATGCGGCCGCCATGGCTGGGATGTGATCCCCGGGTTTATCGAGATGACTAAAAGCGCTTGTAGGCACGCAAGATAAACTGGAAAATTGTACCTAACGCATACTGTTACTTACTGCACCATTTTGCATTGACATACAGTACGCTGTAAGGGCCTACTCGCTTCATCAAATTAGATTTAGCTGCACGTTAGAGAACTACAGGCGGCCTAATATGACCTGGGATACCCCACTACGGCAACCTGACAATGAGATTTTGGTGTTGGCACGTAAAGCCAAAGAACTAAATCAAATTCCAATCTTGCATCGAGACCTTCGTCTTTCTGTGTAGCACTTAGAACGGTTTGCCTCTGCGAAAGTAGCGCCAATATACTGTATCGCACATATCTTCAGCGGATTACGGGTAATGCACTTGCCGGTTGAGAAAAACCTGTGAACTGCATGCATCATTGCCGTGCACGCCGTGAGTAAATTCCCGTTAAGATTAGTAAGCAAAATTATTTACACTCACCTGAAAGCGATATCGCTGAGACCGGTAGCCTTTGGGGAAAAGCTCCTGCTTGTATGCAGCTGAAGCTTCAGCATTTGGCGCTTTTTATTCACCGACGTGAGGTGAGGCAGGCATCGGTCGTAAACACAACCCTTGGCTCTTGCGCCAGAGACCCAGTAAAAGGCATCGTGCGACAAGTCGGTGTGCTGCAAAGCTGCAATCTGTAGCAATATAGATCCACTTCGTAGAAATGCGCTGCAAGAAGAAGGCATTTACGGCTTTCGTTGTGCTAAAGTCACAGTAGATAAACTCGAAGGCTCTATGTCACGGGTGATACCGATGCTCAGTATATGCTATGGAACATGTGCTGGAACCGTTGTTTCTCTTCACCGCTTCTTGGGAGTGCGCAAGTGTTCCTACTACCATAGCCCGTTATAGCTGTGGCAGATAATGAATTGCGCCCTTGGACATTGCCGCGAATATTTACGAGAAACGTCGTCGTGATAAGGCGGGAATAGATGTCTGAAACTCGGTTCAAAGGTCATGGTCGTATGAGGCTGTCAGTGCAACACGCAATAACAGGTCGCACTCTACTAAATGTAGGGATGTGTGCGTGCTTTCATAGACCTGCGCCTTTGTTAACCTGTTCGCGTTCACTTTGTTTGCATATGATGTTTTTAGTAACTCGGGTCTGTTTTCCATACTATTTACTCGTGTGAATCCCGGCACATTTAAACATATTCGGGATGCAGATATTACCATTGCTCAGGATACAAACATTCGGAGCCTCGGCGAGCCGGATTAAACAAGTAACCAAATGCGCCACTTCTCTCTTTAAAACTTAGCAATGTAATGCGCAGCCTAGCAAGCTGAGTAAGCATTTTTTTTTTTGTAGCACAAGGGCTTGATTGAAGAACTACGTCGAACTATCAAGTTCCAAGCAGCGGACGTTGTACATCTTTTGTACTCAGGAGTGGCGACAGCATGGAGGTGACGGCTACGTTACCAAATTTCTTTTGCTCGCCTTTGTAAATTACTCAATTTGCTTTTCTACTGCGCCAACACTTATTTCGCTAAACTCAACGAGTTGGCGGAGTTAGTAAGTAATAACTGAGATGCTGCAGCAACGTAAGTGTGTCAGATTATCATAAGGTATCATGGTAGCAGGTCTGTTTGTTTTAAGGATATCAAAAATTTGCCATGCAAGCACAGGCAATGTATTTGGTATATATTGCTAGATTCCTCTGTAATCTAAATGCTAGTCATTTTGCAAGTAATGCAACTTGCCTTTTCTTATTATGCGTAATATTGAAAAAATTCACATCACTTTTTTTCTCCATATCAATTTGGAATGTGGAAACACAAATATGAAATGGTCGGCCTCCTTATAAAGGTACGAAAAAAAAAAAAAGACATTTGCTCTTTGAATTACACTTCATACCATCTACCTGTGAACATATTCTTTGGTTACCTTAATGATACGTGTTGCTTTGATTCAACTACCTATGTATTCTTCTAACGCGAGCTCTATTTTGTCTAATTTATTTTAAACTCAGCATTTTACTCATTTTACTTGCATAGGAGGCATCCGAAGTGTGGTTAATCTTTCAATTGTGACCGTGGATGTATATGTCCAATGGTTTATTATTATATTTTTAAATTAATTTTAAATTTTGAAACGACCAGCGATGGACGCTTATTCGCAGTACTATGTGGGTGAAGAAGCCGTTTTTGTGTTTTTGTGACTGTTTACGAACTCATTGCGGTGCAACTTGCATTTGACTTTTATAGTGTTAGGTTCGTGGGCGTATATGGCTGCGCTCTGGATTTCTGACCGTATGAAGTGATTTCTTTTCAGCTCCCTACAAATTTTTAATATTGTTGTTCCCGCTATGAGAAAAGGAGTAGCCGTCACCATTATAAGGTGACGCCTCTTTCTTTTATTTTCATTTAAATAAAAACAGCCATTCAGGTAGGACACCATTGCCAGCAGCGCAAGCAGTCTTTGCACCCGGATGCGTACGACCCTGAGTTATGCAATAAACGAGTCAAGCGCGTGTTTCTGCTTCGGCACCGGCGCAGGTCGCTTCCTTAGCAGGCAGACTCGAATGTCGACAAACGGGACCTGCCTTGTCGGAACGACCCCATGCCCTGCTTCGCTGTGGAACGTGAGATAGTGGTGCTTGTGTTTCCACGATGACAAACGTAACCTCGTGCGGAGTATGGATGTATTGTTCAATAACACAACAGCCTCGACAATACAAAGTGCCCGGACACGCCGCTGAAATTCTGCACATTTCAGGGAAATTCGCAGATGAGACAAATGTCGTGTTGTACGCATTTTTTTCACCATGTCTTCATTTCACCCCTAACACGCATGAAGTCGCCCTTAAGTGCTCAACAATAAAGCTTCGTCAGCTTCGTACGTGCGGTTGTGCACACTCAATGCTGGTTCCTATCAAAAGGAGGGCACTGCAGGATCAGCTCAAGAGAAACGTTATCCTTGTTTTCTTCCGAATGTAGTTTATTACAAGCTGTATGTGCGACAGAACATAAAAAAGGAATGGAAATGGCTAATCTTACTAGTAATGCAGAGCTTCCTTTGCCTACCCTCCGGGGTTAAGCATTGCTGCGTCCTTGGTCGCGCAATGTCTCATTGGGCATATTTGTGCGTTTATATACAAAGGTGTTGTACCATGACTTGTACCGCACGTACTGCATACCTACACCGTATGTAGAGAAAGCCGACATGGACCAGGTGACAAGCGATATACGTGAGCGCAGAAGCGATACGTTTTACCGCGTAAGCGGTCATGGGCACAATTCAATAGCCGTTTCCATTGGCGATGTTGTCCGTCGCCGCCGCCGCTGGTGTCCGTCACTGCGATCGCCAGGAATGAGAAAGAAATGTCCAGTTCTCGCGAAACCGAATCCCCCTGCGCAGGAGTCAGCTAATTTACCACCGTGCCACTCTAGCGCTTGCCAGCTACTGCGGAAACATGCCCTATGCAGGCGTCCTAGCGTGCGAGGAGTCACGCGATGTGATGTGCACGTCGCGTAGCATCGATAGGGTCACACTTTGAATTGCACCATGTAGCACGCCGTGTAGCAGTTGCATCGTATCGTGCAACATGTCACGTGATTAGTTACTGTACAGGCTCGCTTTAAGGAGCCAGAGTTGCGCCACTGTTTAACGCGCGCCGCTCGCTCCGCCTGCAGTTGGTTTAGTGTCGCTATTCGCTGAGGGCCATGACGTAGTCACAAAAGTGCAGGTGAGGCACTTCGCAGGTGGCGCCAAGATTCCGCAGGAACCAGCTGACCAAACGCAATTGACATCGGCAGTGCGACAATTGTTGCTTGTTCCTGATGCTGCTGCTTCAAAGACGCGTGTTCACAGGTATTGCTAGGTTGAATTGAGCAATTAATGCCACACCATGCACTAACCACTTCTTCAATATGACTGGGCGTAATAGAAAAGTGCTTTGTTTTTTAAGCTAACCGTGGCGCTGCAGCAGTTTCAGGAACTCAGTACAGGAACTTTATTCGTGCAATAATAGGAAACGCATGCAGCCTTAGTCAGCGCGTGTGCCAGCTGCATAGGAGACTCATTACACGGCTAAATTTTACGTGACGTATTAAAGATGACAACAAAATACTGAAATAATTAGAATCAACATAGTGTTGCAGTGTAAGGTGGTAAATATAACAAATGTATTAGTGTATGCAATTGCTCGGTTCATTCACCTTGATCTTATTTAGCTTCCTTAGTTTACTCACAATGAATCATATGTTGTACCCTAAAGCGCTTTTTCTCTAATAAGCACATTGCCGTCTTTCGGCTGTCGTGAGCCGTGATCCCATGCATGCTTAATCAGAATAATACGTAATCTACGAAAGCTTAGCAGGATATTTACCGCTTTCCATTAAATTAAAAAGGCTCACAGACAATTCCACTATGTTCGTCACACTTGCGCTGCATTTTCAGTAATCTATTAGACAGTAAGTCACGAAAGCATAAAATCCAGGCTCATTACCATGAGGTGAACAATCGAGTTGGGCTCGCGAAATAAAAAAATGTAAACGAAGCAAGAAAAGAAAAAGCGCTGCTGGAATTGCTCTACTACACCGACGGGGAGCTGCTTTCCCGCAAAACTTCGGAGCGAAGAGGGCTCCAAAGAATTCATTCTTCTTTGTCGCCAACTGTCTGGTATCCATCTATCTTTTAAAATTTTTTCTAGTGTTTTCAACAAAACTTCCCTACTTTTTGGTCCTAGTTCATTAATCAGCGTAATGGGAACCTTGTGTGGGTCTGTATGTGCGCTTAGGAATTTTCTCTTCGGCTTTCTTGCAGTTGAAATTTGTCAGCACGAGCTGCTTTTCCATCTGGTTCTTTTTCATGCTCACTTTTTCCTCAAATACAATCTCGTCATTACGTTGGAAAGATTCGGCTGTTATTTTTCGTATATAATTTAATGCGGCGTCCCCTTACAGTTTGTTTCTATATTTGTCTAGGATATGTTGTATTGTTGTAGACTTGCTCCCTACCAAGTTTATGTGGTTCCAAGTAATCTAGTTGCGGCCTTCTTTTTCTCACGTATTCCTGACAACCAACGTTCACTTTCCCCTTTTATCGTTGCTTGAACCAGTATTTGAATCAGATTTTGCTCCCGGTGTATTTCCCATTTTCTGGTTACTTCATCCTGCAGTAACTGCGATTATATTGCCTGCGTGTGCTCTCGGGATGCTTTCCGTCATTCGGCGATTGCTTCTCGTATATGTTTCTTTCACTAGCTTTTCGGTTTCTTTCTTCATTTCTAGCGAGCATGTCGCTTCTCTTTCTGTATGTCTGTAGTTATTACACTTAGAAGCTCAATATACTCCCAATTTTTGCTTTGCCATCTGCCAAGTTCTTCCTCGATTCTTGTGAATGTATTTGTTATTTGCTCAGCGCTCACATTTGGACTGGCCGTTTTGGGATCCTTGCTCTCTTTCCCAAATGCATATCCCATTTTTTAAATGATGCGTGTAAGGTCACCCTCTATGCAACTATACCCTTCCTCGTCAGGGACCATTTCTCCCAGCTTATCATGAATTTCTTTTGTCATCAGACAGTAATCAATGGTCGATTGTCGGCTTCCCACATTTTCTGCCCGTCACACTTAGGCCCTGTTTTCCCGATAAGGAGACTATGCTGCTCATAAAGATCTAGCATTTACTTCCCATTGTTGTTGATAACGCCATCTAGATCCTGTATGTGGACATTCATGTCACCTAATAAAATAATTTCCGCATCATTCCCGCAACCCTTAATATCAGCATTTAGATATTTCACTAACTCTAGATTCTTCTTTGTGATATTAGTCCACAAACACGCTACGCCCAGCCAAGTATTGTTTCCACTCATTGTGCATCGTAACGAAAGATGCTCTTGACATTTTGAATTTATTCTTCTCAATTTGGCTCCCTGGTGGATGGGCATTCTGTTGCACCCTTCCCAAACATAATTCTCTATCAGTTGCGGCTCTTCTGAGTCTCTAAAGTGTGTTTCTATAACCGCATATATCCCTATTTGTTCTCTTTTCAACTGCTCCTCAATCTCTACTCCCTTTTTCTTTCTTCTGCCGCCCTGCATCTTCATGCAACCTATTGCATGGCGAGCTTCCTTTCATCTGTTTCTCCTTTTTCTCTTATCGACGGCAATGCTATTCTGAGGTTCCCCTAGGGGACCTTCTTTATTCCTACCTACACAAGCCTCCTGAGCACCCGTGGGCCCGCTAAAAAAGCAACCGCGCAACCTGCAAGTCGTCAGCCCACTTCTCGCCCAAGTCTGTGATTGAAGTGGATCCCGTCTCATTGAAAACCACTACACCTTCTCACTTCCCTGTTTACTTCTACTACCTCCAAACCTTTCTCTCGGCTTATCGTCCATATCGCCTCTTTAGCAGCCTCTACGGCTTTTTGAACGTTACTGCCATGTACAGGCACCTTGCAGTTTGTTTGAATACTTCTTCCAAGCACAGAGTGAATAGCACACCAGAGATTGTCTATCCTTGTGCGACGCCTTTCTTTATAGGTATCTTCCTACTTTTCTTGTGTCAAATTAAAGTAGCTGTGCAATGTATGTAGATAATTTCCAAGAGATTCACGGAAGCGGCTTGTACTGCTTGAATAAGTATTGCCTCTATGACTGCTGGTATCTCTACTGAATCAAATGCATTTGCGTAATATATGAAGGCCATATAGAGAGGCTGATTGTAATCCGCGGATTTCTTGATTACCTGTTTATTGAAATGGATGTGATTCATTGTAGAGCATCCTTTCCTGAAGCCTGCCAGTATCCTTGGTTGACTAGTCTAGTGTTGCCTTTATTCTATTGGAAATCATCTTGGTAAATATTTTATATATTACTGGCAGTAAGCTAATGGGCCTATAATTTTTCAATTCTTTAACGTCTCCATTCTTGTGGATTAATATAATATTTGCATTTTTTGATTTCTCGGACATCGTTGAAATCGATGACAGTTCGCATAGAGAGCCGCCAGTTTTTCAAGCATTATGCCTCCTCTATCTTTGAATAAATCGAGGGTTATTCCATCTTCTCCCTCCGCTTTCCCCCGTTTCATGTCTTGCAAGACCCTTCAAACCTCAACGCTAGTTATAGGAGGAGTTTCTGTATCCTGTTCATCACTCTTTCTAATGGAGGTATCCTGACTCCTCTGGGTACTGTACAGGTCAGTACAAAATTCTTTCGCTTCTTTTACTATGTCTTCGAGATTGCTGATTATATTACCCTGCTTCTCTTTCATTGCATACACCTTGATTTGTCCTATGCCAAGTTTCTCTCTCACTGATTTCAGGCTGCATCCACTTTTTTGTTACTTTCTCAGTCTTTCCCACGTTATAATTTCCAATATCCCTCAATTTCTCCTTTTTGATCAGTTTTGAAAGTTCCGCGAATTCTACCTTATCTCTTGCGTTGGGCTCTTTCATTCATTGTCGTTTCTTTATTAGGTCCTGTGTTACTTAGGAGAGCTTGCCTACTGGTTGCCTTGTTTCCTTACCTCCCATTTCAATCTCTGCCTCTGAAGCCAGCCTAGTTACGGTTTCACTCATTACCTCTACGTCATCTTAATCGGTCTGATCTAAGGCTGCATATTTGTTTGCGAGTACCAGCCTGAATTTGTTTGCTTTTACCCTTACTTCATCTAGGTTGGCCTGTTTCTTTACCAATACTTTTTCTCCCTTCAAATTGAGGTGAATCCTAGCCCTCACTTACGTACGATTACTGCACTTTACCCTACTAACACTTCTACATCCTGCAGCATGCTGGGATTGGCAGCAAGTATGAAATAAATATCATTTCTTGTTTCACCATTAGAGCTTTTCCAGGTCCACTTTCTGTTGCTACGCCTGCTGAACAAAGTGTTCATTGTTCGCAGCTTATTTTTTCCGCCAATTCTACCAGAATCTCTGCTCTAGCGTTTCTAGGATCGACGCTGTGGTGGCCAATTGCTTGTTCACCAGGCTGCTTTTTCCCACTTGTGAATTGAAGTCGGTCATTTCTCAAGTATACTGAGTTTGCACTTTTGTGGACACTACTTCAATACCTTCATAAAACTGATCTCCATCATCATCACGTCTTGATGTTGGAGCGTAGGCTTGTACTACCTTTAATCTATAGCTCTTATTAGGTTTGCTTACGACTTCTGCTACCCTCTCATTATTGCTCTGTAATTCTTCAATATTACCCACTTTGTCCACATGAATTAGGAATCCTACCCCATATTATTTCTTATCTGGCAGACCTTTATAGCAGAGGACATAGTCGCTAGTCAGCACGGTATAATGCAAAAGGACAGAAAGTTGGGCGAGTTGGTACGGTAACATATTCTTGGATTGTAGCGCGAAGTTACACAGACAGAGACCAGAAGCAGACAGGACGAGCAATAACTCAACTAAATCTCACTACATTCCAAGAATAAGCACTGTATAAGCCTAAGCAGTTCTCCTAATCTCACTAAGACCAATGATATCCCATACAATGCCTACTAGTTCTTCAATGAGTCATGATAAGCTAGCCTCACTCGACAGCGTCCGGCTGTTAACAGTTGCCAGGGTCAGTTACCATTGGCGACCTGTTCGGCTCCAGACATTCTTAGCACCCTCCGCTGCGTTACAGATCTGACCGCCGCCTTGGTCAGGTGCTCCGGATTTGCTGGGGACTGAGAGCCACTGGTTGATCGAATGAGTCATTTGCGAGTAACGATCAATGGCGAATATCTCAGCAACCTTTGGCTTGCAGATGACATTGTCCTGTTCAGCAACACTGGAGACGAGTTACAACAAGTGATTGAGGACCTTAACAGAGGGAGTCTACGAGTGGGATTGAAGATTAATATGCAGAAAACCAATATAATCATGAATACCCGGGCATGGGAACAGGAGTTTAGGATCGCCAGTTAGCCTCTAGAATCTGTGAAGGAGTACGTTTACCTAGGTCAACTAATCACAGGGAACCCTGACCATGAGAAGGCAATTCACGGTAGAATAAAAATGGGTTGAATCGCATATGGCACATATTGTCAGCTCTAGCGTAGAAGCTTGCCGTTATCAATGAAAAGGAAGGTGTACAATCACTGCATTTTACTGGTTCTCACATATGGGGCAGAGACTTGAAGACTGACAAACAAGCTTGAGAATAAGTTAAGGACCGCAGAAAGAGTGATGGAACGAAGAATGCTGGGCATAAACTTAAGAGACAGAAAGAGAGCCATTTGCGGCAGAGAGAAAATTGATATGGCCGATATTCTAATTGACATTAAGAGAAAAAAATAGAGCTGGGCCGATCATGTAATGTGCAGCTTAGATAACCGGTTAACCTCTAGGTTTACAGAATGGGTGCCAAGAGAAGGGAAGCGCAGTCGAGGGCGGCAGAAGACTAGGTGGGGCGATGAAATTAGGAAATTTGCGGGAGCTAGTTGGAATCGGTTGGTTCGCAGGACAGGGGTAATTGGAGATCACAGGGACATGCCGTCGTCCTTCAGCGGACATAAAATATACTGACAATGAAGAACATGATGATGATGATGACAGGCACCTCCAGCACCGTGCACACGATCTGCACCTGAGGGGACAGTTCGCGCAGGTTGTCGGCGCCCTTCGCCAAGCGCTGCGCTAGTCCGGCCCCTTTTCTGTTCAGGACGTCATTTAGCGCACCTGCTACTACGACAAGGTTGCGCTCGTTGGCATTTTTCGCAAGCTTTTAGTTTGCTTGCTCCATGACAGCGCTGAGTGCCCGCTCTTGTAATGTCTGTAACCCCACTTTTTATCGCATTTCACCCTCTCCACAATGGCTTTTCAGCACCTAGCCAGGTTTCAATGGCCGGCGATAATCACGCTTTCACTCTCTGCTACTGCCGAGGCCTCTACCTACTTACCTTTGTTATTCCTTTCCGCGTGATTCGGACTTGGCAAGGAGCAGTGTCTCCTGCGTTCCTGGTTTTCCTTTGCTTTTCCTTTCCTCAAGGTAGGTGCAGCTATTTCCAGCTACCCCATCCCCAAGTTGCACGCATTTCACGTGCTTTCTTGACACTCTCTGCCCTGGCACGTCTGGAGCCCGCGTTCCATTGTCACGACCATTCTCGTTCAAGATTGCGGCCCTGTTCAGCTTTTCCTCGGCTGCGTGAAGGAAGGAGGAAGGAAGGAAAAACTTTATTGCTCTATTTACAGCTTTCAGCGGCTAACAGAGGTATTCATGTTTTACTGAAGTCTCCGTCGTCTTGAGTGGTCGACGCCCCTATTTCAGAGCACCGCTGAGCCTGGCCACTTTGAGAGCGTGCTGCACCAATCCTTTTTGGATTGTGATCACGCCGCTGGTGAGCAGGCCCTCCCAATGTTCCGCACTGTTTTTTTTTCTTTCTGGAAAGAAAAGTTATTTCTGCACTCCCATGTGATGTGATATGGTATTGGTATGGCCCCACACCATGGATATTTGTCCCTGTATTGACTGGGAAACATTTTATGTAGGATGTGTAGATTGGAGAATGTTCCTGTCTGCAGCCTTCGCCAGCCGACTTCGTGTTGTGTTAAAGATAGGTGAGGTGGTGGATATATTATCCTTTTGCCTGTGAGATGGTTTAGTATTTCCGCGTACGTTGGTTCCACCGTCATAGTGGTATCCGGGTCCATTGACTGTCCCACTCGGTATGTAAGCTCGCGAGTTGAACTGTCGACCCTCTGTTTACCCCCTATTCCGGTATGACCCGGCACCCAGAAAATCGTATGCAGTATCTTTTCGTTCGGAAGCCCTGCCTCGAGGAGGATTCGCAGCAGCCCTTTGTTGATTCTACCTGCCGTGTAGTTTCTGCATGCTTCTTTGGAGTCTGTGAGTATTATCAAGGATCGGTTTCTACGGTATCCCTCCGCCGCTGCTAGAGCCACAGCTGCTTCTTCACCCTCTTTTACTGTGCAGCTCTATAGGGTTGCGCTGCTTATCAGCTCTCCCATGTTATCCATGGTCACTGCCGCAACTCTTATGTTCTTTGGTGTTGGGGTCCCACGGGTATAGGGCTGCATCCGTGTATACCACATTATTTTTAGTGGCCAGATGTTTTTCTACGTATTCTGCTCGCGCCTGTCTTCTGGCCGCATGCAGATTCGCGTCCATATTCCTCGGTAGGGGGCTAGCTTGCAGTGTCTGGCGAAAAGGGTCTGGTATGTTAGCCATCCTATCCTCCGTTGCTTCTATGTTTTTATAGCATAATCTTTTAAGGAGCGCCCTGCCGGTGGTTGACTGCTGGAGCCTGTACAGCTGTGCACCCAGTTGTGCCTTGAAGTCTTTTGTGCACCATCACGCTCCAGATTTAGGTCATTTTGAGCTCTTCGACCTATTTACAAGCTCATCCTGGAAATATTCTATTTTCTTTAGCCTAGCATCGACATCACAGTGTCTGCCGATCGACTCGATTTCCTATCCGTTCTCATCCATCCCCTCGTCTACCTTAAGGGACCCCCCGCACACCGCAAGCTTTACCGTCTTTCTTGCCATGTGTCGGCACTTAGGTTTCTGTAAGGCGAACACCAAAGCTTTCAAAGCACGTACTTTCGAGCAAAGACCGATACGCACAGCATCTAAATCCTTAAAATGCCGCAAAGTAATTATCACCAATGCTTTAGAAGCAATTATTGCTTCGGAGAGTCAGGGTATGCCACGTGTTCGCACGTGTTCAAACACGCCGTCAAGCACTCACTCTCCTACCAAAGCAATATTTCCTATACCAACGCACACACAAACTATAACCGCGAATAGCTAAAGGTCTTGCCACTTCGAAACTTCTATATAAAAGTTTTTATAAAGACTTGAAGTCCCAGACGGTTGCACGTGTAGAAACACGTGGCACGAAATGACGCTCTGACTAACCTGCAACACCAAATATACACGAAACACACCACCGCACACGACAAAAGGAAAAAAAAAAGAAAACGAGCACATTACTATATAAAGGGTAAAAACTCAGCGAAAAAAAAGAACAGAAGCAAGCTCAAAGAATGCGGAAAACACGTGTGTTGTCGCCGCCTCCACAAAGCCCTGGCAAAATACGTCCGTCCGCCATAAACACGCGGCGCAGGTGAGCGTCATCTGGATGGTGTTGTTGCAAGGAACCGGGCGCGCCGCTCCATTGCCTCCAAGATACTCAGGCGCCGGCGTGCGCAAATGGAGGACACCGCGGCCGGTTCATGAATGGTGGAAACGCTGGGAAAGGGGTAGCTGAGTTTTCGCGTAACAGAACTGGGTTTTCTCGTATAGTCAAAATTACAGTCCGGCACTATCATATCTTTAGCTTGTAAGTCGTAATCATTTAGTTCAGTAGCTTCCTTGCGCCGCGTGGAGGGCCTGGGTATGGGTGGTTCCAAAATCTTTTCGCCGAAATGACGTCCTGCGCCGGATTTTACTTGACAGGGAGCCCTTAAGGCTATCGCGCTAGTATGCTACGTTCGCGTGAAGGGTACATAGGTGATTGCATTGACACGATAGGAAGGTTCAAGCGTCGCGTCTGAATTCCTTGGATGGTGTTCTAGCTAGAAATCTAGCACACATTTACCAGCCTAAGAGGACGCTGTATGGCGTATGTATGGGCAGGGCTCGGCTGCTTCTGTCACCGTTGTTAGCTACAGTTCAAAGAGGCTATTCAGTCTAGCTTGGCGATGTACATTTATTCACGGTGCGCAAGACATACCAGGTCAATGTCAAACGTGTAGATTTCAAAATATGCCTGCTCTTCATTCTCGGGACGCTTGTTTGCAGCAGATATATTTTATTGCAATGACAATTACATGGACACTGCAGATGCATTTCTGCCGTTTGCGCAGGCGTCGCTGTCCCGTTGCATGTAAATTCCAAGGTCGATAAAATTGTTGGAGCAAATGCAAGGAAGACCCAGCTCCGGCAGTGTTGGGTTTTGAACTGTTATTTTTATTTTTATATCGTACTGCGCAGGCTGCGCGGCTGGGAGCTAACTTCCTGCGGCCCGAGCCTGAGGCAAGGGGCGCTACAGGGCTCCCGCGCTAGTGCGGAAGGCGGAGGAGTCACCCATTGAACGCGCTTAGATGTGACCGCCCGGAGTGATGAAGCAATCGAGGACATGTTGAGTGCAGGGAACACGACCACAAGAGCGGCGACATAGGCAGGTTTGAGTCGGTCAGCAGCCACGACAGCTTCGCGACCGTTAATGGGCAGCGTGAACGTCTTCGGCGTACGATGGAGTACGCGAAATTGTTCATAGTAGGCCGGGGTGCGGAGTGGACGCACGTGGTCACGCCGAACGAAGACATGGCTGCAAGAATCCATATGCTGGCTGACAAATACAGACCAGTGACGGCGGTCAGCAGTAATTAAATGAGCAAGATCACTAAACGTGGAGCGCACCTTCCGGATGTACGTGGAAGTGTCACGGATGCAAGATGGCGACGATGACACGAAGAATTCTCCAGGAAGGCGGAGGGGAATGCCGTAGGAGAGTTCAGCTGAAAATCAACCTAGGTAAGCCTTCAGTGCTGATCGGATGCTCAGAAGGACGAAGGGAAGGCAGACGAGCCAACGTTAACTTGGTTGATAAGTGGTGAGGGCAGCCTTCAGTTGTCGATGAAGTCGTTCCACCATGCCATTCGCGGAAGGATGGTAGGCGGTCGTATGGGTGTGTCAGATGCCTGAGATGTTGGCAAGCGTGGTAAATAGGCCCGATTGAAACTGGTGGCCTCGGTCGGTGGTGACGACCGAAGGACATCCGAAACTAGATACCGAGCCATTCAGGAAAGCCGTAGTAACTGTCTGCCGTAGTGTCTTCAATGACAAACGCCTCTGGCCATCTTGGTGAAGCGGTCCACGCATGGGAGCAGGTAAGATGCCCCACGTGATGGCGGCAAAGAGCCGACAATGTCGAGGTGGATGTGGAAGAACCTCGCGCCTGGAGGCAGAAATTGGGAATTAGACGTGGCGGGGGGCATTTGGCGGCTTCGAAGGCAGTTTCACGCCCAGCGACGGACGTCTGCATTGGTGCTAGGCCAAAGGAAGCGGGTTGTGACTAGCTTTTGGGTCGCACAAATTACAGGGTGGCTCATGTTGTGCAGCTTATCAAAAATTACGCAACGAGAAGCCAAAGGCACAAAGGGTCCAGGGACACCAGTGGATTGCTCGCACGTTATCAAGGAGGAAGAAAACAGAAGCGGGCAAGAAATGAAGGACAGGAAAGTGGATGAGTATCAAAATCAATGCAGCTCAGGGTCGTTGCGCTGGGCAGCTGCAAGCTCCTTCATGTCTACCGGTGGTTGGACAGTCAGGACATCGACGCGGGAGAGTGCATCAGCGACAGCATTTTCCGGCCCATGCACGAGACGGAGAACCACTGTAAACTCTGAGATGAAGCACAGTTGGCGAATCTTCTGTGCAGTGTAGTTGCCGGGATTTCTATGGAATGCAACAATCAGGGGCTCATGGTTTGTGACGACGTAAAAATCACGGTCCTCCAGAACGTAGCGAAAATACTTAATAGAGAAGTATACTGCATAGAGTTCTTAACCGAATGTGCTGTATTTAGCTTCAGGTGGTTCCAGTTTTGTCGACAAAAAACCAGGCACCTGCCAACCAGATACATGTTGCTCGAGAACGTGTTGCTGCCATGCTCGATGCATCGGCGATGAGACGAATTGGGGCATCAGGAACAGGATGTAAGAGAATTAAGGCGTCTGCCAGGGCCTTCTTTGCAGTAGTGAAGGCAGATGCAGCTTCCTCAGTCCACTGAAGAGGCGCAGCCGGATCTTCATTTATAGCCTGTATGTCGGTCAAAGGCTTCAGAAAATTGGCTCACTTCAGAAGAAAGCGGCGACCAAAGTTCAGTAGGCCCAGAAATTCTCTGAGTCTCTTTAGTTAAGTCGGGGCTTGAATTGCCTTCAATTTGCTGGCGAGAGGCCGTATACCTTGAGGAGGGACAAGGTGGCCTAAGAATTCGACGGTAGCGACGCCGAAGAGGTACTTGTGCGGATTAATGACGAGAACGTAGTCTTCAAGTCCTTGGAAAAACGCGAGCTGATGAGCTTCGTGCTCGGGACCGGATGAGCTTGCGACTAGGAGATCAACAAGGTAGGCGAAGATGAAGTCAAGACCTCGCGTGACCTCGTTGACAGTGCGCTAAAAAGTCTGTGCAGCGTTCCGCAATAAAAAGGCAATTTCACATACTCGAAGAGGCTGAAAGGGGTGGTAGTGGCCGCCTTCTGAAAGTCAGCGGGTTCCACAGGAATTTGATCATAAGCTTTCCCTAAGTCACTTTTAGAGAAGCTCGTGCACCCAGCCAAATTCAATCTGGTGTCGTGTATGAGAGAAAGTGGGTAGCGGTCTGGTAAGGTGTGGGCATTCAGAGCGTGGTAATTCCCACATGGTCTCCTGTCGCCAGGACCTTTCTTTGGCACCTTGTGGAGTGGCGATGCCCCGTTACTCGAGGAATGTCACACAGTGCCGAGTTCAAGCATAAGCTCAAACTCGTGGCGAGTGATGGCGAGGCGGTCTCCAGACAGTCGGTGGGGCCGAGTAAGGACGGGGGGTCGAGTGGTCACGATGTGGTGAGGGATTGAGTGCTTCACTGGTGACTTTCTGGTATGCGGCTTCGGAAGATTGGGAAAATCAGCGAAGATTTTTTCGTATGGCGAAGCGGGTGCGAAAGCTCGAAACGCCGTCGGCGAGGCGGTGCGGAGTACACCGTCGATGGAGAGGCACATGCTCAGATCGATGCGGCGATAAGCATGCATGCCTACCGCAAGGTTGAAGGAACTGAGGAAGTCAGCGTGGTGAACAGCTTCCGAGACGCCAGCAAGAAAAAAAATCCAGCCACACGTACGGAGTAATCCAACTTTAAGTGTAAGAGACCGTTGGCCGTATGTGTGGATGGCGTAGTTGTTTATCGCTTTGAGTGCGAAGGTCTGTCCTTTGCGACGACGATCTGTACAAGACGCCGGTATGATGCTAACCTGGGCTCCTGTGTAGAGAAGGAAGCGAGCGCCACTCATCTTGTCAGAAACGTAAAATAGGCGGCATGTCCTTCGACCAGTACCATTTGCCGCCATCAGTGGCCGGTCGCAGCATCTACCGACCAGGAGCAAGGACGAGTGCACTTGCGAGCAGAGGTGCTGAATACGCGGTGGTACCACCACACAGCTGAAGACGAGCTGTCGCGTCGCATTTCGGATGGTTGAAGCTCCAGAGAGCGCAGGGGCGTCAGGGAGCGACTGCGGCGCCAGAACCTCGACGAAGATCAGCGTGAGAAGGGCGCGAGCTCATCGACACGTCTGACAAGGGCGTCCAGGCGGCCCTCTATGTTTGCGAGCGTAGGAGCTGAGGCAGTGGACGTAGGCGGAGTCTTAATGGCGCAGCGACTAGGGGCCCACGAGTAGTCCGCAACTCGGTCAGCTAGTTCAGCGAGCTTGTCTAATGGCATATCACCTGCAGCTCCGAGAACTGGGACCGTGTTCTGCGGGACTGGCTGGAGGAACATCTCACGCGCAGCTGCTTGTCCTGTTGAAAGGCGGGAGCTCCACTAAGAAGCTGGCGCATGCGTCGAAGGACCCGTGAAGCGCGACTGCCACCGAGCTCCGTAGCTGTGAGGAGCTGCTCGAGTCTGCTGTGCTCGGACTCTGACTTGCGGGAAATGATTGCGACCGTCAACGTGTGGAAGGGATGGGTCGAGTCCGGCAATGTGATCACATGTGCTAAGTCCTTGGCGACGTTCGGATGTAAGGAGGACACCAGATGTAAGAACTTTGTCTGTTCATTGGTGATATGCCGAAGACGGAATTGCGCTTCGACCTGCACGAGCGGGATGCTGGGGCTGTTGGGCCAAAGTGGTGGCACGTTGACGTGTTGGAACGTGGCCACCGCAACACCACCAGGTCGGGTGACCTCCTGGGCGTCGTCACCGGCAGGAAGAGCGGAAGAGTCGGCTGGATGCATGCCGGAGGGCTGGAGCTGCGTGTTCTTTACCGGGTCGCCAAATCTGTTGGAGCTAATGCGAGGAAGGCCAGCTGCGGCAGCGTTGGGTCTTGAAGTGCGCTTTTTATTTTTTATATCGCACTGCGCACGCTGCGCTGGGCTGGGAGCTAACTTCCTCCTCCATGACAGTCACTGCACGCGGAGCGAGTTGTGGCCTGCGGCCCGGGCCTGAGACAAGAGGCGCTACAATATCGTCGCCGAGCGCCGTATGCTGTATTTGCGAGTGATAACGTGCGAAGGTGAGTGGGCAATCGCGGCTCAATCTCGCACACGCAACGGCGGATAGCGGGGACGAAGCGCACCGCCTTCCGTCGCACGCAATGCTTCTTGGGGAGGGTAAGGAAGAGGGGCGCGTTCTACTCCGGGTTCGCCGGGCGGCCGCGCGCGTCCGGCCGGGCTGCTGTATCTTGAAAGCAATCGGCTACGGTACAGAGTCCCCACTACGCTGCGTTATGCTGGCGTACTTCATGTTGATGTGAGCGGCAGGACGTAGGTAAATTAGCTCGCTGCTGCTGCCGCGATTGCTCGTTTCAGCGTTCTGACAGTGAGCTTCCGCGGTCATCAAGTGAGAGGTTTCATGATTGGTTGTGCCGGCTCGACGCCATGCTTGTTATTTAGTTAATATGCCTAGGTTTCAAAGTTTATACGGCCGATAAAACTGTTATCAATAGTTCGTATAGCTGTCCACTAATTTGCTGTCGCACTCAATTGTGCACCTTTCGGGCAAGGCTGCGATTTTTTGGTGTGTGAAAAAAACGAAAAGAAACGGTGGCAATGTACAAGAATATACATCCAAGAGTATCAGTGAAAACCTGATTCTTCCAAGCTGCCTTCACCATTTGCATTGCACCCAAGGCTTTCTTTACTTCTTCCGGCGTTACTTGTGGAATGTCAAATTCCTCTAGACTATTCCCTCTCCCATTATTGTCTTGGGTGCCACTGGTAGTGTATAAATCTCTACAGAACTCCTCAGCAACTTGAACTATCTTATCGATATTAGTAATGATATTGCCGGCCTTGTCTCTTAACTCATACATCTGATTCTTGCCTATTCCTAGTTCCTTCGTCGCTGCTTTTAGGCTTCCTCCGTTCCTGAGAACATGCTCAATTCTGTACATATTATACTTCCTTATGTAAGCTATCTTACGCTTGTTGATTAATTTCGAAAGTTCTGCCTGTTCTATTCTAGCTGTAGGGTTACAGGCTTTCATACACTGGCGTTTCTTATTTATGTATGCTCAATTCAACATTGTTTTAAATTTCCACTGTAAACACCATGCACATACACAATATATTAAAATATATACACAGGAGAAAGCTTATACTTTTAAAGGAAAAGAGGTAGCCAATTATCAATTATTTTTAAAGGTATTTTTGTCTAGGGAATGAATATGTTGCACCTGTAGACCTCGCTTCAAATTGCTTTGCGTGCCTTTTTGATCCTGAAAAAAAAAAGAACTGTAGACTTTAGTGGAACCTTCGGCAGATTCTTTTATTAACGGCGTGTGAAATGCACGTAAGTGATATGTGTCTGAGAATAGCTTTTTTTTCCAGTAAACAAAGCTAAGGACACATAAGCCAAACACTTCTAATAATTTCCAACATTTATTTGGGATGGAAACATCGTCACATGCATGCAGAGCTCATAAATATATACAGAGTGTCCCAGTTAATTATCACGCACTAATATTTAAAAAGAAAAGCAATACGTTACTCGAAGGAAGCCTAGTACATGGTGTTTCCGGTAGAAAGGAGTTGCTGCCAGTATATTTTTGTTACTGAGATTCATTAAAGTAATTGTAATTAGTTATATAAATCGAGACGTACTGCCATAATTATCAAAGTGTCAATGAGGCACTTGTAGGCACAGCCAGGGGACACCTAACTGCGGTAGCTTCAGCGACTTACTAATCGCGTACAAATTTTTTCCGACTGATAAATAAATCCTGCGAAATATGGCGAATAGTACGTGACGGCACTCGGACCCGCATCATAAAGCAACGCCCTCGAACAGGCTTCTTCTCAGTTAGGCAGAATGAAATGAGCGAAATAAAGCGCAAATCCCCGCATGGGAGGCTTAGGTCCGGCCATCATAAAGTGCTGGTTCAACAATAAAAGTTTATTGCCCCCACCCCCCACCCCCGCGCGCAAGCACTCCGTACAGATGGTCACGCAGCGAAGCTGAAACGTGCGGCCCCGGTGTTTATCACTGGGTTAATGCCGACCTTAGTAGGCTGCCGGATCTTCGGTAAGCAGTTGCTGCTTGCCCTGGGCTGCAGCATCGGGACGGCGTAGACGTGTACGTTTCCGGTTCTGCTCACGGCGTTGCTGATCGAAAGCTGCCTGCAGCTCAGAAGTACGTATGAGGCGTAGCTTACCCATTTTGGAGCCGGAGAGAAACGGCTGCGTGCCCGCTTGCAGCCGATCGCGCGTCTGTCTTCCGCTTTTTTTTTTTGTGCATTCGCATGTGGTTGCGCCGGAGGAGCTTTCGGCGTACATACGACAGACGGACAGACGGACGAATCCGCTAGCCATTCACAGCTTCGCTGTAAAACATCGTGATCGAGCTAGCGCCTTATCAGTTGCGTCTTGGTCGAAGTAACACACCGCGTTTGGCGTTAGTTGTAAAAAAGTTGTGACAGCTGTTTTCTTAGCGTAGACAAAGTGCACGGGTGGTGCTTTTTTTTTTGTCACAAAAAAATATCACCTGAAAAGCGAATTGACAACGTCAGTGGAAATGTCTAAAGGGGCGTTTTTCGTCCCAGTTGCCATGTCTCTCTAGCGAGCGGAAGGTAGAAATATTCATTCCCTTCGTAGCTCCAAACGGCAGCAAGAGGAAGGCCGCAAATATATATAACTCATGGAAGTGTGGTGGTATGCCAAACGCATCGATTATCATCGGAAAATATAAAAACCTGAGACAAACCGGCAGCTTCCACAAACAGCGGCGGATGACACTATCTTTGAATCCTAGTCCACGCACGGATGTTTCAGCATTTATTGCCTCAAACCCTCATACAAGCGTGCGAAACGTGGCCACCCGGGTACCAGTTTCGAAGTCATCAGTTCGGGGGATTCTAAATCTCGTACCACCTTAATTAGCATCAATGCTTAGAAGATATGGACTGCATAGTCTTCTAGATTTGTTTAACTTCGTGCTCACCAAAGTCGATGAGTCACCAGGCTTTTTGAGCAACATCATGTGCACAGATGAAGCCAATTTTCACGGAAAGGCCCAGGTACATTTGCATAATGCACACTATTGGAGTGACTACAAAGCACACTGGGAAAACTGCAACGGGCACCAGTACCAGTGGTCGTTCAATGTGTCTTGCGGAATTAACGCCATTGCTGTAATCAGTCACATCTTCTTCGATGACACACCGACTAGGCAGCGTTACGTGTACGCAATCTTTGAAAGAGTGGTGGATGAATTCCTCAGTGAAGCCCGCTGTCAACACTCCCACTTCTGTGGTATCAGCAAGATGGAGCACCCGCACACAGCAGCAGCCGAGCACGAAACTCACTGGCTGCGACTTTTCATGCGCAATAGGTTGCAATGCACGGGCCTGTAAATTGGACGGCTAGGTCACCTGACCTCCCTCCACTCGATTTGTTTCTTTGGGGTTATGTGAAACATCGCGCTTACGTGATCGAAACGGACGTCAGATTACGTCAAGACAAGGATAACGGATATATGCCGTAGAATTGTAGCCTCAGTCATCAAGAAAGCCACTGAAGATGTGATAAAGCGGACTCAGCGCAGCGTATAGCTGAAGAAGGAGACCAATTCGAACACGTCCTCTAGGCAGCAGCGGGTGTACAATGGCGCTTACTGGGATGCCGATGGCGAGTTTGACTGCTTTTCTTATCGTCGTGTTCAGCGTCTCGCGGTTCACCTTCGCAAGCTGGAGGTACGGGGCGGAGTACGTTACGCGTGGCACGACGAATGCCTGCACCAGGCGCAGTGCGTCTTCTTCTTTGGTTCCTCTGTTCCGGTTGGTGACTCTCCGGATCATGCTCAGGACTTGCTCTGATGTGGTCTTGATTTTGTTGACGGCTGCGTGCGCCTTGCCGTCGCTGCGCAACAGCAGGCCCAGTATCCGGATCTGCTGCGTTGGTTTGATCTCTGTGCCGTCGATAGTAATGATTATGTTCGGCGGCGGCTCTTTCTTTGGTCTTCCGGGCTGTACCATGAGCACCTCCGATTTCTGTGGAGCGCAGCTCAGGCCGCAGGTCGTGGCATACTCGTGGACGGTCGTTGCCGCTCTCTGCAGGGCTTCCTCCGCCCAGGCATCGGACCCCGCGTGGTTCGTCCACACTGTTATATTGTCGGCCTAGAACGCGTGGTCCACGCCCTCGATCTGATTGAGTAGTTCGGGCAGAGGCAGGAGTGCTAGGTTGAAAAGCAGAGGCGACAGGACAGACCCCTGTGGGGTACCCCTGTCTCCGAGCTCCACAGGCTCTGACCGTTCATTTCCTATCCGGATAGTTGCTGTTCTATTTGTTAGGAAATCTTTAATATAGCCGTAGGTCTTGCGGCCACACCCCGTCTTGCGCAGGTTCTCGAGCACGCTGGCGTGGGACACGTTGTCGCCATGGGCATACCTGTCTACTCGTCAACGCAGAAGCTGCTGGAAATGGGTGCCCACAACACGGTGGAAGAGCTGGTGGAAGCACACCTATCCCACCAGGTAGTAAGGCTGAGGCGGACAGAGCACGGTCGGGCCGTCCTACGCAAGATAGGATGGCAAATTGAACAGCTACCGACAACGGAGCCGCTCCCCACAACGTAGAGAGACATTATTAAGACCAAGCCCCTCCCCCGGAGCATGCAGACGGGGAGGAACAACGAGAGACGCTCTGCGGGCCAAGGCAGTGGCTCGACAGCTGGAAGAGGACCCCGAGGTCCTCTACGCGGACGCCTCGCTTCCCAACCACGGAACCAGAGCAACGGCGGTCGTCACCACCGTCAATAAACTGGTCACAGGCGCGTCGCTACGGACGACGAATACAGCCGAAGCAGAAGAAGTGGCCGTGGCCCTCGCACTCGCACAACCGGGAGTGAGGACCGTGGTCACAGACTCCCACACCGCCTACGCAAGCTACCGCAAGGGGAACATCTCTCCCGCGGCACTAGCGATCCTCACCAAATGCAAATCACCGGGATGGGCCGTTGAGCTCGTGTGGGTCCCGGCTCACTCGCAAGTGGAAGGCAACGCACTCGCCTACCACGATGCCCGAGGACTGTCAATCCGGGCCGAGGACGAGCCAGAGCTACCGTACCCCGTGACAAGCTACAAAGAAATCACGCAAATGTACAGAAGCGGCAGATGTAGGCTTCCCCGTCCGCATCCGCAACTCAGCCGAATGCAGCAAACAATCGTGCGACGCACGCAAGCGGGGTCGCTAGCGCATCCCGTGCTCTTGCACAAGATGTTTTCAACAGAGCTTGACACTTCATTCCCTTTTTGCAGACGGTCAAAAGGCACTCTAGCACACATCCTTGCAGAGTACACTAAGCTCAAGAACCCCCCACCATCCCTACCCCCCACCCTCCCCAGCCCCAACCCCCCCGAGCGGTGGGAGACCTTGTTGTCCAGCCCCGACCTACCGACCCAGCTCGAGCTGGCGGCTAGGGGCCAGGAACTGCTGGACACATATGGGACCTGAGAAGAAGGTTCCACCCCATCTGGTGCCAGCGCGCACCGACCGTCACTAAGGGCTCAGTACAAAAGTTGTTTCTCTCTCTCTCTCAATGGCGCTTGCGAATTCATAGATAACACGGGCACACTGAAACCTCATGTATATTTTTTTCCTTTTTGTGCAGGCTCATTTAGAAGTGGTTATTTACTTTCTTGAAAGCTTCGGTTTTGCCTTCTGTCAACACGTGAGTCGCTTCCCGGTCTGTTTATTTCGATTTAATTTTATGCCATGAACCTGTTCTTTCAGCACGTATACACTCTCATGAAAACTAAAACCAACAGTTTAATTTGGCTTTGATCCGAAGCAAGTTTCTGGTGCGAAATACAGATGTGCGTGTACTCTCGATGCGGTGCGAGCAAAGCGGTGATATTGAAACATTCTATGAGGAGGAGGAGGAGGAGGAGCAAAAAACTTTATTCAGGTCCTGCACAAGGTGTTGCCACCTGCCTGGCTAGTCCCGCGTTAGGACCGGGAGGTCAAGCCTCCTAGTCATATCGCGGTCGTACTGGACAGCCAGGACATGGATATGTTCATGCGATTTGATCATCCCTGAAAACCGATTCTGGGAAATGCCAGGGTCCAGTGACCCCCCCTCCCAGAGTATATGTTGAAGCGTGCCATATCCCGTTCTTGCATGCTTTGCATATAATATTCATGTCTGCAATGTCATACCATTCCTTCAATTGTTATTACATTGTTTTTCGCGTTTTGTGCATGGTCAGAGCGGCGCTTCGGCCACGTTATCAAGGGGTTTTGTTATCGGTGTGATCAGTTGGCCTTGAGAGACGGATAATAAGTGTGACGTAGAGAGGAAGAAGTAGCTACAAAACCACGAAACCTGCTGTTGGTGTTCCTTCCTTAACATTATCAACGTAACGCGCTGTTTTTTCGGTTTCCCCACAGGCAATGCAGTTGCCTTCAATCAGCTCATTTGGAGGTGCTGATTTATGATGCGGGTGGGTGCAGTCACGTGGTATTTTTCATATGTTGCGAGATTTGTTTGTCAGTCGGAAAATATTGCACGCAATTATACGTCGTTGAAAACACAGCAGTTAGATGCCACCTGCGGGTGCCTAGAAATGCATCATGGACACTCTGATAGTTAGGACAATACTTCTCAAATTATATAATTAATTGCAATTGTAAAATTCAATTTCAGGAACGAAAATATTACTGGTGGCTGCTCCACACTACTGTTAAGAATATGCATTCATTTGTCTTCGAGTAACACAACTGCTGTTTCTGTAGGCCTTGGTGCATGATAGTTCGGGCTCCCTGTATAATTCACTCAGTAACCGAAATGACGCCAAACCTGATTCATTCGAAATCAGAATCAACAGCAGTCATGCGCAACAGCGCTTATACTCGGCCTCACAGAAAAAGAAAAAAAAAAGACAGAGATAGGTTGCAGTTTTGACGGAAAGGCGAAGCAGTATTAGTGATAGTGAATTATACGACAATAACACGAAGGAAGATTACACCACCGAGAGACGACAGATTCTTGGTGGTGGGAGAGGGCTCAGGCTGTAAAATTGAAGTGTCTCCTAATATGGGGTGTTGTAAATTCTCATATGAGGCCCTCACTTCAGTGAACAACTCTTCCAGGTCACATGAAGTTTCTCCAGGTGCAAGAATATATATATATATATATATATATATATATAAACGAGATGAACAGGGGTTGACCAAGGGGCCCGAATTTTATTATTCATATCAGAAACACCAATTATGGGGTTTTATGTGCCAAAACCACTTTCTGATTATGAGGCACGCCGTAGTGGAGGACTCCGGAAATTTCGCCCACCTGGGGTTCTTTAACGTGCAACTGGTGCCCTGAGTTACTAAGCAAGCTAGTATCATCAGCGAATCGCAAGTTGCTAAGGTATCCTCTATTAACTTTTATCCCCAATTCTTCCCAATCCAGGTCTCTGAATACCTCCTGTAAACACGCTGTGAATAGCATCGGAGAGATCGTATCTCCCTGCCTGACGCCTTTCTTTATTGGGATTTCGTTGCTTTCTTTACGGAGGACTACGGTGGCTGTGGAGCCGCTATAAATATCTTTCAGTATTTTTACATATGGCTCATCTGCACCCTGATTCCGTAATGCCTCCATGACTGCTGAGGTTTCGACTGAATCAAACGCTTTCTCGTAATCAATGAAAGCTATATATAAGGGTTGGTTTTATTCCGCACATTTCGCTATCACCTGATTCATAGTGTGAATATGGTCTATTGTTGAGTAGCCTTTACGGAATCCTGCCTGGTCCTTTGGTTGACAGAAGTCTAAGGTAATCCTTATTCTATTTGCGATTACCTTAGTGAATACTTTGGAGGCAACTGACACTAAGCCGATCGGTCTATAATTTTTCAAGTCATTGGCGTCCCCTTACTTATGGATTAGGCATTTGTTAGCGTTCTTCCAAGATTCCGGTACACTCGAGGTCATGAGGCATTGCGTATACAGGGTGGCCAGTTTCTCTAGAACAATCTGCCCACCATCCTTCAACAAATCTGCTGTTACCTGATCCTCCCCAGCTGCCTTCCCCCTTTGCATAGTTCCCAAGGCTTTCTTTACTTCTTCCGGCGTTACCTGTGGGATTTCGAATTCCTCTAGACTATTCTCTCTTCCATTATCGTCCTGGGTGCCACTGGTACTGTATAAATCTCTATAGAACTCCTCAGCCACTTCAACTATCTCATCCATATTAGTAATGATATTGCCGGCTTTGTCTATTAACGCATACATCTGATTCTTGCCAATTCCTAGTTTCTTCTTCACTGCTTTTAGGCTTCCTCCGTTCCTGAGAGCATGTTCAATTCTATCCATATTATACTTCGTTATGTCAGCTGGCTTACGCTTGTTGATTAACTTCGAAAGTTCTGCCAGTTCTATTCTAGGTGTAGGGTTAGAGGCTTTCATACAATGCCGCTTCTTGACCAGACCTTTCGTCTCCTGCGATAGCTTACTGGTATCCTGTCTAACGGAGTTACCACCGACTTCTATTGCACACTCCTTAATGATGCCCACAAGATTGGCGTTCTTTATTTGAACACTTGCCTGACTAGATAACGTTCTAACTTTGAACGTTGCCAGGTTCAGATTCCAATGGCAGCCTGTGCGAAACCAAGGATTCTGAGCACCCTCTGCTACGTCGCAGGTCTGACCGCCGTCGTGGTCAGTTGCTTCGCAGCTGCTGCGTACTGAGGGCCGGGGTTTGATTGTTGTATTCATATAAGAAATTGTGGCCAAGTGCTGCACCAGTGTGCGAATCCTGCTCTGGTGAGACAGTGCGTTACAGTGCAGTACTGGTACCAGGCCGCCTTCCAGGCCTTTTTGTGCAATTTTATGAACACGGGGATTTTTTTGTATCAGGTGGAAAATTTCGGAAATCGCGGGGTACCACCGAGATTCGAACTACGGTCCTTCTTGTACGTGAGGCGGATGCTCAACTTCTACGCCACCGCTGCACTCTGCATATATATATATATATATATATATATATAGAAGAAGAAGTGAGGAAGGTGATTTCGAAGACGAATAAGTGGGGGTCTCGGATGAGCTGAAATAAACAGTGATGGCCGCCTTGTCGGTCTAGTTACCTGTTCTGTTACAAAGTTGGCGCAGTCGCAGGTGGAATCTTCTGTTACTCGCCTGAGCCGCACTCATTTTTCATGAACAATGTGCACCGACGCTACAGTTTCCTTTGATAAACCGGTGAACGTTGCACAGTGCGTCTACGGTGAAGAGCGGTCCCCTTAGGGTGAGCACTTGTCATGTTGAACTCTTACTACTGCAACTTGTCTACCAGAAGTTGAACTCTGGCGAGGGCTTTCAAGATTGTCATGAGTGATACCCAGTATGAAGCAGACGTCGTGCATTCTTGCGAGCTTCGAGGTTCCACTGCCGCAAATCCAGCCTTCAGGAAAACGGAAGTAACTCCTCGTAGCCGCGATTTAAAGGACCACAGTGGAAGTGCGCTGATGCACGATATAATGCAGTTGCAAGAAACTAATGGCGAACATCAGCAGCAACTGTTTCATTTTTTATTGCAAGCAAGCTTTCGGCAAATGAGGAAGACACCCATGCAGCTTGCCTGGCCGGATGCCTACGACTGGTCGTACACAGGAAGTGCCCAAGGAGTGACTTGATTTTTGCGAATACGCCTGTGACGGGAATTGCTGGCAAGATAATAAAGACAAAGTTATGAACATGCGCCTGTACTTGTGAGGTCGTGGAAAGATTTGGCACGAGCTTCGAGCTTCTGAAAAAGGTGAACGCTCATAGAACGAGTGGAAACAGAAGGTTTTATTTTCATTCGGTGAAAAGCTTCAACGCTGGGATAAAGCTACGTCTTACAAGTACCACTCCGGGCCTGATCTTGACTATTTCTTTGAGAAATTGAGACTGCTACATTTAGCTTAGTCTGCTCTATTCCAAGCTTCATTGGTCACGCTCATTATGCTGGGACTTCCGGAAGACATGCGGTGTCGTGTTCAGCTTCGAAAGTCAAACAACACAGAAGAGTTACTACAGAATATAAAACAACTGTTCTGTAAGGTTGAGCAACCTGTGAGCAGTTATGATAATGTGAAATTCCAATAGGAACTGGCACCACCGAATAAACAAGTCGCATATCAAGAGGAAAGCAGGAAGGCAGCTACGCACACCTCTGATTACAATTCACCACGACCACAACACAAGATATTTCTTGTACAGCGCACCAATCTGGTATATGTTTCGGTGAATGTAAATGGAAAAGAAGTTAAAGCGTTTGTTAACAGCGGAGCTTCCATCACTGTTGTGAACAAGAAACATATTCCAGACTTGAACCCAGTGAAATATTTTCCAGTCAGTGTGTATGGATACGAAGGCAAAAAGCAAGTGCACAATAAGAGGGCAGAGGTAATGGTCACGTGTCAGAGCAAGAGTATCAGAACCAGAGCGTTGGTCCACGTTGGAGTAAAATATCAAATGATTTTTTCACGCAGAGTAATGCAAGAGCTCCGTCTAAATGTTTATTGGGATTGCCTACCAGGAACTCGTACACCGTATATTGTCTGACCCGGTGCTTACGATACCTGACTTCAGCGTGCCCTTTGAGATAAATACTCACGCATCTAACTAAGGTACTGGGGCAGTCTTATACCAAAGAAACATAAAATCTTCCCCTATCCAGCAGCTACGAGTGATAGGTTACTATTCCTACTACTTCAACCCTCGTAAAGTTAATTATACTACGACCTAGAAAGAGACCATGGCTGTTTTAATGGCAGTGCGCTATTTTCGGTGATATATCGATGGAAGAAATTTTAAAGTATATACAAATCATCAAGCCTTGACTTACCTCCTTAACATGTCGGAACAAGAAGGGAAGCTTGCTCGTTGGATAAATGAACTACAACAATATGACTTCGAAATATTCCATCGTTCGGGCAGCGATCTGACAGACGCCGACACAGTGTCTCGATTGGCAACCGAGCTCCCACATGAGATGATCAATATGACCTAGCTGGTGGAAGGATGTGACAACCTATATTTGGAAAACGAAAAATTCATGGTACCCGAGACATTTATTTCAAAAATACTCCACCTATACGCCGACACTCCAGAGTCCGGCGGCCACAATGGTTCCGGGTTTCACATACCAGATTTTTCAAAGGTTTAGATGGAAACTAATGAAAAAGGACATTGAAAACTACGTAAACCCATGTCATTTCTGCCAGATAAACAAAGTCAAGTACCGGCCACGACCCGACGAGCTTATGTTGTCTCAACAGTCGGGCAAACCTTTTGAAGTCCTACATGTAGACTTCGCCGAGCTGAAAAAGAAAAGTCCAAGTGTACGCAAAACTCAGTCATTTATGGTCCCAATATATCAATGCACCAGAATGGTGGCTGCACGACCTGGCAAGAAGGACGCAAATACTGTCATAGCCCTCCTTGAGAGAGGCATATTCTCAAATTTGAAGATTGTGATATCGGAAAATGGGCATTCATTCATTAGCAGGAAGATTCAAGAGTAGGCAATCACTTTGCGGCGTTGTGCGCCCTGTCACCCGCAGGGAAATGGAATGGTGGAGAGGGTGATACGCGATTTGAAACAATTCATGTCGATGTAACCAAATTTTACCGGGGGCTGCAAATGCTGCCTAGAAGCGGCTATGCCTCATCATAACAGGACTCATGCAAGCTTGTGTGAAGTCCGTATTTTGCTGCCTATGGTGAAGTTCCAAAGCTAAGCTCAGACAAAGAGCTTGGAATTGCAGACAGGCTAAGGCTAACTGAGCGTTTCAAAACATCTGAGGAGCGATACAGATATAGAAAAGCCATGAAGTTTCACTTTGACAAGCGGCGCCAAGGCCATGCGCCAGATGTTGGACTACAAGACCTTGCTCTCATTCGAAAAGCACTACCGGCCAGTGAAGCAAAACTTCTTGGACCCTTTGAAGTAGTGAAGCTATCGGTGCAACAATGTGTACTCAAGACAGTGGGGTACATATAGAATGGACAGCTGTAGTTTGCGGCCATAAGCAACGTTCTTCGTTGTCATCCCAGGAGGAGTGCCGCAGAAAAGTGGGGAAGTGTATACCATGCCGGGGAAGAAAAAGCGAGAAAGCTGATTCCGAAGACGAAGTGGGAGGGGGGGGCTGGGATGAGCTGAAATAAACAGTGATGGCCGCCTTGACGGTCTAGTTACCTGTACTGGTGTATGTATATATACATATATATATATATATATATATATATATATATATATATATATATATATATATATATATATATATATATATACATGTGTGTGTGTGTGTGTGTGTGTCGCACAAATGAAAACTTTCCGTCTATCTATCTATGTCTCTGACCCTTTTCCCTCCCGCAAACCTTGGTCATATGGTAATTCGTGGGGTTCGGGCTACTGTGCCGATGGTACAGGGTTCGAAGCCGTCCGTGGGACCAACGAGGGTCGCTATGTATGTGGCACTGCGCAGCCATGTGCCGCTCCGCAACTAACTTCTTATTCGCCAAATAGGGTGACTGGGGACGCGACACCGGGTATGTGACATCAGTATGGACGCGATTCAAAGGATCTCTTTCACGCTGACTTGGTATTGCCACGATTTAATGAATCTCTTTCACGCTCACTTGGAACACGCAGTATGTCCCGCTAGTTTTATGCTCTCCTTCAGTGAACCTCTGTCATTCCATCCTGTGTCGCTGGGTATGTGACAGTAGGTATGTGCCACTTTTCAATGAGTGTCTTTGGTAACTCTGTAATTGCCACTGGTAGTGTGCCACATTTTAATAAAACATCTTTTTAATTTCTCCGACGCTAGGCAGAATCGAATCCGCCGCGACCGAGGACCTTCTGTGGTACTTATGGAGAGTGCAGTGTGTGCAGTGGAAACCAGCGTGCAGAAGCAGCAGTGTAGCGGGAGGCGAGCCCGGCTGCATTTCGAGCAGACGATATCGCGATGGTGGATTTCGATCAAGCGGATCTAGCATGAGGTAACCTTTCCAGGCAGGCAGGCAGGCAGGCAGGCAGGCAGGCAGGCAGGCAGGCAGGCAGGCAGGCAGGCAGGCAGGCAGGCAGGCAGGCAGGCAGGCAGGCAGGCAGGCAGGCAGGCAGGCAGGCAGGCAGGCAGGCAGGCAGGCAGGCAGGCAGGCAGGCAGGCAGGCAGGCAGGCAGGCAGGCAGGCAGGCAGGCAGGCAGGCAGGCAGGCAGGCAGGCAGGCAGGCAGGCAGGCAGGCAGGCAGGCAGGCAGGCAGGCAGGCAGGCAGGCAGGCAGGCAGGCAGGCAGGCAGGCAGGCAGGCAGGCAGGCAGGCAGGCAGGCAGGCAGGCAGGCAGGCAGGCAGGCAGGCAGGCAGGCAGGCAGGCAGGCAGGCAGGCAGGCAGGCAGGCAGGCAGGCAGGCAGGCAGGCAGGCAGGCAGGCAGGCAGGCAGGCAGGCAGGCAGGCAGGCAGGCAGGCAGGCAGGCAGGCAGGCAGGCAGGCAGGCAGGCAGGCAGGCAGGCAGGCAGGCAGGCAGGCAGGCAGGCAGGCAGGCAGGCAGGCAGGCAGGCAGGCAGGCAGGCAGGCAGGCAGGCAGGCAGGCAGGCAGGCAGGCAGGCAGGCAGGCAGGCAGGCAGGCAGGCAGGCAGGCAGGCAGGCAGGCAGGCAGGCAGGCAGGCAGGCAGGCAGGCAGGCAGGCAGGCAGGCAGGCAGGCAGGCAGGCAGGCAGGCAGGCAGGCAGGCAGGCAGGCAGGCAGGCAGGCAGGCAGGCAGGCAGGCAGGCAGGCAGGCAGGCAGGCAGGCAGGCAGGCAGGCAGGCAGGCAGGCAGGCAGGCAGGCAGGCAGGCAGGCAGGCAGGCAGGCAGGCAGGCAGGCAGGCAGGCAGGCAGGCAGGCAGGCAGGCAGGCAGGCAGGCAGGCAGGCAGGCAGGCAGGCAGGCAGGCAGGCAGGCAGGCAGGCAGGCAGGCAGGCAGGCAGGCAGGCAGGCAGGCAGGCAGGCAGGCAGGCAGGCAGGCAGGCAGGCAGGCAGGCAGGCAGGCAGGCAGGCAGGCAGGCAGGCAGGCAGGCAGGCAGGCAGGCAGGCAGGCAGGCAGGCAGGCAGGCAGGCAGGCAGGCAGGCAGGCAGGCAGGCAGGCAGGCAGGCAGGCAGGCAGGCAGGCAGGCAGGCAGGCAGGCAGGCAGGCAGGCAGGCAGGCAGGCAGGCAGGCAGGCAGGCAGGCAGGCAGGCAGGCAGGCAGGCAGGCAGGCAGGCAGGCAGGCAGGCAGGCAGGCAGGCAGGCAGGCAGGCAGGCAGGCAGGCAGGCAGGCAGGCAGGCAGGCAGGCAGGCAGGCAGGCAGGCAGGCAGGCAGGCAGGCAGGCAGGCAGGCAGGCAGGCAGGCAGGCAGGCAGGCAGGCAGGCAGGCAGGCAGGCAGGCAGGCAGGCAGGCAGGCAGGCAGGCAGGCAGGCAGGCAGGCAGGCAGGCAGGCAGGCAGGCAGGCAGGCAGGCAGGCAGGCAGGCAGGCAGGCAGGCAGGCAGGCAGGCAGGCAGGCAGGCAGGCAGGCAGGCAGGCAGGCAGGCAGGCAGGCAGGCAGGCAGGCAGGCAGGCAGGCAGGCAGGCAGGCAGGCAGGCAGGCAGGCAGGCAGGCAGGCAGGCAGGCAGGCAGGCAGGCAGGCAGGCAGGCAGGCAGGCAGGCAGGCAGGCAGGCAGGCAGGCAGGCAGGCAGGCAGGCAGGCAGGCAGGCAGGCAGGCAGGCAGGCAGGCAGGCAGGCAGGCAGGCAGGCAGGCAGGCAGGCAGGCAGGCAGGCAGGCAGGCAGGCAGGCAGGCAGGCAGGCAGGCAGGCAGGCAGGCAGGCAGGCAGGCAGGCAGGCAGGCAGGCAGGCAGGCAGGCAGGCAGGCAGGCAGGCAGGCAGGCAGGCAGGCAGGCAGGCAGGCAGGCAGGCAGGCAGGCAGGCAGGCAGGCAGGCAGGCAGGCAGGCAGGCAGGCAGGCAGGCAGGCAGGCAGGCAGGCAGGCAGGCAGGCAGGCAGGCAGGCAGGCAGGCAGGCAGGCAGGCAGGCAGGCAGGCAGGCAGGCAGGCAGGCAGGCAGGCAGGCAGGCAGGCAGGCAGGCAGGCAGGCAGGCAGGCAGGCAGGCAGGCAGGCAGGCAGGCAGGCAGGCAGGCAGGCAGGCAGGCAGGCAGGCAGGCAGGCAGGCAGGCAGGCAGGCAGGCAGGCAGGCAGGCAGGCAGGCAGGCAGGCAGGCAGGCAGGCAGGCAGGCAGGCAGGCAGGCAGGCAGGCAGGCAGGCAGGCAGGCAGGCAGGCAGGCAGGCAGGCAGGCAGGCAGGCAGGCAGGCAGGCAGGCAGGCAGGCAGGCAGGCAGGCAGGCAGGCAGGCAGGCAGGCAGGCAGGCAGGCAGGCAGGCAGGCAGGCAGGCAGGCAGGCAGGCAGGCAGGCAGGCAGGCAGGCAGGCAGGCAGGCAGGCAGGCAGGCAGGCAGGCAGGCAGGCAGGCAGGCAGGCAGGCAGGCAGGCAGGCAGGCAGGCAGGCAGGCAGGCAGGCAGGCAGGCAGGCAGGCAGGCAGGCAGGCAGGCAGGCAGGCAGGCAGGCAGGCAGGCAGGCAGGCAGGCAGGCAGGCAGGCAGGCAGGCAGGCAGGCAGGCAGGCAGGCAGGCAGGCAGGCAGGCAGGCAGGCAGGCAGGCAGGCAGGCAGGCAGGCAGGCAGGCAGGCAGGCAGGCAGGCAGGCAGGCAGGCAGGCAGGCAGGCAGGCAGGCAGGCAGGCAGGCAGGCAGGCAGGCAGGCAGGCAGGCAGGCAGGCAGGCAGGCAGGCAGGCAGGCAGGCAGGCAGGCAGGCAGGCAGGCAGGCAGGCAGGCAGGCAGGCAGGCAGGCAGGCAGGCAGGCAGGCAGGCAGGCAGGCAGGCAGGCAGGCAGGCAGGCAGGCAGGCAGGCAGGCAGGCAGGCAGGCAGGCAGGCAGGCAGGCAGGCAGGCAGGCAGGCAGGCAGGCAGGCAGGCAGGCAGGCAGGCAGGCAGGCAGGCAGGCAGGCAGGCAGGCAGGCAGGCAGGCAGGCAGGCAGGCAGGCAGGCAGGCAGGCAGGCAGGCAGGCAGGCAGGCAGGCAGGCAGGCAGGCAGGCAGGCAGGCAGGCAGGCAGGCAGGCAGGCAGGCAGGCAGGCAGGCAGGCAGGCAGGCAGGCAGGCAGGCAGGCAGGCAGGCAGGCAGGCAGGCAGGCAGGCAGGCAGGCAGGCAGGCAGGCAGGCAGGCAGGCAGGCAGGCAGGCAGGCAGGCAGGCAGGCAGGCAGGCAGGCAGGCAGGCAGGCAGGCAGGCAGGCAGGCAGGCAGGCAGGCAGGCAGGCAGGCAGGCAGGCAGGCAGGCAGGCAGGCAGGCAGGCAGGCAGGCAGGCAGGCAGGCAGGCAGGCAGGCAGGCAGGCAGGCAGGCAGGCAGGCAGGCAGGCAGGCAGGCAGGCAGGCAGGCAGGCAGGCAGGCAGGCAGGCAGGCAGGCAGGCAGGCAGGCAGGCAGGCAGGCAGGCAGGCAGGCAGGCAGGCAGGCAGGCAGGCAGGCAGGCAGGCAGGCAGGCAGGCAGGCAGGCAGGCAGGCAGGCAGGCAGGCAGGCAGGCAGGCAGGCAGGCAGGCAGGCAGGCAGGCAGGCAGGCAGGCAGGCAGGCAGGCAGGCAGGCAGGCAGGCAGGCAGGCAGGCAGGCAGGCAGGCAGGCAGGCAGGCAGGCAGGCAGGCAGGCAGGCAGGCAGGCAGGCAGGCAGGCAGGCAGGCAGGCAGGCAGGCAGGCAGGCAGGCAGGCAGGCAGGCAGGCAGGCAGGCAGGCAGGCAGGCAGGCAGGCAGGCAGGCAGGCAGGCAGGCAGGCAGGCAGGCAGGCAGGCAGGCAGGCAGGCAGGCAGGCAGGCAGGCAGGCAGGCAGGCAGGCAGGCAGGCAGGCAGGCAGGCAGGCAGGCAGGCAGGCAGGCAGGCAGGCAGGCAGGCAGGCAGGCAGGCAGGCAGGCAGGCAGGCAGGCAGGCAGGCAGGCAGGCAGGCAGGCAGGCAGGCAGGCAGGCAGGCAGGCAGGCAGGCAGGCAGGCAGGCAGGCAGGCAGGCAGGCAGGCAGGCAGGCAGGCAGGCAGGCAGGCAGGCAGGCAGGCAGGCAGGCAGGCAGGCAGGCAGGCAGGCAGGCAGGCAGGCAGGCAGGCAGGCAGGCAGGCAGGCAGGCAGGCAGGCAGGCAGGCAGGCAGGCAGGCAGGCAGGCAGGCAGGCTCCGAAAAGTTCATGAAGTACACTGAGAATGCTAATCATATTCAAATTGTAAGATTCTAAGCAGATTTCGCTACAGTGGGCAACTACGTAGTTCTGATGACCCAAGTTCACGTCAGACAGGTTTATGCAACAGTGGCACATACACAGTGGCACATACCAAGTGGCACACGCCCAAGCCAGTATCAAAGAGGTTCATTGAGCACCAGCAGATCCTCAGTAAGACATGCCCAATCGTGCCAGTGGCACATACCCTGTAGGACATACTCAGTAACACATACCGAGCAGCCATAGTAGCGCACATGTAGTGGCTGCAATTAGGCTTGCTCAGTGACCCAGGTACCACATACCCAATTTTGCATCACAGATGTTTATCGACAGGGTACATACCCTGTGACCGCCTTAGCACATCGGCCCACGTTCTTATATAGCGCTATTAATCGGGCCGCGGAAACGGACTAGATACTCTTTATAGAAAAGTGGTTTGAAGTCGACGATAACGCTTCACATTAAAACAAAATTGAATCAGAGTGCTCTCAAGATGTGCGAGTCTGTTTCTAGTACCATGCCGTTCAATTACTACAAAAGTGAAATTTGAAGCGTTCGTGTGTTAACTAAAATTGTGGCTCCGCTGCGTCGCCTTCAATGCCTCATTACTCCCCGCACGTCAATACAATTCAGTGCTGCTGCATACTGGCATTGGTAGCTGTTGACAAAGTGCTCATTTTATTAGTGCATGTTGAAATAATTGAAAGTTGTTTCACGTACATTAGGTAGTACGTGAAACGTCTTGCTAGTGATTCAGATGTTGTATGAGCACTAGGGTAGAGTAGAAATGACGTAACGAAATGCAAAAGTTATACTTATTCACGCATTAGAAAGCTGGCGTGCCCAACTTATGTTACTGTCTGTGCGAGAGGAGATCTTACGGCCTCTAATTTTGCGATTGCTCTCGCTCCCTATTCGTGGAGGGCCCGTTTGATTTGCGGAGGGTGTTTGCCACTAGAGTAAAGAAAAGCACCCCCTCCCCCTCGTTTTACTGGTTGCGTCGGAGACGGTCCTGCGCCGCTTGGGCCCGCCACTGTCGCAGATGGTTTGGGCTCGTCATTCCCTCAATTTGCTCTTCTTGCGCTCCCTATGAAGAGGGACACGTCCCGCCGTGATCATAACAGTGGCACATCCCAGTGTCTTGCTAGCCGAGTCTCTTCACGCCATACCACAGCCATGTCTGTGGAAGCTATAAGGCTGCCATAGCCGAGGAAGCTTGAAATGAGGGAAATACATTGTGCACTTGGTAGGCCTTGATGACCCCACGATAACCCTGATCAACTTCTTATGGGCACATGTTTGAGTTGATGAAATATTCCTACTACGACTAAATGAGGTCTCTCCAAAGCGACCACCCCGCTCGTATGGACAAACCTAATGCCGAACTTTGTATGTGAGAACGCCGAGCGAGGCTTAATTGAGCTCTGAGTGCCTAATTCACGGCGCAAACACAGCGCTGTCAGTGCTCGCGACACGTGCATAATCGAGGAATAGCTTCTTTACTCCAAAGAATGATGCCAAAGTAAGATGCAATGGTAGTAACGTTGTAAAAAGATGAAAAAAAATTCTGAGGTTTTACATAGCAAAACTACCATATGATTATGAGGCACACCATAGCGGGGGACTCCGGAAATTTTGACCACCTGGGCTTCCTTAACGTGCACCTAAATCTAAGGCCACGAATGTTTTCGTATCCCCCCCCCCCCTCATCGAAATGCGGCCGCCGCGGCCAGGATTCGATTCCGCGACTTCATCCTTAGCAGCCCAACACCACAGAGTAAGGTTTAAAAATATATGCGATATTAGTATAGCATGTTTTCCTTGCACGCACTTTTAGCACGTGACCCCCTGTGGAACATTTCAAGGAAGCTTCGCGTAAAAAGTGAAGGAGAAACGTGTTGGTCACATTTATTTATTAAAACAGGGAAAAGCCATTCACTCTAGTCGCCCATCTCTAGTGTCCACAAAGCAACTGCCTATTGCATACACTTCAAATGGCTGTAGGTACATAACCAGCTGCTTGGCCGAAGAAACAACTTCGTGGAAGCTGTCAGGCGTCTGTCAACTTTGACATGATGAAGAGCGCCGTCATGGATGTTGGAGGGGTCATGCCTCAATTGTACACCAGGTGAGACCGACAAAAACTGGTCAGTATTGATGAGTGCTTTGTTAAACAATTATAGTGTGTTCAATTGGTGGTCTCCATCCAAATCAGATCTGGCGTCCCTCGACCACAGAGGCAAAGAAAAAGCGCGCGAGCTGAACACATCATTTAAGGATTCATCCATCCACACAGAAAAAATTGTCATGTTCTTATCCCGAATATGTGCGGCAGCTATGCATTTTAATATTTAGGTATTCGTATGAACGCCCGCAAAATGGTCTGCCAGGATACTCGCGTTCAACACGCCGTGCGAAATAGGGTAATTAGCCATTGTGCTCAAAAGCGGCCATGGATGCTCTCAGAGGTGGACAAAGAATACTGAATGCCATTGTTCAGCATGACAATTACATTTGGTGTATCTTGTAACAGCTCACGCTAGGGCCCTATAAAGTAAAACTATTCCAATACGTTTTTATCCCTATCTCCTGAGGTCAAATTTGCGTAACCGCCGACGCAAGCATCGGGCGGTGACCCGCACCGTTGTCTGAACAGGCCAATAAAACGCTTTCCTCATATAACCTCATAACTTCATCATCCTGCGTAATTTTCTATCTTCTCTCTCTTCCTTTGGTGTCCATTTTGTAACTCCAATTGCCCACTGGTTATCTGCCTTACGCATTACATGGCCTGCATAGCTCCATTTTTTCTCTTAATGTCAACTAGAATGTCGGCTATGCTCTTTTGTTTTCTGATCCGCAACACTCTCTTCTTGTCTGTTAACGTTACATCTAACATTTTTCATTCAATCACTCTTTGCGCAGTCCAGTAATGTCAAGCTTGATATTACTGAGGTATTCAAGGGTAAATGCTCGTTGCTTGAGAAAACAATAAACTCTCTGCCACCTGTCGTATTAGTGCCCTCTCAAGGAAAGTCTAGTATGTTGAATCATGGAACGGAAGGACCGGCGTACAACGGACGCACAGAAGAAGAACAAAGACCACACAAACGCATTTCTAGTGAGCGTGTTTTGTGCGCCTGTACATTGCCATATTCGAATCCCAGCCAAACTTTACAAGTTTCTGGTGTTCTAACGTGTGTACAACTTAGCATTCTCAGAATAAATTTTTTGGCACTATTCTACCTTTTAAAGAAACGGGTGCATATTCTCCCCTTTTTCAAATAAACTTGTAATACTATATTGAAGAGCGCAGAATGAAAATTCCTTACATTTCTTGGGTCGACAGATGCATTACGCTCACTGGCACCCCACAACCGCTGTTGCTAGCGCAGCCTACGGACTGCCACTTTATCTCGACCAGTGAACTGAACGAGTACTGGAACTGCAACCTGTTAAAATAACCTTGAATACGGGATATATTTTTGTTTATTCCATGTCATTCTTTGCAGGCATGACAAAATGAGGCCCTTGTACGAAATGGGAGAAAATAAATTACGCCATAACTCATATCACGATGACTGTCGATGGCTATGCGATTATCATTCGAGGATTTTAGCGGCACTATTCCTGAAGTCACAATCAATGGCGTAGCCAGGGGATCTGGCACCACGCACACGCTGTCCGCAAAATTTTGCTGTTAGTATGCGGCCTATCCAAACTCATTCCTCTTCTCTGCCCATGTTCATTGAAGTGCGTGTCCTCCGCCACCCTCCAAAAAAAATTTCTGGCTACACCGCTGGTCACGATTATTTAACACCTGCCGTAGTCATTCCGAGACTTCCGTCTCCCCGGCCACATGCGACCAACTCAGGCATCGTCAAACTTTGCTATGGCACCCGCTTGCCGAGGTCACCAGTGAGTTTGGCAGAGTGGCGACGGCTGTGGCGCCGACACATTGAAGGCAACAAAACGGCAAAAGCGGTATAACGAAGATGACATCACGACAATGAGATAATGGTTTTTAAATGATGGTGATAGTATAACTACGACACCGTGACAACGACGGGCACGAGGAGAAGTGAATTACGACGAGTACATGACGTCGACTGCTCGACGGTGACCGTATTATGACAACTGGGTGAGGAATATGGAAGGGCAACAATGGCACGACGACGACGGCATGACAACGTATGCATTAGAGCGATTGTCGGATGACGACATAATGACGACGAATGAATTACATCGGCTGCATAATCACGTTTCAGTGACGACCACATAAGTGTGATATAATGACGAATGAAGAATAACGTTGATGGAATGACAATTCTACCAAGACCACGAGCTAATGGCTAGTGGCCCAAGAAGGCGATGCCCGTAAACGACGACGGCATGATGTAAGTCGGATGACAATGCTGGAACGACAGCGATGCAAACTCCAGGATGACATTACAAACGCGAGCCCATATCTAGTGGTTGAAGCTATTAGATAACTTGGGCCATTGGGTGCAGGTATGGCCACGGTACAACAAGGACGGTATAAGAACGAGTTAATGGTGTGGGAAATATTTGAAACTATCGAATAATGAAATTAATGGTGTCCTACTGGATTCATTCTTCGAATCGAACAGTCTCTATTTATAAATGCGAATACCTTTTTGGATACTTTTTGAATATTTGAAAACGTCAACTGCCCGCAAATAAACATACCATAGGAGCAAAAATAGAGTGAATGTTTACCCCCGCGGGCATAGTACAGTAATAAACATGAGAGCTTGCGTAACGCAGACGGCTACATCACTTAAGTAGCCGTACATTATAGGCTGTACAGTGATCATTCGCACTTTCTGAAGCGCCCTGTGCATGCGAAGGAACTACATAATTGCTCCTAATGTTTCATTTGTGTTCTTAATAGGCGCACTTAATACCACACTATGTAATTGCAGCAACTCGCTACCTGTGGAAGTTCTGGGATGTGTACACCGTGGTAAACTAATTGTGATAACAGCTATTCATTATTCGAAAAGGTTTTGAAAATATTCACTACTCAGTTAGATTCAATTCGCTCTTGGCCGTATTTGATTCGTACTCGATTCGGCCTAAAAAATTACTATTCACACCCCTGCAACGAATGCATGACGAGAAATGTATGACGACGACAATTACATACCGCCGGTATGGGAGCAAGGAATGAGGACGGCTCTATGAAGACAATGGCTTGACGATGACTTTGTCAAAAAGCATACATGAGAATGAAAGTAGAGAGACGACAATTGCATGACCACAAAGGAATCACGACGACGGTATAACGAAGGTTGCACGATAGCGTCACTCTGACCATAACGCAAGGACACGATCACATAACCGTGGTGGCATAATCACCATCAAATGACGACAGCATGAATGCGATAAAATGACGAACAAAAATTGGCGTCGGTATAACGAGAAATGTGCTATGACGACGAAATCATGGCCTGACTGAAGTGACGACGATGGCATCGCAATCATGACATGGCGAAAGTGCTATGGCACTCGCTTGGCAAGGCCACCCATGAGTCTGGCGGCATGACGACGACGCATTGACGACCATAGAATGACAAAGCTGGTACGATGGAGGCGGCATCATGACAATGAGATAACAATTCTTAAATGAGGGCGATGGTATAACAGCGTGACGATGAGGACATGAGAGCAATGGGATGACGAGGAGTGTTTGACGACGATTGCGTGATGGTGACGGTGTGATGACAACCACGTGACGAAGGTGGAATGACAACGCTGGCCGGACTATGACGGCATGACAACCGGTGCGTGACAGCGACTGTATTCATTCCTAATATGAATGACCAACCACGCGGCGTGCAATTTGTGCTGGTGCGATGAGGCTCCGGAGTACTGATAGAGTGGCTGACCATGCTTTGACGCTCAGCAATGTCCTCTACAAGCTGCAATCAACCTATTAGATAATAGTGCGCTCTCGGAGGTAAGAATCTTGGGACTATGGCTTGTGCGTTCTTTCATGCAAAAGATCTTTAAAGCCATTTTGTACGTTACTGAAGTGACGACCATGATAAACGACAGCGTGACAACTTTGGCATGACGAGGAGTGTGCGAGGACATTGGCCTGGTCACAACGACATAATGACAGTCGGATGACAAAAGTTAAATGATGGTGCCACGGCCGCAATGGCACTATGACCACGAGCCTATACCTAGACGCCTAAGCTATTGGACGACTTGGGCCACTTGGTGCACGGCACAAAGCGGGACGACGATGGTAGGACGAGAAGATCACGAAGCTAGAATGAAGATGAAACGACCATGGCGGAACCATGACCAGGAGAACATACGCAGTGTTCAAAAAAGGGTAGACAACTCGGACGACTGGGTCGAACTAGAAGGCGTGACGACGGCAGCATGACGAGAGTCAGATAACAAAGCTGCAATGATGAAAGTTAAAAAACCACAACGGCATCTTGAAGGTGGTACGACAAGGAATGTACGACTACTGTAAGAAGACCATGGCGTGAGGAGGACGGCATCACGAGAGTCGCGTGACAAAGCTGGAATGACGACGCTGCAAACACCACGATGCCATTCCGACCACGAGCCCATACCTAGTGGTGTAAGGTATTAGAGAACTTGGGACACTGGGTCCCCATAGAAAGCGTGACTACGACGGCAAGACCAAAGTTAGATCAGGAAGCTGAAATGACGTCGATGGAACGGCTACGAGTGCATCACGACCAGAAGGACATACCTAGTGGCGAAAGCAAGTAGACAACTTGGGGCACTGGGTCGGTTTACGAAGATAGATAGATAGATAGATAGATAGATAGATAGATAGATAGATAGATAGATAGATAGATAGATAGATAGATAGATAGATAGATAGATAGATAGATAGATAGATAGATAGATAGATAGATAGATAGATAGATAGATAGATAGATAGATAGATAATTGCTCAACATGGCTGAAGTAGGCAAACAATGATATGTGCGTGAAATCAGCGTAGCTTTTCTGCCTATTAGCGTGAAAATTACTAATGAGAAAAAAGTATGCTGATCCAAGGCGCGTGGTGGAATCAATTTCAAGCGGAGCTTTCATCGTTTCTTTAAATGAGTGCAGTAGACAGAGAGGCTCACCAGTAAAAAAACAGATTTTTTGCAGGTGTGCATACAAGCGCTGGCGGGCTACTCTGTATAAGTATGGCGAATAGCATTCAAAGATTACAGAGTTGAGTGGAAAGAAATTGAAAGAAAGAAAGAATAGAGCAGAACAAACTGCGATGCCTAGCATCAAGTGTAATTTTATTTTATGAAATGTGTATTCTCAACAAATGTTTATTCACCACAAAGCTGACAACGTTATTTTCATTCAATTTTATGCTTATGCTGTAGAGCGCTAAAAAGCAGTGCCGAAACGCAAAGAGCAAATCGGATGAATGCACAGTCTGGTGCGTTTACGCAGCAATCTCACGTGGACGAAGGCAATGCATGGTGCTTGCGGAAGGAAGTATGGCGATGACCGGTGTATGCACAGATGGGTACAGCGCACATCCCGCTATGTTTAACGATTGTGTGCCTCTTGTGCAACAGTGGCACATTCGCATTATAGAACATTGGAAAGGAATGGATACACAAAATGTAGCATATAAGGTGCGGCTGATAATTGTAAGGGAAGGTTAGTGTGCTTCAGATCTGCCGACAGACTTTATTACATTTGTGTTGTCACGGTAATAACTCGACAAGCAGCATACGGCCACAAGACAGAACATCTCCGATTGAGCAAAACGTCTTCTTGGTCGTCCTCGTCTCTCTGTCTTCACCGAATCCTCCGCGGCGCGCGAAATAAAGCTCAATCGAACTGCAACCGCACAACACATGGACGTGCACTGAATGTGCGTGTCAATATGTAGGAATATAGTATTTCATTAGAGGGAACAGAGGCCTGCTTACTGGCACTACTGTGTCCGCATACATGCAGGGGTTTCATTATATACGCCGCTCTTCCTAATTTAATTCTGGTGATTGTGAGCTAATGTGACATTCGCATATAGCGTGTGCGTCTACGAAGACATTGTGTAACATTTAAATATAGATGTTCTGAAATAAAAGGGCCGTTATATCGGAGATATACCGTTATATCGGAGTGGTGGCGATCACGCGGTGACGGGTGATACCGGGTAATTATTCGCTAATACAAAATAATCCATTACTTAGCAAATAATCCTATAGTTTGGGCAGGCTCATCGTAGTTGGTAAAGTTAAGCGAACTCTCAGTAGAAATCACATCAACTTTTGGATCTTCAAAAAATGCCATTACCCGCGGAACTGCGGCACGAACAATTTCAACAATCAGAGCACACGACACCGAAACTGAGATGCTGCAGCGATCGTAAAGCCGGGCCCCTTGAGGCGACGTTCCGATTACGCCACCAAGTAGTCGGCAGTCAGCACGCTGTGGCAACGAGGAACCCGGAGTCGAAACGTCGTTGCATCGCCGTTGCTGCTTTGTCATCCTACTCTTGCCGTTATATAGTTGTTTGTTGTCCCATCGCCGTCATTGTTCACCATTGTAGTCACTTCAGCTCCAGTCACAGACATCACCACAAGTCGCTTGCGAGTCAAGGGTATATGGTAGCACATGCATTTTCTCCTTTGCCTATATGAAAACGCCTCCTCCTCGTGAGCCCATCTGCTCTTCACAAACGATTCCAGTATGTCCATGAACATGAAACAATGCATCTTGAATAAATAATGTAATTTATTATTATTATTATTAGTAGTAGTAGTAATAGTAGTAGTAGTAGTAGTAGTAGTAGTAGTAGTAGTAGTAGTAGTAGTAGTAGTAGTAGTAGTAGTAGTAGTAGTAGTAGTAGTATTGGCGGAGTGTTGAAGCTTGTTTATAGGGTCACTAAAGGCAAATATTAAGACGACGAGGACGGTTTAAATACCTCGCAACGCTTGTTTCGTGCCAATCAAATCAGTTTACAAGGAAATTGCATCTGAAGGGTCCGAATGCCTTTTTCGAAATTCAAATCTCCCGCCACCCAACCGGGAAGGGGTGACGTTGCATATGCCATCACCACCTTTTGCCATAGGTGAGTAAAATGGCCCCCGACAGATGGCCGTACCGAGTCAATACAGAGATAGACGTCATTTCATAAGCGAAATCAGGAGAGAAACAATTTATGATAACTCAAAGGGAAGCTCATCACTTTTCGAGTTCCAAAAGTAATGAGTTCGGGGTGCCTTAGAAGACGCACCTGTAAAGCGAGATATAAGAAGGAAGAAGAAGGATGTGCTTGCTGCGGTAAGCCATTCCGCTAGTAATTGCTCGGCCGAGTCGGACTCTTGCTGCCTCTGCGGTGGAGCCCACAAAGGTGATTGCTCAAACTGCCCTGCTAGAACTCAAGAAGTACAAATAATGGAAGTTATGGACAAAACGCGCTGCTCCCACCAAGAGGCAATTGCGGCGATAAAAGAAAGAGCCCATGGTTATGCGAGTGTTACAGCACGACCCCAAGCTATCGTTCATGGAAGCCTGTCAGAGGTAATCGCACAAGCTATTGAAAAGTCTATGGCTAAAATTATGGAGCGCATAGTAGAAAGTGTCACGGAATGCTTTAACGGACTGGTACCCTCAAAGTTAGAAAAATTATTACCTAGTGCTACTTCTCTGCCATCATGCTCTGACGTGAATGCTTGCTTAACCCACTCTCAGGAAGACGGGGCAATTGCGTCCGCAATCCATATAGAGCAAGTCAGGCCTCTTCCAGGTTCCTCAACTAAGGCAACTAATAGCCCAGACAACTCTGATTATCAAGATACCTCAAACATGGAAATTGACGTGAGGGCACATAAAAGGAGGTGTTCTCCGCTTGAGGCTACCACTTCACACTTAGTTAGTAAGCCCAAGAAAATTCTCCCTGAACTCCACCCGAAAGGTAATACATTGGAGGAGGCTGTGGCCTCTGCGGTGCTCTCATCACTGGAAGGTAGATGAGGGTGTTGCAGTGGAACTGCAGATCAGTATTTGCTGCTTCTACTGATTTAAACGTTCTGTCTTCTCAAATTTCTCCAGATGTAATTTTACAGCAAGAAACCTGGTTATCCGCTGAAAAACCATTTTCTCTGAGCAATTTTAGGTCCTTTGGCTTAGATCGCCCATCTAGAGGTGGGGGACTGTTAATTATGACCTCAAGCAAGTTTTGCCACAGGGCAAATATATCATTGCAGCTGATGTCGCCAGAATGTGAAATTCTAGCAGTAGAAATTACTCTCCCTGGCAGTAGGCCTTTCTCTTTAGTTAATATATACATTCGCTCGGGTGTGCAGGATTCACACCCACTAAACTCGGTTATGGCAAAATGCGGTAAAGATATAGCTTTGGCAGGTGGCTTCAACTCTCATAATGCATCATGCGGATCCAGGACAGACCTGTGCGGAGAGCGTCTATGGGAATGGGCAATCACAAATAACTTTTCGTGTCAAAATTCGGGATCAGCTACGTTTCTTCGCGGACAGTTTAGATCTGTGCTGGATCTTACATTTTCAGGTCCAGGTCTTCCTGCATCCGCATGGGAAACGGTGAATGTCGGGATAACCAGCGATCATTTTCCTGTTGTGTTTGAAGTGGTAGGTCCGCAGTCCACCGTGGAAGCTCGAATCTACTCTTTTGTGAATTGCCGTACATTTAAAAAATGCTTGCAAACCACTTTCAAATCAAAGGAAAATTCTCCATTGAAAGCTGAGGATATTTGCTCAATCATTGATACTACGCGCAAAGGATCAGAGTTCCAGTTAAAGGAACGCAATAACACTGGTTCTACAAATTGCTGGAATGAAGATTGCTCGCGGGACTACAAGCGACGTAAGGCTGCATGGAAACAACTCATGCATAACCAATCTCCGAAAAACTGGAGCAACTATAAATTTATTGCTGGAACATTTAAAAGAATGGTGGTAAGGCAAAAGACAATTACAATGTGCGACATTTTGAATTCCTTTCAAAAGCAAACAATAAGCATGCATTATTTCAGTTTTTAAGATCCCAAAAGAAGATTCCACGCCTTATGAACTAGGAGTCGGTAATTTTAACCACAAATGAAACAGCTGACTCTCTAAATGTAATCGCGCAAGGGTTAGAGACCCGCTTCGCTACCTCCCTTCCCTTCTCTCCTCATGGACAGGGCACTTTAGAAGAATTCGAAGAGTTTTCCATGGCAGAATTGTCCCAAGCCATTTCCTGTTTACCAGCTGCAGCCCCAGGTCCCGATGGATTCACTACCAAGATGATTAAACTTCTCTTTGAAGTCGCTCCTAACGGCTTGTTAGATGCCGTAAGAGAGAGAGAGAGAAAAGCAAGGATAGGAAAGGCCGGGAGTTCAACCAGAAGAGCATCCGGTTCGCTACCCTGCACTGGGGTTGGGGGAAAGGGGAATAGAAAGAGGAAAAGGGTAGAAAGTGAGCACTGAGTGCGTGTGGGCGGGCCACTATGCACAGGGACACTATAAACGATCTCGTAAGCCGGTGCACTTCAAGTATTGCACTATTGCACGATTCGCTTTTCGTGCCAGTGACGGGTGTGGCCACGGCCCGAGTATCTTTGACTCGTCGAACGGTTTTAAGTCCAGTCGATGTAAAGTTTCCCGCAGAGAGAGAGGCGTTGTGCATCGTAACGGGGGCAGGTACACAATAAGTGCTCGATGGTCTCCTCGCACCCACAGGAATCGCACATCGGGCTCTCGGCCATTCCCAAACGATAAGAGTATGAGTTCGTGAACGCTACTCCCAGCCACAAGCGGTACAGCAAGGTTGCTTCACCGCGGGAAAGGCTAGATGGCAGTTGTAGCCGTAGCGTGGGGTCCAGTTTATATAATCGGTAAGTGTAGGCACTTGAACTCCAGAGATCTTGCCACTTTTTGCCGCAAATTACTCAATACAAAATGCATGGTTCCCTTCTTTGTGGAGAATTGCGAAGGTGATTCCTCTGCTGAAAGACCAAACCAAAGGGTATGTCCTAGACAATATTCGGCCTATTTCTCTAACATCAAATTTTGTAAAATTAATAGAAAGATTATTAAACGCACGTATGGTTAAGTTTGTGACCACAAGAGAATTATTGAGCCCCTGCCAAATTGGATTTTGACCAGGGATGTCCATTTGGTGCGTACATATCGACCTAGGAAGTCGAATTCAGTTGGCTCGTTACCAAAAACAATATGCTGTCCTAGTTACATTACACATTTCTAAAGCGTACGATAGTGTGGAATACCCTTTATTAATAAAGAGGATGCAGGATATTGGATTGCCAGACTACTTCGTGACGTGGACTGCAGAGTTCTTGCAGGGCAGGGAGTTTTACTGTGCACAAAGTGGAATTTCATCGGGAAAATTCAGACAAACGGGCAGCGTTCCTCAAGGCGCAGTTTTGTCCCCGCTGTTGTTTAACATCCTACTCAGCTCCATTCCTTATCATCAGAATGTAAGCACGTACGTTTACGCTGATGACACAGCGTTTTTTGCTTCAGCAAGTGATATTCAATCACTGTACGAATGCTTACAGGATTACTTATGCGAGCTAGAAGCATGGCTGGACAATATTCGCTTGTCCCTTAATGTAAATAAGAGTGCCGTTCTTGTCTTTCCCCTATAAGACCCAGTTACTATATCCCTTTCATACCGTCATTCCACTATCCCACAAGTGGAAAAGGTCAAGTACCTCGGAATTATTTATGATGGAAATCTTGATTGGCGTCAGCATATTGAACATATAACTTCGAAAGCTTCTCGTGCAATGGGGATACTACGAAGGGTAAGCAATTATCGATGGAGCATGCGCAGAGACACACTCATAATGATTTACCACATGCATATCCGACCTATACTAGAGTTCGGCTGTGTGTTATTCTTCGGCGCTGCGGCTTACAAGCTACGCCCACTAGTTTTGCTGGAACGGGAAACGCTTCGCTTGTCTGGGGCTACCAAAGTTCGTAGCCAACGCTGTGCTCTACAAGGAATCACGATTACCTTTCCTTGAAATGTGATTTAAAATGCCTACCTTTCAAACATTTATAAGACTCTATGAATCCCCACTAAGAAGATCCCAGTCCATCTTCATCAAACAGCGAGCCCAATTTTTTGGAGTCAGATGGCCACGGTTTCACACGCCACAAGTCATTTTATCACAATCGTTATTGAATCCGTTAGACGTAAATATAAATGATGTAATCACGGAAAACAGCATCCCAAATTCACTAGTTATTACTTATGATGAACTGTACCCAAATAATGCAAAGCAGCTTCCCACACATATTCTTAACGGCTTACTCCAGGATCACTTGTATCAACTCCACACTAACGTAACTATAGCAACGGATGCTTCGCAGAGTGAGGAAAAGGCAGGAGTTGGAATTTATTCATCATTATTGGACTGGTCTTTTTCTATTCGGCTTCCCGATTACACTCCAATATACCTAGCAGAATTCCTAGCTATTGACCTAGCTTTACGAAAGCTACAATCTTCCAGGTCAACCGCGGTAATAATCACAGATTCTTTGTCGCTGTGCACCTCACTTACTGCTCCCGGCGAGTCACACATATTGAAAACTTTGTACTCACTGGCTCCAAGTCAGTTGAGAAGCTTACGATTATTATGGGTACCTGGGCACAAAGGCATATTTATGAATGAGGTGGCAGACAGCTTGGCCAAGGCTTCTATCAGCGGCCCGGTGCTTGGTCTTCTTCCAACGATGGGTTTGATCACGTCCTCCAGATTCAGAAGATGCATCCTTTTAACATCACAATCAAACCTTAAATCATCCTTGGAACTACACCACTTACAATTCCCTTGGAGCAGGAAATTTTGCAAAACAAGACAAACGGAAGTCACATTAACAAGACTACGTTGTCGAGTCCCATCTCTAAATTTTACATGCACCGATCTGATCCGGCAATATCCCCATTGTGTCATTTTTGCAACGCATTAGAGACGATTGAGCACTACTTACTGGAATGCCGGCGTTTCTCCTCCATGAGGAAAATGACATTAGAAATAACAGTGCGACAGCTCGGCCTGCCATTGAACACTCCGGTACTGCTGTCTTTCGGAGCGTCTGTGCTTGGGCACTCACACAGGAATGTGTGCTTCGCCTTAGAAAAATTTATTATTCAATCAAACCGATTTTATTGATGACCGTATTATTCTTTCCATCCCTCCTCTATTGCCTCATTTATATATTACAGATAATTTTTTTCCTCTTCATAGCATGACAGTCTACTGAACCGTTTTGATTTTTCCTCGCTTAAATTTATATAACAAAATTATAGATTTTACCTCCATTTTATGAACACATAGGCAAAGTCTGCCCGACTCTTGGCCAATCACCGTGAGTGGGTAAGCGCCAAACTCATCAATGACATCATTATCATCATCATCATCAACTATGGAGCATGTTTTATTAGGATGTGAAGACGTCTACCCAACGGTCGATTTAGGCACCACTGGCCTCCTTGCAGCCCTTGTGTCCAGCGAGAGCAGTGGAAAAGTAAAGATGTCCGCAATAGGGGTTAGTAAGAGGCGATTGGAGGATTGGTGGAAGAAAAGTAGGGAAACGACAAAAAAACGAAGACGTACAAAAGCACAGTTCGCAATAGGGGATCAGAAAACTTGGTTGCGGGAGTTCATAGTGCTTCTTTTTCTTTTTTTAACCTAGGTAGGACCTTAGGCAGTATAATAGCAAGAGCTTGGTGGCGCAACCCGCCGCCCCGTTCCAAAGGGGACGCTCATAACATTCATCCATACAGATCGGTGGATTCGCGCTGCAGTTGCCTTTTGGTTAAGTGGCGTGGACCGTTCGGGCATCCCGTGACATCACTTGGAACTTGAATTCTGTGCTACATGCAGTTCGTGCGAGTGTTGCGGGCCAGTAAATCCAGTGCAGCACTACGCGATCAGGAAAGCACTGAAACGTAAAAGTGTGGCCGGTGCAGGGTCGAGCGCCAACGAAACCTTTCGACCACCCGCGTCGTTGTCATCGGCAATTTCAATGAGTTCTTGGGTATTTTTTTTTCTAAAATTGAAATAAAACTGGACAAGTAGCAGTTTATTTCATCTTACGATACAACACAAGGATGTCTTTTTGCAATTAGTAGTTGAGGACTAGTTACAGAATTTAACTGAGGAATGCTTTCGGCATCGGGCAAGGGGTTGAATGTCCCAGTGAAGTTTCTAACCATGTTCTGCATTTAGCTCAATTTCTCGATCATTAACGCTCTGTTCGCGCTAATATTGAGTCCTCAGAGATTCTCGAGCAGTACTCTATCACATTAGCTTGACTTAGTATTTGCCTTTAGTGTCCCTTTAACTGCCGCAGCAGGTCGGCCCGGTATTGGAATATCTCCGGGATCGTCCCACGCTCATATTTTTTATCGCTGACGCATAAACACGAAAGATACATGTAACCCTAGCCATGTACAGCCTCGTTGCAAGAAGTTCGCAGACTGCACCATGGAAGTTGTCTACCACAGTTCATCGTCGTGTGGTCAGTTATCTCGGCCAATCGGGGTGATATTTCAACGACCGCCTAGGGATCACGCCAATCTGATGCGCGGGTCTGTAGGCATCCACCTAGGACGACACTGCTCCAAGCGTAAGGGCACCCGTAGTTGCGTCGATTGCAAAGTTGTGGCCAAATAAATTTACAAAGGTGCACGTGAAATTCATGAGGCCTTTCCTATTCGTGATGCAGGCTAAATTAAATTTGTGAGTGCGCCTTTTAATGATTATCTGATATTAAGTATCAGTATCTCTTGAGATGATGTCTATTCTTGTACATATGCTTGCGCCGTTATTTTAACCCCTACTTTTCTCTTTTCCTCTCCCCTCCACCTACTCTGAGTGTACTTATATTCCCGCCATTGAGCCATAAGCTTGGTTGTTAATGTGTGCTCAATCATGTCGACTTCTTCCTTCCTGCAAATTGCGCACGAAAAATGGTTTTGTCCTTGTTTGAACGATGTCTGCCGGCTGTGCAATCTAATGTACGATGTGTGAAAGGCGCTGAGTATAAGGGGCTACAGAATATTTTTCTTGAGCATGTTGACACCTTCTGCCGTTGAGTACGCGTCCACCCTCGGTTGTGCCTGTTTGAGAAAGCCATCAGGTAGGAACACCAAGACATCACTTAGGTTGCCAGCTTCGTCAAGCTGTGTATCCAACCTGAAGCTAGCGTTCACTGAATAATAACATGTGTTTTCAAATGCTTTACTAAATCGCAATTTTGCTACCCTCTCTTCGCAAGTTTAAAATGAGATGAATTGAATGGCCGAAGAGGTTTGCTAGCGCTAGGATGATACTTCCTGCACGTGTAACTGTCATTGAAAAGAAAGATAATTTTTAAGGAATGTCATAATTCCATCAACTGGCATTTAGACACTCCAAACGCCTGAAATGATGTATTCAGTAAAGCAGACAAACCACCTCGCCATTTGAGGCGACCAAGACGGCAAGTTGGGTCAATTGGTTGGGATTCATAGTAAGGTTCGTTACAGCGCAATACAAGGCGAGGACAAAAGACGGTATAACACGAAGACACGACGCTGTGCGGGAGCGACGGCGCCGTGTCGTCGACAGTGCTGGAAGAGTAAACCACAATAGGGGCCATTCTCCACGGCCCCAATTACCCCAAGATTGTGCGCGCGGCTCTTCTCCAAAAACTCGGTGTGTGCCGTTCAAAACTGCGGCCGCGTTTTTACATTTGTTCGGTATAGAAGATGGTGATGTAACAGGCAAGTTCACATAACCAACCGTGTTCGCAAAACTGGTGAGCGACTACACAAAAATTCTTCGTCGCTGACAGTGCTTGGCGATCACCCATGTTATTCGCAATATGACTTGCTGGTCGAAACCGACATTCACATTGTTGATATTTATACAATATATGAATCCACATTCAAACATATACCTATGTTGACATTCATATTCTTTCCTTTCGAATACATCCAATATTCTGGAATTCCAAACGAGGCGAATATCTAGATAGAGTATTCGACCAAATAATTGAATATACCGAGTATTCGCCTTAGCCCAAGAGAAAGATTTCTGCTTCAAAAAGACGGTACACGTTGGCACCTTAGTATTCCATACTGGAACTAGTGTAGTGCAAAATGGCACGAACTACAGAAGAAAGATACAAAGACCAGCGTTGACGATCAACAGGCAACTTTTTCGAAGGCACTCCTATAAATAAGCGATTATGGACGTGACAACAACCGAAAATGACGAAGTAAAGGTGCACTTGGCATTAAATGGTAATGTCAGCAAATCACTGCGGAAACTTGTCAAGATAATCTATCGCTGACTCACGGAGCGAAAGAGGTGGACGTGCAACATACGCCTTGTCGCGCCTTGTCAATGAAGTAGCCTTCCGCCATCTCTCGGACTGATTTATCTCTGTAGCTCGATAGTACTTTGAAGGCACTGGAGCGCAGCCGCTCCCGCATTTCTTGCAGTGCAAGGCAAGATTCGAAAACGGCTGACCCCTCCAAGAAGCCACATGTTCCCTAAGGCGCACATTGATATATCTTTCCGTCTGGCCAGTGTTCCGCGCACCTCACGAGATGGGAATTTCATACAACACTATGTTCTCGCATTGAACATGGTTTTCTCGGTGGTACTTAAGCTTCTCAAGGTGAAAGGGTCGGGGCTCAATTTAGCGTGCGAAGTGCCGTACAATGGCGTAATCCAATTCTTTTACTTGAGTATGAGGTTTGGGGGACCGTGCGCTGGCTGGGTGTATTCTCCCTGGTCCGTTAAACCAGTTTTGATTTTCGCTCAGGGCACTCGAAAATTGCGAAGAATGCTATAACTTGCTCCTGTTTGACTGCGTCCTTGAAGAAATGGTGCCCGCATTTGATGGAGGAAAGCTTCATTAGGTGGTTGGGATGACTAGGTGGGGCGGGATAGCCTATACGTTATTTGGCGCCCTTGAGTGAAATAATTCTGGAAAAATTAAAACGCGAAAGTTGGGGGGGAACACGAGCGAGCGGCGTTAGTTAGGGTCATGTGGTAAGCGTTCCTTATTTGCGTGGTCTTTCGCATAGTTTAAAGAAGGTTGGAGCATGCTACAGTATTATTTTGTTTCTCTTTTTTCAGGGAAGAACAAGTTTGGCAGGATTTGTGCTGCCGTCCATAATAGGGCAGATGGGGCGGATCAGGAACAACGGGTGTGCGGCATTGAGCACAGGGAAAAGTATGTTCAATGCAAGAAAAGAGTGGTGAGTGAAATTTCCATCTCGTGCGGTGCGTTGTACCTCGGCCAGACGGAAAGATACGTACATGTACGCCTTAGGGAACATATGGCTTCCTTGAGGGGTCAGCCGTCCTATCTTGCCTTGCGCTTGCAAGAAATGCGGGAGTGGCTGGGCTCTAGTGCATTTAAAAATCAAAGTACTATCGATGTACAGGGATTAATCAGTCTGAGAGATAGTGAAAGCTTAGTTCATTGACGAGGTTAGAGACACCTGTGTTGTGCGTGCGTTTCGTTGATTGCGCGAGTCAGATACAAATTACCGTGGGAAGTTTCTGTAAGGATTTGCAGACATTGTCATTTCATGCGAAGTGCGCCTTCACTGCGTCATTAAAGCTGTTGTAACGAGAATCATCGCTAATTTATGTCTTCTTTCAATAAAGTTGCCTGTTGACAGTCAACGCTTGCCCGTGCATTTTACTTCTGTAGTTGGTGCCGTTTCGCGCTGTCAATAGTTTCCAGATGTCTAAGTTGAACAGAATGCAGAAAAAAATGAAGTAGGGCCTCGAAAATTGAGTACTATCTTTATTATTTTCGATGCTTCTCGGTGCGCAAGAACTGAGCACGGACCAGCAGTGAAAAACAAATCTGTTATCTCTGTGTCAATCCATGGTATCCTATGCAACTGGCCGCTCAATTGGGCAGCTGGTAAGTCAATAAAGTGTGAATGGTCCCTAACGTTCTCAATTAGCTTAGAACAAAAGCTTCATGTGTCTGGTGTGGCTTATCAAGAGAATTTTACGGCAGGCTTGAATAGTCGGAGTAGCTCAGGATATTGAGTGGTACACCAAAGAAATAGCATCTGAAACTTTGGAATCGAGTGTTGCGTTCTTCAATAAAGCTTTCTGTCTGTATGAAAATTTACACCGACTTGTGCATTCCAGAGCAGTTAAAATGGAAGAAGCACTTAACCGGTAACTTCCTCATATTTTAGCCTAGAATTTTAACGTCAATTTTAATATACAGAAGCATGTATGCGCACACACTAATGGCACGATTTTTCTTCAATAATGCTCTTTGCTAAAAAAAGAGGAATTAGAGTAAAAACGAACTAGCGGAAAACAATAGCCGATGATATCAGGTCATCCGCGCATTTATCGCTGCTTCAAAGAAGGAATGACGGTCGGACACAGTCAACGGAGGTGAGACGAGGCACGTCTGTAAGCGCCACCTCCATTCTCGTTGCACCAAGCTCAGTAATAAACCCCTGCAAACAAAAAGACGTAATAGTTAGGCGAGTTGTGCGAAAGGATGCCGCGACACTTCATAACGATGGAGTTGCAAGGCGCTTCGGGTAAAGGGGATTTTGCTCAGCCTGACAGAAATTTTCATACTTGCAACAGAGAAGGTTAAAGAGAGAAAATTCCCGGGAAGCCTGGTGTCGCGTGTTCTTTATTTATTTTCTTTCTCTCGTGAGACATGGAAAGCACTGCAACAAATGTGAATGTAACGCTTTCCGTCACTTAAGTTTGATGCATTCTCTTATCCCTCTGCCTCGAGCAGGCAGGCAGACAGGCAATGAAATTTTTTTAGGTAGAGCGTAGAGAACACTATAGCGATGCAGGTGCGGTGAAAAAATGGAACTACCACATTTTCAGCTATGGCTTTGGCCAGTTGAGGTCGCTGGTTCGATCCACAGTGGCAGGAGCCAGGTCCGTATTCGGAATGGCATGCAAAAACGCTCGTGTGCAGGGATTGAAGGAGAGATGGTCGAAAGTATTCCAGAGCTGCCACAACAGCGTTGGTCATATCGCACTGCTCCGGTTCACAAGTTACACCACATAATTTTTGTTAAGGCTGCTGAAGAATAGAATGATTGCTGTCGTTCTCTGATCCTATGCAGGTTAATGAAACAGGCATAGAAAATTTTTGTTTCATAGGGAGAATCATTGGACAGTGAGTATGTTTTATCGTTTCAATGCGCGTTGTCACACTAAAAAAACTCCGCATTTTCCACTAGAGCGTGAGTTTGCTTTTCTTTCTTTCTTTTTTTACCAAGGGTGGTGCCGTGGTGTGCACTGTCGTAGCTTTGTCTTTCTTTCTTTTTTTGCGTGCATTCTTACACGAGGAATGCTCAGATTTTCCCCCTGCTTAAGAAAGAAGGAGCATATGGACGTAAGGCTTACTGCATTACGATCTAATATTCTGAAGCCAATAGAAAGAATGTGATATGCCCGTATATTGAGGTTTTTAACTAAAAACACATTACTGAGCCCATGTCAGATCGGATTTAGACCGGAATGCTCGATTTGGTGCGCGCACGTTTACCTTGAGGGACTCATTAAGTTTGTTCGACACAAGTGGCAATATGCAGCGTTGGTGGCCCTTGATAAAGCTAAGGCATACCACAGTGGAAAGCATGCCATTCTCCTGAATAACCTAAGGAGAATGAATTTTCCTCCATATATTACAAATTGGATTCAATAATTACCAAGAGATAAAGAACTCTACGCTCGCAAAGCAGCGTTTTGACGTCATAATATAATCAGTCCAGCGGAGTTCCACAGAGTTCCGTTCTGTATCCTAATTTGCTGAATATTCTAATGAGTTCAATTCCTCTGTGTGTTGATGTAAAAGTGTATGTTGACGCAGACGACGTTGCATTCTTCGCGTCAGCGAGTGCAGTTCGCTCACTGCAGAGAGTGTTACAATCATAGTTATCGATACTTGAAGATTGGCTAGAGGACCTTCGTATATCATAGAAAGTTAGCAAGAGTGCCTTGCCTGTATGTCCCTTAAATATACCTGTTAATATCTCTCTCCAATACCACCAAGAAATAATCGCTCAGCCTGACTTTAGCAAGAATCTAGGGGTTATATACGATCCAAAACTTAGTTGACGCATTCACATCGCAACATGTAACGTGCAAGGCAGCACGCGCTGTTGACAACGTTTCGTAAGCTGGGTCACCGCCACTCTGGGCTACGCAGGGACACCCTCATTATGATTTATCGTATGGGCGTTCAATCCATATTGGTATTTGGGTACGCTTTATTCTTTGGTGGACCAGCGTACAAGATTAACGCCCTCATTCTTCTAGAGCGACAGTCTTTCCGGATTTGTCTTTTTTGCCAAAATGTATTGCTAATAATGTGTTATATCAAGAAGCCCGATTAACCACACTTGTTTGCACATTCCGCATGCTTGCACGGAAAATCTGCTTAAACATTTACGCATCTTCATTGAGACGATCGCAGTATGTATTAAGTAAAGATCTGCGTGCTTAGAAGAAAAATGGTCCCATAGATACAATCCACAGATCCTTTTTGTGCAAGCACAAGTAGAACCAGTAAAAGTTAAGATACGCGAGATCATTCCTCGAGAAAAAAAAAATGCGTAAATGCTATTATAATTGAGTTAGACGACGTATTTTCTTCAAATTTTGAACTCCTACCAACTGGATATTTAAGCACCTTATTACAAGATCATTTAGCGCAATTTAAGATGAATAATGTAACAGCAATGGATGCATCAATGCGTGAAGAGAAAGCGGGTGTAGGAATTTTTTCCGAGGGGCTATCCTGGACGTATTTATTGTGATTTCCCGATGTTTCAGAAGTAAGAAATATTTCAAAATTGCGCTCAGAAAATTAGGCATTGCTATAAAAACTGAAACCATTCTCTCCTTTGGGCAACTACACTGGGCTTTAGACACAGGAACGCATGCAGGGCCGTATGCGAGCGCCTTGGCCACACAAGGAGACCTAATTAATTTGCTTATATATAATTTTTTATTTTACGAAATTCCAGGTTACGTTAATTTACTGATTGATTATTTATTAATTTACAAAATTCTAATTAAACTCAATAAAATGTCATACCTTCTAGATTGCTCTCCTTGAAAAACACGCATTTTCCTATAACCGTTTTCCGTGTAACCGCCAACTTCTTGGCCAATCCCCCGTAGTGGGTACGCGCCATGGTATAGCAAGTAAGCAATAAGCAAGCAAACAAGCAGGCAAGCAAAGCAAAGCAAGCAAAGCAAAGCAAAGCAAGCAAAGCAAGCAAGCCGCTTAGCTTCCTGCGCGCAGTTCATGGTTCGTGGACGAGCACTTTCTGCTCGTCGCAGCTTAAAAAAGCCCAGTCAATTTATCCACAACGAATAGCTAGCTCTGCTGATTTCAAGGGGCTGAGCGAGAATAACAGCACTGAGCGAGGCAGCCAGAATTCATTTAACCAATGGTAAGCACGAATGTTCGTTCTAGAAATACTGAAGGCTTTATTCCTTGCGACCAAGACATCATGACCAAGACTATTTGTGGAAGCAAAAATGATTCAATTCGCTCGCTTGCATTTACACAAGACCTTGGCCTGAATATGAGTTTAAGGTGAACATTACGCCGACAGCAAAGTAAGAAAAGCGATTTGGTCTAGACAACCCTAGTTAATAATTTATTATTTGCATACGGGAGCGCTTTTAAAGCAAGGAAAGTACGCTATATCTTACATGTGGTGTTTCCTTCAGAAATTTAATAGGTAATACCCAAGACAAACCAACCGTGACTAAAGGGAATCAAGACTTTTGCACTGGGTGAATATCAGTGCAACCACATCTTCGCCCATTTTACCGCTTTGCGTTTTGCTGGTATACCAAACACCTGTTTAAGGTGAAATGTCTTTACAATTTCAGAGGTGTAATTGATCAAACAGGGTTAAGTTTCCTTTCGCTCTTTTTAATGCGCACTTTTGATGACTAGTTGAATGGTGAATTTCCATCCTTACTTTGAATATTTTACGAACGCGTAGGTTCGGAATGCCTGCCAGTGCGTCTTCTTGATACCAAAAATTACATGGGCAATTATCTATGCGGTTGATAGTTCGGACAAATGCGGTCAAAATCGCGAAGGTGTGCGGATGCAGCGCTGTCATGCAACGTAAGAATATATGCAAAGCATATTTCCGAAAGCTAGCATTGCGTCATCCGCTGCGTAAGAACTGTGGCACAAAAAAAAAATCACAGTTTCATCAATTTTACCCAGATATCTATGGCAATTTTCTCAATGTGCGCACGTTGCAGAGGAAGATGCGTTAGTCCAGATAGGGTGACCAAACGGTTGCTTTCAATATTAGTCGTTTTGTCGTATGTAGCACGTAGCTATGCGACGCCGAACTACACGAACAATTCAGGCACCGGACATTGTTAAAAATGCGCCAACTGAATATTGTAACATGTAAGCACCTGAAATTCTGATACGCAACAAGGTGAAGACGGAAAATTGAGCTAGTTGGATGTGGTTCTTGTTTTCAAAGAAAACACCGTGCTAGCAAAAGAATTCCACTTGTTTCTTCGCTTGTGTTAGAGAAGCGATTTGTTTGCAAGCATACCAATATCTTCTCAGAAAAGCGGCGTGGCTAAATCTGCTCAGCTAGTTACAATTATATAAGTTATAAGTATATAAGTTACAGTTATATTTATATAACTATAGTGCACTATAGTTATATTCTCCTCACTGTCTCAGTGCTACAGCGGGATTTATTTCACTGTTCTTGAGAAGAAAAGCAAAATCCATGCAGAATCCACCTCACAGTGCGTGTAGACGTGACTGCAATTAGCATTGAAGCTGTGTGTCGACACACCATAATTAAACCGTGGAAACGCGTCATGTAAGAGACGCGTATGCAGACGCGATACCCTTTCGCGCTTCCCTCGGGACGCGCGGCGTCATGTAGGGCAGCCGCCGCGAAATTCCCATGGGGCGCGTACGTAAATACCTAATCAGCCAAAATTATCTTCATATTTACGACACCGTTTCCATTCTAACCAACACTAGAAAAATATTAATAAGTTTCTGGGACTAAACAGCGGTGCAGGAGCAGTGGCACAAACCCAGTAACCCATGTTGGCGCCAAGGAGATTCATTGGAGAGCGATGCATACGCAGTTGCACATACACAGTCACTCAAGTTGACGTGAAGCATGTTTAGTGAAGTGTGACAAATACACTCTGACATAGCCAGGTACCCAAAATGACATCAGAAAGCTTCACTGAAGTTTCGCACACGCTTGCCAAATGATCAAAGTTGGGATGATAGAGGTTCATTGAAGAATGGTACACAACCAATGGCACATACCCAGTAACACAAGTTTATGCGAAATTAGTTTAATGATGAGCTCAATATATTCAGTGTCACCTACCTGTCACCCAAGGAGGCCCTGCAATTCTTTTCGAGCCCGCTTTCCTCAATACAGCAGCCTGATGCTCCAACCACTGAATCAATGACTACTCAGAGACCAAAGTTGACGGAAAACGGTTAACGCCATCGACAGACAGACAAACAAAAAGACAGACAACCAGACAGACAGACAGACAGGCAGACAGACAGCTCCCGAAAAGAGCGTCTAGAACCGAAGAATGCTAATCAAATTATGCACCATAATGATTTCCCTATGACAGGCGCCAGTAAAGCTAGAGAGAGATCAAGCTTTCCTGCGTGTAACACCCTGCTCTTTGCCGACTTGCGCCAAACTTTCTTGCACAAGGAAGGGCAGCAACTCTACTCGCCTTTGACACACCATGTACCACCACAAATTTTGGGGCAGCATTCAAGGCCGTCAGCGGCACACTGCTCCGGCGTGCATTCGCTGTAGGAGCACTCGCCGGCGAAGCCGTCATTGCTGGGGCAATCAGCCTGGGCTGGTATGGACGCCACAGACATGAACACCAGGACCACGAGAACAGCTGGTTGGGAGATCATCTCGGAAAATGCAACAGGAACAACTCGCTCCTAGAACCTTGGATGATAGCGTGCTTCTGGCTGTGCGTCGCAAACGAGCCCAGTTTATATACAGATGACAGGGAGCCGTATGTAGTCGCTAGAGGGAGTCACACCAACGTGAGTCACTGTTGCTCAAGTGAGGTCACGTATCATGGTAATCGACCGCACGGCATCGGCCGAATCACTTAGGCAGAGCGCAAACTTTGCCAATTTCGGCTACCCCTATAGAAGCATGATATCAATATTTTGATAGGAGCTGACAAAATGCAACCTCATACCTGCTGATTAGGCCATTTGTACAAAAATAAAGAGGAATAAAAAGTGAAGAGAAGGTATTGTTTGGCGAGAATGCCGGCGTAGACAACGTTGGCGATGCTCACGCGTCGCGTAGTCAGCGGCTTGTGCTCTCGGCTTTGATATGATTACACAGAAGGTTGCTGTAACGGCTGCAAGAAGCCGGGTAACCGCTGTTATGACAGAGTACGACCACTGGTTAATTTATTGCAGCCACGAAAGCTTTAGCTATCATTTCCTGATGTGCGGAGGCCAGCACTCCTCATATACTGTCTTCTTCGTTTTGAGGCGGTAGTCTGTGGCTATTGACAGCCTGTATTTGCACGTGTTGGTACCAATACAACAAGACAGAAAAATTGGGTATTTTGCCACATATTCAACTTCATTTAAGTTCATTACATGTTAGAATATACAGGGTGTCCCACATAATTTGAGCCCAGAATTTAAAAACGAGAGGCTCGTGGGAAGCGAACTGAACCAAACGCATACTACTCGCAATCGACCATATTAACGCAGACAAATTTTTGTTTTCTCTATACATCACTAATTAATTCACTTTAATTCTTCAACATTTTAATTATTGACTGAGGACGCCAAGTATGATAGGCAGGTTTGTAGATCATCTTCAGAAACCACCGATCGAGTTGTTTCTTTTACGATACGTCTCATGTAGTCCTTTCTTCGGGGTTGCAAAGAAAGCCCGCGAAATATTAAATAAGTCACGTGACGGAGCGCTTGCGCAATGGTGTCGTGCTACTGTCAAGCGTGCGTTCGGTGAACAACCAAAAGTAGTGCATTCGACCCTCGACCTTCACGATGTCAATTGGAATCCAACTTGGAGATATGGCCTGTTCTCCCATATGTGCAAGTGATTTCGACTCCCGCCAAAGTTCGTGGGCACAACTGCCTTAATGATCTATATCTTAATTAACTGTGCCTAATTAACTTTGTCCTAATTAATCCCACACGTCGTGAGTCCGACTCCTACCGAAGGTCGTGGGTTCGACTCTCGGCCTTCACAATCTCAATTGGAATCCAACGTGGAGATATGGCCTGTTCTCCCATATCTGCAAGTGATTTCGACTCCCGCCAAAGTTCGTGGGCACAACCGCCTTAATGATCTATATCTTAATTAACTGTGCCTAATTAACTTTGTCCTAATTAACCCCACACGTCGTGAGTCCGACTCCAACCGAAGGTCGTGGGTTCGACTCTCGGCCTTCACAATCTCAATTGGAATCCAACGTGGAGATATGACTGGTTGGCCCATACCTCTAAGTACGTTATACTGTCATCAAAGGTCATGGGTTCGAGTGCCTTAATTAACTATATCTTAACTGTGTTTTAGTTACAAAAAAGCCTTAATTAACGCCACAGGTCGTGCTGACGCTTCCTCTTTGCCTCAGCTTAAGGCCTTCTTATAAAGAAACTGTTGGCCTAAACAACCCTAATTAAAATCAAAGGTCGTGTGTTCGACTCCCACCAAAGGTAGTGGACTCGACTCCCTATGAATTTTGGTGCAATAACGCCGGACGGCGTAGCGCTGGACATCGGATTTTTTGTCCCATAGGCCATCTAAGGCTTTCGTTTTAATAACAGTCGTCGCCACCTAGGGCTGCAGCCGTGAAACCTTTGCCTTGGTCATCGAAATGGATGGTGCGCCGGTTCGTGCATACGCTGTTAAACGCGTCATCCGGCAACCAGTCTCCGCTCTCGCGCTTACTTGTGGACACGTTTCGCCATCTGGTGGCACTGCCGAGAAGTACACGCGTGGCCTCCGAGACGAGAAGCGTAGCGTCCCGGTGCCGGCAAATGCATAGAATTGTCCCCTCGCTTTCCGCCCACTCAGTGGCACAAACTCAGTACTCAGGTTGGCGAGCGGTTCATGGAGAGACAGAGGCAGAGCGGAAGAGAGAAAACATTTAATAAAACAAACGGAAACCGCAGGGTCCTTCGATGAGTCGTGGGTATGGAGGAGTCCTCAGTCCATGTCCCCATGAGCCTCGGCCGCCCGGCGCGCTCTCACGACCAGATCTAACTGGTTCCAGGAGCTGACGCTAGACAGCGAGGCTTTCCACTGTTGTGTGGGATTGTAGGGGAGGCGCTTCTGAGCTCGCTCGCCCGAGTGGCGTGGTAGAGCGTGGCCCGAGTATTGCAATCTGGGCATTGTAACGCGCATTGTGTAGGGTACATTGCGTGATATAGTGTGCGGTTCGGTGCAGAAAGGGTGTTTCTAGCTATACTACCATGAAACGGCTTCGGCGCGCGTGACAGATTTGTGCGTGAGAGACATTTCCTTTGCTGTAGACAGTAGTTCTGTGGTACAGCACGAAATTGCTTCGGAATTAGTTCCGCTCTTGCCTCGTCGCGGATGTCTCGCTCTGAGGCTTCAATAACTGAAGAAGGAGCCGAATGGGCTCCGAAACGCCGGGCTAATAAAATTCAGTTATTTGGTTGGAGTCAGTCTGAAAGTCCTAATCGATTTACCAACCAGACAGGCAATTCTGACGCAATGTTTAGCTTCAAATTATGGTCAGTACTGCTCTAAGAATGTTTAGCAATAGACTACAGGTCAAAAGCTTTGATTCCTTTTTGCATCGTAATGAAAAGGAACCTGCTACGAGCACGCATAGACCAGATGTGTCGCAATGGTGGAACCATTTATTCAGTCACATTTCTCATTTTTCGATAACAAAACTAAACAAATATTACAACTTGTTTTTTTAAGATTGCTTTAGTAAAGCTAATAAACTTATTTAGGAAACATTTAGGGAAGTCAGACTGCTTTTTTGAAGAGTACTTTACTAAATAAGCTCATTTACTGATGTGGCGGAACTTGAGCACCTCTCGTTGGACATTTAGTGCTGTTGAGGGAAGAGATACTTGCCTGAAATTCAAACTTTCATGGCAACAGGTTGGCAAAATTTCGAAACCGAGCGCTACCTAGATTCAGATAAGGATAAAGAAAAAACTGCTAATATGCAACACTTCGTTCTTGCTTTTGATATTATAGCAGTGATATTCTGCAGTAATCAGTTGCAACTGAGGCAATTGACATGTAGTCTTTTGCTAAATATTCTTGGAGCTATAGGGACAATACTTTTCTTTTAGTAGCTGACCAAATGTGGATTCATAAAAATTTGCAAAAAGCGGTTCTGGCTCACCAGGCAGTTCTGTATTTTTGCATAGAAAACAATGGTTTCGTTGTACATGACACTCAGGCGACAGGTTGCAACTTTTTCATTAAAATTAGGATAGCCACCTACATGCCCGGACGAACGTGCGGTACTTGAAGGGACATTAGAGGAAAATACTAAGTCAATGTAGACTGTCAAAATACCATTCCAGCAACCACGCTGCACTTGTTTCGTGCCAAGAAACGAGAAAATCATGTTTGAAGGGTCCGGATGCCTTTGGCGCAATTCATATCACTTGCCCGCAAGTGGCAACGTTTCATACGCAGTCACTGCCCTTTACGGCCGTCAGTGAGTAAAACGGTGCCCAGCAGACATTACCATGGTTTTCTGCAGGAAGCCCAAATGCGTGGCCAAGAAGCAACAGAGTCAAGAGAGAGTGTTGGATTTACCGCTGCAGCTGCTCTTGTCAAGTGGTGTGGACCGTTCAGGAATCCCACAATATCACATGGATGTGGCATTCTCTGCTACTTGCAGTATGTGAGAGCCTCTTGAGCCAGAAAAACCAGCGCAGCACTACACGATAACTACTGCAACGTGAAAATGCAGGCAATACAGAGTGGAGAAAATGAAACCTTTCGACTACCCGCGTGGTTGTCAGGGGTTCCTTTTTGTAAATATGAAATAGAACTGGACATTTTTTATGCGAAGCATATTAACGTAGGTCGCGGGCCTTCGCGCGACGCCCGGCGGTTGCCACCATTGACCTTCAAGTGACCTTCAAGTAGGTCACGTGACATGACGTCACGTGATGACGTCACACCGGCTGCAGATGGGGCCTCATATCGCGCCGTCGGTCGCCTCCCGGCGGTGCCCACCATTGACCCTGAAGTGAGATCACATGATGTGACGTCACGTGATGACGTCACACCGGCTGCAGATGGGGCCTCATATCGCGCCGTCGGACGTCGCCCGGCGGGGACCTCCACGCTTCTTTTCGCGCCGTCGCGCGCGACGCGGCGGCAGCGCCACCATCGCTGCATCACGTGATATGTGACGTCACGGCAGGGATGAAGCGGCGCGCGCCCGCCGTCGCGTCAGTCTCTGTACGCGCAACCGCGCCAGCGTCCTTGCGCCGGGCGTGTATGCGGTCAAGATGCCTCCAAACGCTAAGGATACGCTAAGGTTAAGCCCAGTGGATGCTTCGCATCCACTGGGCTTAACCTTGATAAGCCTCCAATTTTTTTCATCTTACAATGCAATACAGTTATCTATTACAATTGATTTAGAACTAGTGACAGTCATAATGAGTACCTTTGTCATCGGGTTAGTACTTGAATGTCCTGGGGGAGTCTGATCGTCTCCTGCCCTTACGTAAATGTCTCGATTACTGAAGCTTCATTAACGATAATATTGATGCCTTAAACGTTCTTGAGCACTAATGTATCACTTTAGCTTGACCTAATATTTGCCTTTATAGTGTCCTCTTAATGCACGATATCTATTGACAAAAGTATCCTGTGGGAGTTGGAGGAAATAAACAAATAAAGTATCTGCTTTCAATTCCTGTGTACTCATTTTAATATCCAAATGTAGCACATTGAAACACAAAGTGAGCAGAAAGCCAATCACAATGATAAGCGCAACAGAAGCATTTTGATACTCAGAATCCTACAGGCTCCTACAGAATCCTCCAGACTCACCTGCGTAATGATGCTGTCTAGGGGCTCCTTGCAGCGCTTTGCTACAAACTGCAGAACTACCAGAACAGCATCCTCTGCTAAAAAAGAAATCAGGTATTGTAGAACGCTTAGGAAGCATTTCACAACAAAGAACTTTCAGCTTTTGAATAGTGCCTCAGAGGCCTGCATGGTTAATTCATCTACTGTGATAAACACTTAAGGTGCGCATAACTGGTGAAATAACTCACTCTTTAATCTTCCGATGGGTGATTACCACCACTAGCAATGACTGTGGGTCTAGTTTCATCTGCTTGCTGCTCAATTAAAAGGGAAGAAATGGTATGTGCTGAAAACTCACGCACTTGCTTCACCCTTAGAACTAGGGCATATTTTAACATTTCTTTTAGATGCTTTCCCTCGTGTTTCATGGTTTCGTAACATACTGCCATGTATTGCACTATTCCACATATCGAAACATACATACATCCTAGTTTTTAACTGTAGAGAAAACTTAGGTTACAACAACATTTTAAAACAAGATCACAAAGAATTCAGAACATCACTTTAGACAACCACTAAACCACTCTAACCTCAAAAATGTTATAGTGGCAGCTGTGTTCACAATGAACATACAGCCACAAGAATTTTTCCAAATGGCTCCGTACTAGCAAAGGTACAGGCCTTTCATGAGCTATTGTGCAGTCGTCACGGTTTCTCGCTTGCCTTTGCTACTCTTCCCACTGTACTCTGTTCTCTCTGCCTATTCCCACCAACTCCATGCAGGGCAGCTAAAAGTATAGGTTGTGAGAACACCCTGCGTGCATTACAGCATGCAAAGGAGGCTGTAATGCAAAGGATGCAGCCTAATCAGACGAATAGCCACACGGCACCGTGGTATGAAGGAGGCTGACATCTGCCATCCGACGCAGGCTTTCCTCATCAGTCGAATCGTGTATTCCTTCCCTTACTACCACCTACGCCTTTCTGACAAGGAAAAGGTTAACAGCGTCATTCGCACAGCTTATAAAGCTGCCCTTGGTCTCCCGAGGTATGCGAACACTGAACGATTACTTGAGCTAGGTATATACAATACCCTAGACGAACTCGTGGAGGATCATAAAACACCCCAACGTGAACGACTCTCCAGCACCGCAACTGGCATGGTCATTCTAAGTAAACTCGGGCTGAATCCCGTTATGAATTCGTCAGGAAGAACAACATTACTCGGTGCGGTCAAACGCCGTTTGGTTATAAAACCGTAACCCAAGAACATGCTCCCTGGGAGACGCGACAAGAGCGGTCTGCCCGAGCCAAGGCCCTTCAAGAAAGGTACAGTAGGAACCAGCACACCGCTTATGTCGATGCAGCAAAGCAATATCGCCAAACTTACGTAGTGAGCGTCGTGACCGGAGACGGAAGTATCCTCGACGCCGCGACCATAAAAACAGCGTCCACCGTGGAAGCGGAAGAGACTGCCATTGCTTTGGCCATCATGAATCCCTCCGTGTAAACTATCATAAGCGACTCAAAAAGGGCAATAGTCTACTTTTTCGAGAGGCCGCATAGGCGTCTGTGCAGCGCGAGTCCTACGGGACTTTACAAATAAAAATACTGTTGAACTCGTATGGGTCTCTGCCCATTCGGGGAATCAAGGGAATGAGGAGGCGCACTGGGTAGCCCGAGGTCTAATCAACCGGGACGTGCGCCCCTCAGACTCGGATCCCATGGATGAGGCACCGACGACATACCACAAGATAACAAACCACTACAAGCAAAAAAGGCGAATCTACCCGCCTCCAAACGCAAGCCTCACGCGAGCGCAAGCCTCAATCCTGCGTCGAATCCAAACTAAGTCGTTCCCCAGCCCACATTGGCTGGCCATAATTACCATCGGGCAATGGAACCCAATATGCCAAAACTGCACAAATCAAACGTTGGCTACCCAAAATCACATTCTTTGGGGGTGCGAGGACTTACCCCCTCCCAGGTCGCTCCTGCCAGCTCCCTCACAACAGACGTGGGAGGAGCTGCTCAGAACGCCGGATGAAAAACTACAAAAAGTCCTCGTTGCCTGGGCCGAAACAGTTGCTCCTCGTGAGGGGCCACCCTAGGACTCGGACCTGCCAGATAACTGAGCAGAATGTCAATAAAGTTGTTATCACCACCAACAAGGAGGGAGCAGAAAAGCCGGGAGAGGAGGACAAGATTCTTCAAAATGCTTTTGCGCTCTTCGGGGAGCATAGCATTGCTACATTCACAAAGATGGTCATCAAAGAATTACTTATGCGATGCGCATGTTTATACAATGTGCAAAAAAAGCCAGAGGTGGTTTAAGAGCCCTTTAACTAGCTCGGTTAGATTAACTCAGCTCTCCGTTGGAGAGCTGAGAAAGCCCATAAAAAGAAGAATTGCCCATTACTAGCTTAGGTAAGCAGCACAAACAAATATAGTTGACTAAGGTATAAAAAAAACAACTTACTTTATAACTCTTGACAAGTACAAGTAAAAAAGAAATTCAAGGTTCCAATTCAACCAGGATTGCTGGCTTTCTGATACCTCCTACCAACCCCACCACCACCGCAGTTACCATTACCTCACAAAAACAATTCCTTAACTCCTCCCTTTAAGGGCAACTCCGGGGATTTTTCGATGTGCACTGATTTTAATAAAATTTTGAATATGTCTTCTGTTTTGCACTCTGAATATCTGTACCAAGCTATATGGCTGAAAATTAATTTTATAGATACGCTGCGTTCCCGACTCGCGACTTTCTACTGGCCACCCTGTGTTTGTGACATCAGAGACAACACCGCCACTGTTGCTGGAGTCGTCGCTTAAATTTCCACTGCCTAGTTTGGAAACTCTGTAAAAGCTGCCTGCGTCGTCGGGAGACATCGCCAGCTTCGTTTCTTCGGCGTTAGCACCACATGTACTGCGTGTTTACATTATGCTGGTGTAGGATCTAACATCATTGTGATGTCACACGAAGCAGCTACCTGTTTCGGTATCTCGTTTATTGGTTATTTAAAGTGATTGGTAAACTTCTAAGCACATTAAACCACCCTACGGGTGACAGAACTGTCAATGCCATTTGAATATGACAATGTTATAAATGGTTAGAAAAATGCCAGAGCTGCCCTTTAAGAGCGTCATCATGCAAATATATTTACTGGATCCCATTTCAGAAAATGCCGCAAGCTCTTCAGCCTCTCCAAATTTCAAAATAGTGTAACCAAGCTGCTTGCAGCCATTCTTGTTGCTGCCATCAAGTTTCTTTGCAAAAGTGGCTCAAACTCTACGAGAAGCTGGAAAGAAAAGAAAGAATGTTCAAGAATAATTTGCTCTACTAGCAAACTAGTGCAATGGTGAAAACAAATTGTGCAAAGACAGCCAAGGCAGCAGATGTCAACCATCTCTTAGCGCAGGTATCACATAGCAGTACATAAGCTTAGGAACAAGCAACCAGCCAATAAACCTTCGTACGGCGTCAATACTGTGAAAATTGAGATTGCCTGTTAGTTACTACATCAGAAGAAAACAGTCAACAAATCCAGAAAGCCGGGTAAATTATGGTTGATTTAAACGTAAAAGCAATAAGAAAAGGGGAAATGAAAGTGGGCAAATAAACATGTGGCAAATTGTCTTTCCGTCCACTTTCTTTTCTAATTGCCTTATGAATTGTACGTTTAAATAAGAAATAGTTATTCACCCATAGTTCATTTAGATTCATTGAGTGTTTTTTTATAGCAGTAACTAACAATCAAGACCCTTGGGTCCCTTTATTCTTCTCACTCTTTGCATAGAAGAGTTCTCGACTGGTCGAATTAATTCCAAACAAGGGCTTATCACTACATTATGTGCCCGGTGGACCAAAAATAAAGTGGATCGTAGAATAGTCACTAGCGTAGCCTTGAAGAAACGCATACATAACACAATGTGAGCTTTGCTCCCTACTGTACATTTTATCCTTCGCTCCTTTAATTTGCTTTTTTGTTATACATTTTCATTTCAATCAAACAACAATTAGTTTCTCCTATGCCTTCTCTGCCTTCACTCTTTTCTTCTTACATAACCAATAACAATAAAGGCCCCATTCAATGAAGTCAACCGGTGAGTTGTAAAACATCTAAAACATTGCCACTCCATATAATTTATGTCTATGGGGCGAATGGCGCTACCATGAAGCTGTATGAACATTATAAATCACTGGTATGTGAATGTACAACATCTTTGAAGACAAATGTGACTGGTTAAACACTGGGTATTAAAATTTTTTAGTCGCTTCTCGTGCTTCTCCCGCTTCTCATGCTTCTAACCCCGGAACAAGGCCAGTGACGAACCCAAGTTTTGCACCGAAGCAACCGGCAAGACGAGAGAAATCGGCGGACACTAGCCACTTTCGGGTGAGTGCACCTTATCTCAACATATCAAGTGTTATTCCCGACGACCGCCCACCCACCCGGTTAAGCCTAACGCCAGAACCAGTTCCCGCAATCTCATGGGCAGAAACAGCCTCGCGCCGCGCGCCGCGCGCCGAGTGAGCACGGGTACACGAGCGCTCGCCCACCCCGCGGCGAAGAGCCCCTACGATGAGCGGAGATGCAGCTACTTCAAGCGGAATGTCAAAGAACCAGAAAGAAGATAAATAAAGGGAAAATCAGACTTCAACCAGTTCGTAGCAATTGCTACGAAGGAAACCAATACGGGTTCCTCAAAAGAAAAGCTTCACAGTTGAAGAAAAATTCGTCCTGGTCCGGGACTTAAACCCGGGACCACCGCCTTTCCGGGGCAGCTACTCTACCATTTGAGCTAACCAGACGGCTAGCAGATGGCAGGGCGAAATCCAATTTGTCTACAACACAAAGCACGAAGTAAATGCAATGGTAACAGACCAGACGGAAGAAAACACCGGGGAAGATACTTGGAACTATGACGCATAAGGCGGCCGAACAACCGAAGCAGAAAGCGCCTGGATCACAAGAAACAAGAAAGCCAAGAAGCACACCTCGAATTCAATGACGCCGGCAATAAAACCAACCGATAAGCAAACGTCCAATCCAGCACCTTCACAGCAACAGCACAGATTCAGGATGCCTCCCCTGCCACTTGACGATCTTAAGATCGTCTACTACACCTCGACCTCGCCAAATGAAATACCGTCGCAGTCATGCACGCCGTCAGTAAAGCGAGTGGACTATCGTATCAGGACTTCAATGACAAAGTACGCGTACACGTACAGAAAATCGAAAATTTAATCTTCGCAAGCACCGCCGACAAGGAAGACGCCAGGATGCGGGCCAGCGTCAACAGAATACAGCTCGGAGGCACTTACCACAACGTAAAAGGCAACATACGAACCCCGGACGACGTCAAGCTGAATCAACCCGACGTCATAGCACTACAGGAAACCAACACGCATGATGTCCGACTGCAAGGATACGCCACATATGCGCAAACCCGACGAACTGCCATACTGGTGAAGAAAACTCTCACAGCCCAAAAACACGACATAGAGAGCACCCAGACAGTGCACACCTTAATCGAGGTTTTACCGGAACGAAAGACGCAGAAAAGCCTATTTGTGGCCAGCGTGTACAGCCTGCCTCGCGACCAGCTACGGTACATCGATCCCTTTGTACGAGAAATTAGGAAATCCACAAAGGGACACCAACTCGTCATAATGGGAGACTTCAACGCTTTGCACACGGCATGGGGCTAGCATACCACCACAAAGAAGAGTTCTAGAGTGCACGATGCCGCCCAGCAACGCAGACTCACCCTTTGGAATTGGAAACAGCATCTCCAGGGACACAAACCCCGATCTTACCTTTACTGCGGACGTCCCCTGGGCAGAGTGGAGTCGACACCAGGAAACCTTAGGTAGCGATCACCATATCCTCCAATTAGATGTGAATTAGACGGGAATTGCACGGCGAACCGAATGGAAATAATTTAGGGACAGGCTAGATTCCGGAGCAAGCATAACTGACATTGACGAGTGGCTCATACAACTCGATGCCATACAACTCGATGCCATACAACTCGATGCCATACAAGATCATACAACTCGATGCCAATACACCCGCGGTCGATGCGCATCTCCTCCATCTCTGGGAAGCCAGAAGTGACCTCCTGAAGAGATGGAAACGACAAAAGCTTAACAGAAAGCTAACGACACGCATCGCTCTCCTTACCAAGCAGGCTCAAGACTATGCGGACCACCTTGTCAGGCAGAACTGGCACGCTTTCTTTGACAAGCTACAGGGGACGCTGAGCACGAAGAAGACCTGGCACCTCCTACACGCACTCCTGGCCACTCAACCGACCAAAACGAAGCAGAAGCAACATCTCCACAGTCTTATCCGCAATCACGCCGGATCAGAACACCTCCTTCGAGAAATACAAAAGGAACTATGCGGAAACACCCTCTCCCGTGTCAAGTCGCAGCATAGAATACTCTGGAAAACCGTATCCAGAACTCGACCGACCCTTTACGCAGGCCGAAATCCACGTAGCCGCCCCCCCCCCCCCCCGTATCCAAGCTGACTATAGATACTAGTCCTGGTAAAGACGGGATCATTACCAAACACCTACGCAACCGACCGCAGCAGGCCACCGAGGCTCTCCTCCATTGCTACAACGAGTGCTGGGAGAAAGGAGAACTGCCTGCTGTATGCAAGCATTCGGACATCACCATGACCCCCAAGCCCAACAAACGTCTCAGCTTGGAGCACCTACGCCCGATCTACCTCACCTTGTGGGCGAGAAAGCTTTTCGAACATATGTGCTGCACGACCGCATTACCCAGTAGCTGGAAGACAACGACCGCCTACCAGACACCATGTTCAGCTTCAGGCAGTGCCTCTCAACGCAGGACGCACTCTTACACCTAAAAGAAGGCCTTCTAGATCACCTAACCAATCGAAGCAAGCACTCCATAGTGGCAGTAGACGTCAAGGGAGCATTTGATAACGTTAGCCACGACGCGATCCTCTACAATATCGAAGGCACCGGCTGCGGCTCTAGGACCTACGCATACGTTTAGAAATTTTCTGATCGACCGCACGGCTACAGTAGGAATCTACAACATCCGCAGTGAAAGCTTCCCACTTCCAAACAGAGGCACCCCGCAAGGGTCGGTCATTTTACCGCTACTCTTTTACGTAGCTATGATCAAGCTACTCCCACTACTCGAGACCATCTCAGATCTGCGTCACACGATGTATGCTGATGACCTCCCGCTCTGGACTAGAGCTACGAACGCTGGAAGGCAAAAAAGTAGCTTACAAGAAGCCGTAGATACCATCGAAAGCTATCTCCGAAACTGCCGCCTCCACTGCGCCCTAAAGAAGTCTGAGCATCTCATCGCGAAAGCAAGAACGAGAGGCCGGCCACCCAACTGCGAAGAGCCCGACCCCAGCGTCACCCTTACGAGACAACAATCAATCCCTAAAGTCGACACTATGCAAATACATGGACTCCACATCCACAAGGATGGATCAGGAGCTTCCAGCCTACCAAGACTAGAACGCGTCCATTTGCAACTCACACACCTCGTCAAGAGGATCTCAAGCCAAAGAAGCTGGCCCAAGTAGCAAGACACGCTAATAATAATACAAGCACTGCTCATCAGCCGCATCACATACGGCACGCCGTACCACGGTTTGAAGAACGCTGATATATAACAGCTCAACATCATGATAAGGAAGGCAATCGAAGTAACGCTGGGACTTCCCGCCATGGCCTCTACTTCACGTTTCCTTAATATGGGCGTCCACAACAGGTGGCAAGAGCTCACCCAAGCGCACAAGAACGGCCAACCGGAACGACTCAAGCTCACGCCCACAGGTAGATCATTACTCCGACACCTGAACTACAGCGAGACATACGTCGAAGACACGGACAAGAAAGAGCGAATCCCACCGGACGTTTGAGAGTGCATTTGGGGCGCACGTGTCCCGCACAACATGGATCCCATATTCCACAAGAGTAGAAGACCGGCGAGAGCCAACGCCATCAAACGAAGTTTCAAGCACGACCCGAATGCCCGCTACACCAACATGGCCAAGTATCCGCATGAAAACGCGTACGCTCTCAGCGTCGTAGACTCCTGAGGCTGCGAGAGAGCTAGCATTGGCAACCGTGAAGGCACGCGACCCGGAAACGGCTGAAGAAGCGGGAATCGCTGTCGCCACCACCACATGCACAGATGAAGCGGTTATATTCACCGACTCTCAGGCCGCCTGTAGAAACTTCTTGAGGGGCCCGCATCTTGGTCGATGCACTCAAGATACTAAAAAGACGAAACGCTCCACTCCCGTAAGCCTGCCTAACATGGGTACCCGGACACGAGGGACTAGAGGGGAAAGAAGCGGCCCACGGCATAGACCCACAGCGCTGCCCGCGAGCACGTCAGCCGGGCTCCCGTCTCCCCACGCGCTCTCCGACCCGCGACAGAAGAGCCGGAGGCCGTACCCACCAACTATTCGGCCATTTTGCAACAATACAGGTTCGAGCGTCGAGTGTACCCTCCACCGCACCGTAAACTCGGCAGAGAAGAAAGCCGCATCCTTAGACGCCTGCAAATACGTACACTTACGGAACGATAATGCATCGCCACTGCTCCCCCATACGAAATAAAAACTTTCCGCCTATGCGTTGAACTAACTTGGAATGGTGCAGAAGAGGCGCGGTAAACGCGCGCGAATTCTAATTAAGAAAACGGTTGCGCCTACGTATGTCAACGAACGCACTGTGTACAAGTGGATGTCATAAGATGAATCAAGAGATGGCGCAACGATCCCGTCCGACATAGAGTCACTGGAAAAAATTTCAGAGTACCGCATTCGCTTTCCCCGCGCCGCCGACGCCTTCATTGGCCCAACCGTACCACGTGACTTTGGGGCGCCATATACCTTCCAAGCGCCGGGCGGGCCGGCTGAGATGGAGCACAGGCAGCGCAGGTTCCCTACGTTTTTTGTGTTCTGATTGTCGCGCTCGCATTTGACTGCAAGGAAATCATGCCTGGCTGCTGCGCCTTCAGATGTAGCAACCTAACTGAGTCTGGAAAGACGTTTTTCTAGATTCCGACCGGGAAAATGACCGAGAGCCTCGTTCGGCCGGGAGAACTTCAAGCCTACAAAAACACCCGCGTGTACGAGGTATAAGTACACCTTGCTTGTGCTTTTCGGCACTGTTTTAGAAGATATTTAAGCGAAGTTCACGCTGTGTTAGCGATGCTACGAAAATAGAAGTTCATTGCAGGGTACGTTCGCGTCTTGCACGCTTGACGCGGGTACACCTGTACGCGTTTGTTGCTCAACACACGCGGTCATTCCGTGCTCGTGGCACGCGAAGGCACACTTGTCGCGCGAGAATTCCGCGTCCTCACGTGCACCAGGTACTCGCATAATTTCTCCGCGCACGTGAGCGCGCTCTCGCCTCGAGTCACTCGACCCATATGGCACTTGTTTTTCGCAGATCGTGACGATCGCAGTCAATAAAAACATGGTCAATACGAGGCCGATGATACTTCCTTTTTTCGACTTATCCTTTGGTCATTTATACATACGCATTTCGAGCTTGAAACTAATGGCCAGGTGATATTCACAACACATACTCCAAATTTTGAGTTTGTAAGCCGAGCACATGCAATGAACTGAAGTCAGCATACATATTATGTTTTATGTTGAAATGCTACGGTGCATACCCAAATAATGTTGTGCTTGATGCATAACAAGAAATACAAAACAACAGAACACCCAGTAGCTTTAGTTTCACTCTGTCACTATGCATATTACATAAACCGTCATAAAAGCACAAGAATCTTATATATCGCCTATCTAACTTAGAAAAAAAAGTGCTGCATCACCAGCGGGCGTTCCTGCTTTCTTTTTTTTTTTTTACACAGGCAGCAAATCTTGGCAGTCTAAGAAAACAGTCGTAAATAAGTTGAGAAGACGCTCATGAACGCACCAGACAGCCGCGTTCATGAATCGCGATGTAGCAAACTCTCGCTCATTATCAGTGTACAGAAGTACATATAGGTTGCTATAATTACGCAAATGGCTCATATTGGCCTTCCACAAGATTTAGTGCGCAAAATGGTCATCGAAGTTGGTTTTTACGCCTGCTGTTCACAGATCGTCTTACGATCACGACCAAACACCGGTGCGCACACGGCAGTTGCACTGTGTCGTGCGTATACGGCGGACGAAGTCGCCTGGCAGAATCGAGAACGCGCGGTAACCGTTTACAAACTAAATTAAATGTATCCGATTTAGCTTGTGAAATTATACAATGAACGAACGCGCCAGTGAAACTGTCAGGTGTTAGTTTCGTTCTGCTTGGGAAACATTCAATAGAAGCCGACGGCGGTCCACGATGTTCATATCCAAAAGCACAAGCTTGCCTCATTCCGGCTCGAAGTGACGAAATGTTTCCTTCGTAGCTAGCTCCGCGGAAGGGGGAAAAAAACGCGTGCATAAGCTCTCGCTAGCAGCGCTAAGCTGCTGCCCACAATCGTAGCACAGTTCCAGCAGTAAACATAATCGGCGTGCAGAACAACCACCGGCTGCATTACTTCGCACAAAATAACATTTTCTTTTCGCTCTCAGCAACCATTATCTCCGGGCACAAAGTATTTGTACTTCAGTAAACACTCAACCCGATGTGTCACCGAATATCAAGCTCTTCCAACACGGCGGCCTTCCCGCGACGCAGTCGGCTTGGAAGGTATATGGCGGTGGCCGCTCAGTGTTGCCAGTCAAATCCCGACCTTTGCGGTACTCTGAAATTTTTTCCAGTGACTCTAGTCCGACACGCTGGCCGGGTGCTCCTTCTGAACCCTCCTCTTCCGCCATCTTTGTAACCCTCCTTCTCCTCTGTATCTCGAACTATCTTGAGAAGCACGACATATCTAGAAAAGCCCCACTGCTATCACAACAAGTGATTTTTTTTTTCCTGCGCAGTTATAGCCTTAGGAGATGCTGCCGCCGCCTGCGCTGAAGCGACCTCCGCTCGCAGAGGACAAAGTGCGGAAGGGCGCGTTTAAGACGTGTTTGGCCCCCTGATTTGTTGAAGAAGCCTGTAGCTTCCAAAGTGTTACACGGAACTACTTGAACTCCGAAACTGAGTCTATATATATGTTCGTGCATAGACGAGTCTAGTCACCTGTTAGTGACAGTAGGGGTGGGTATGAACATCAGTGAGTGCCAGTGATTGTAAATGCAAATGGAAGGCCGGGGAGACTTAGTGTATGGGAGTGTTAACATCAACGAGCGCTGGTGAGACTGGGAGGACTCAAGCTCGTACGTTTTCGTGAGTGCCGCCAAGCGTGAGAAAACGTGAATGTGATTGAACGGCAATTAGTGTTAGTTGAGATGTGAGCGCAGGTGCCGACGTGTCCGATTGGACGTGAGTGAGTGCAGGTCGGTGTACTGTCGGTCAGAGTGAACCCATACTTTCATATAGTATGTATGTATATGTATATATGTATATTATATAGGTATATAGTGTAGCTCGGCCACTCGATACAAAAAACAAAAAAGTGCGGCCATGCCGCGTGCATCAAAAACGCTGTCATCCACCGTGGCGCCATCAGTCGGGGACTGTTGTCTGGGATCGGCATAGAAAATTCGGGATGAACGCGCTCCGAACACCGCCACCCGTGGAAATCGACGCGTCCCGTCCCCGAGAGCTAGCGCCGTTCGGCCCTGCCAAGCGGCCGACAATGCAACTACGGCTGAGACATTCGCTCCCATTGCAACACGCCTGACGTGGCAGGCCGCACCTTCTTTTTTTTTTAATCCAGTCTCTGTGGTTAGGGCACGGCCGGTTAGAGTATGCGCCGTATTTGAAAGTGAGCGATAGTGCACAAGAGCGCGTAGTAGTGAGCGCCAGTGAGCGTCCTTGAGTTTGAGCAGAAAACGTTCAGTGCGTGAGTGTCTCTGGGCTTGCACGCGAACGCGAATCTTTCAAGTATTCTGACCCGACAATCACGTGCAAAGCGGATGCATGTTGCTTGAATCTTGTTGCGCCATACTCTATTTCCTTTCTCCATGCTTTTGCCTGTTTTCCAAACACAGGGTAGTCGATACAGTGGCTAACCACGTTCCCTCTTCCTGAGTCGGCACAACCTTGATAAATAACCTCTTGAAATCGGTTTAGCTACCACGTTGGCTCAAATAAATTTGGTACACCTAAATCGCTAACAGGCATGCAATTTTCTTTCGCATTTCTTCTTATATCATCTTTAGTTTACATTAGCCCTTTTTTAGGATAGGGTATACCTGTCCAGTATGTACATACGCTAACCTCGTCCTATCTATCCCTCTGTTCTTCGTCCTCCTCTGCTTTTCTTTAGATGCATATTTTTTTAACTCGTTAGCATTATGGCTTAGAGAAATAAATTTCTTTTTGTGCTTGTGCGAGCATTTATGGGCGAATTCACAAAGTTGTTCGTTCGCAAGTTCTGTTTCTCATTGGCTGATCGCCCTCGCAAATGATATGTCTTACATCACTGTTGGCTGGCACGAACGCTTTTAGTGTCAGAGCATAATACTTATGGCTTCAGCACGTCGTATTTCTGCTCGTGTCGAATTTGCTAAATGCGGCCTAATGAAATGAAACCTATCGAATATTTCAGCATTCCTCAGACGTTGCCAATAGATCCTAGTTTTCTTGCTGTAGTGAGGGGGGCGGGGGGCTGCTGTTAGGGGAAGGGTCCAAGGCAACTTCGACAACACAGAGTTTATAAACGTGTACCTAAATTTGAGTGAAAGAGAACTTTTTAAATTTGCCCACATTCAAGTGCTGCCGCTGTGGAAATCAAACCGGCTACCCAGTGCACCAGAATGCCGTCGCCGCCGAGGCACGCTGGCGAGTAAATCTGCGTGATTGCAGAGTAGAGCGTACGTGACTGCCGACGCGCGCCGTCGAAAACGCAATTTGCAGCTCAGCGGGAGGTGAGAGAACCTGCATGGCAGGTCTCTCTTTAGAGTGCGCGCATTTCCTCTTACTCTTCAAATAAAAGCAATGAGCATCGGTGCTTCACAAGGAGGCATGTATTTTCCGTTCTCAGTTACCTCTTCCGCTATTGCAACGTTTAGAGCAATGGCATTCCACGTTTCGCCGTGAAAGCCAAGCGCCCCCCACGTGCACCCAAGTAGTCCTTCTCACTTTCAGAGCCACACACGCTTCAACACACACACACGCACGCAAGCTAGCAGAAACTTCCAGTGCGAAGGTCCGTCTGGCCAATACTTTTGTACTGAGTTAGGTTAAGAAATATTCCATACGGAGGTACAGGAGTAGAGGCAAGGTCTCCAAATTGAGGTTTCAGTCTAGCTAAAATTTTGGTTTATATTTGCGCATTTGATAAATTGGTTCAGTAAAGAGGAGACTGGCACTACTGGGATGACGAAAACAATATGGTGCTTACTTTTCCACTTGTTCACATGTGTTTAGTGTAGTGCTTTTACCTAATGGTTCCGAGCACAGAATCACCCGCCTCGGTATCCTATATAGTGCATAGATGGGGCGCTGAGCCACCGAACTCGAGGGCACGGGTTCGACCCTGGCCTTTTTGTTCAATCTTTTCTTTAACATTAAAAAGCATGCTTATTCACAGGTGCGATCGAACGACTCTATGTTGACCGCCTTGCACTTACTCCATTGCCGGCTAGTACCACTGAGCGCTTTGACTGATCCAGGCTAGCTTGTAGATAAATTATTATTATTATTATTATTATTATTATTATTATTATTATTATTACTCTCATTACCAAAACTGCAACACATCGACGCGCCATAAATTTCTGTGTAGTACCACAAGCGCCGATGCGCATGCACGGTACAACATTCTCACTGGTTTAAACATGTGCGCACATTTCCTGCTCTGTTTGATTAACACATGACGTACCGTGCGCAATATTTGTAGCGCCAGCCCTTTTTTGGTAACGACAACTGTGGACCTTTTTAACTGTATGCGTATTGGCAAAGATTCCGCATCAAATGGTTACTCGAAGTGTTTAGACGCGTCAGTATAGGTGTTTGGCACTCATATAGCTACACACCACAAAAACACAAAGTTCAAGTCAACTGGAGCGTTCAGCGACACTCAAATCGTCCTCCGTCTTTATTCTTCCATGACGATCACCGTTTACTTGCTTTGTTGAGCGAGAAAAATTGATGTGCTTTCACTCTACTTCTATGATATACATTTCTACAAGGCACACATGCAGACGCGCGATAAGACAGGCTATAAGCGTTGCCGAACCCATAAATACCGAATACAATTGCTTTGCCCGAACATATTTCATTTATTCAATTTGCTATTTATTTTTCTCTAATGATTCGTGTTTTAAAAAGAGGAGGGCATATTGCGAATTGACAACTGGAGACACAGATAAACGAATAATAGGAAACAGTCAACCTATGCGTTCGAACAAAAAGAAAAGCAGTTAAAGCAAACTTTGAAAAAGAAAGCAAGTCAGAAAAACAAGTTCGGTGCATGAAAACGAACGAAATTAAGAGATATATGGATATCGTTTTAGAAGCTCTTCAAATATTTATGGCGAAAAATGCCATCTAGGTTGCTCAATGGTTGCGGCGTCGTACTGATGAGTAATTGTATGTAGTGAGTTCAATCTTGGCCATTTCGACGGGGTCGGAACGCAAGAAAACACGAACAAATAAAAACACAAAGAAAACCGTTCGTGAAAAGGACTTTTAGTACAGGTTAAGGAGCCTCGGGTCCTCGAAATTAATCTGTGGTTCCCCCAATACCGCATGCATGTGTTTTGCCGAATTGTCGTTCTTGCACGTAAAGCACAATAATTATTTTTTTTTTATTTGGATAACTGGTTGGGTTTATATATTATAGCTGGTTTTCGATAATGGATGCATTCACAATGCTTAATAGATTGCGCTACGTAGTTTTAACAAGACACACACGAATAATACACGCACACCCATACGGTGATGCCAACTGTAACTATTTTATTCAGATTAAGAAGACCAAATATTTATATTGTAGTGGGAACATTTGTAGACCATGTGTCACATTACTTTCAGCCACTTACACTATTAACTGGTCAGCGATTACGTACAGTCGTCATCCCGTATACAAAGTGTTGTGGATCTGCAGAGCTGCATGGCAGTGATTTGGTTATATAGCATAATCTTCCTGAGTAAAATGCCACAAATTTCATCTCGCCTGTTTGTATATTGACCTAAGAAAACGAAATTCCGCCAAGGCACTTAATACTGCTAACGTGTGGTAATGCGAACGCATTTTACTGCTTGTAGACCTTGGAACGGCATGAACGCGTTCATTTTATGCACTCATGACGTGGTGCCACCTCCTACCCATTGGCTGCGTGGTCACGTGCCCAATGACGCACAAACTACGCCGTACTCTTAGTCAGCCAGAACCGTTGAGCTGCGGTAGGGGCGGGGAAGCGTGCTCGTCTCCTACCCCGGAGGCCCGGGTTCGATTGCCTCCGGGCCGTTGTTTATCAAATTTTATTGTCAGAACCGTTAACTTACTTTGTTTACAGGAACCACCCTGAGAAATTTCACGTCAGTCCGATCATTTCTTGCCGTGTTTTTATTCTTTACGCTGTCGGCCATTTTTGGTACCATCTTTTGGTCACGCCGATGGCGACGGATGTTCGCGTAATTGTTCATATAGTACTTTCGCATAAAAAGAAAAATGGATTCCAATGCATGCTGTGATCCCGGCAACTCCAATCTAGTATTTACCGGGAGACGCATGCGGCGAACGCTACTTGCTTTGAATTATTCAAACGCGCCTTAACACCTATCATGTTTTTTTTTTGACAGTTGTGATTTTCATTGTTGAAGCGAATACGCGTAACGCCTTGCATGCGTAACTCCTGTGGAGATAGGCACTTTTCGCTTCAATTTGTGGAATGGCTTTCTGTCGGCTGTTCTGTCGACGGGGACGAAGAAACTCCTGGGCCTGAATCACATACAGCTTCGCTGTAAAAGACTGTGGCGATGGTATATGTCCACCTGAGCAATTGATAAGGCAAGGATAGCGACGCTGTATAAGCGTCTTCTCACACTCTTCAGAAGCACTAAGGGTCAGTTTATTGATGGTACGGTGCTCGCGCATAGGTGACGCTGCTTTACGACGCCATTAGGTTAGAATGACGCAGTCGAAGTCCTAGCTATGGCCTCAAATACGGACACGGGAAAATGCTACGTGAGAAGGAACAATTATGAACTACTCGCTAAAAAACCGCGCAAAGAAGTCGCTCTATATTACAGTAGGTATGCCCAATTTATTCTTATTTTCTTTTCATTGATAATAATATTCGTTAAGGCAAATTCACAGTGACGACACCACGCAGGTTGCGTTGTGGCATCATGGCGTCGGCTTTAACCACCGTATTCGTACGAACACCTAGCTGACCACAAACCTGGAGGGGGTATACCGCGACATCAGAAAGAAAAGTAGTGCATCACACTTTAAAAAAACGCGCAACCTAATTTTTTTACTGCGATAGCAATCATACGGACACTCCGAGCTAACTTTCACCTTTGTCGTCGCCTTCGGCATTGTCGTGGAGCTCCGCATATATTTAGGTATATGTATGCCGCACGTTTAAGAATGCCGTTATATCAATACTATATTGTTGAACAGGCTATGTTACTAAAACAAAGTGTTACGTTTGTTACTAAATTATTCCCAGAATTCTGAGTTGGTACACGTCGAAGGACTATATACAGCGCAAAGATTACAACACCGACGTTGTGTCTTTCAGTGTCCTTGGTCCTCATTGCGCGCTTTCTCATGTTTAAAAAAGATGCTTAACTTCTTATGCAGCTATAGTGGAGGTCTTATGGTCTAACTTTGCAATCGCGCTCACTTCCTATTTGTTGTGGGCTCACCATGGTCAAAAGCGGTGGGCGGGGATTTAGATCCCTCTGTCTTGCTGCCCGTGCCCCTTCACGCCATTTCTGGGCCCTAGGTGTTACGAACATGGGGGTGCTATAGCCGAGCAGCCGTCGAATTTCTGCAACAGCACATTTGTAAGCCCTGTAACTTTTGATGAGCACTGGTTTGAGTTGATGAATTATACTTGCCATAACAGAGTGTTCTGCCATACCACGTGGCTATCATCGCGGTGACGGGAGCTGCCATTCTAGGTGCACCACGTGCATATCAGTGAGGCGACGGGAGCTCTCACTTCTCCCCGACGAACCAAGAATTCGACGAGGGGGACTTCAAGAAGCAGCCAGCCATCTCCGCGACGAATCGAGAATTCGACGCGAGTGACAGCAGCTGCCAAACTGGTTCCTGCCGACCAGGGGTCGCCAAAGGGACTTAAGGGGGAACCGGCCCATTGTGAGCAGAGAGAGTCGCTTCCAGCCGCCCTGTCGGTCTGATGCGCTCTTGCAGCTACATATACGTTATCGTCCACTGTCTGTAAATATTGTATAAAGTTTTTCGTTTCTTCTTCGTCTGCGGCAAGAGTTCGTTTTTTTCGTCCTCCACCCCGAAGTCACAACACAGAGTGAGATCTCTGAAAAGTGACCGCTCGCACTCGAATTCGAATGCACAAAAGAACTGCAACTCGCTGAGAGCCGAGTGACAGGCTGGCGCCGATTGCGTCATTTGTGGCGCGGCAACCGAGTCGTCTGTGCACGTCTCCACGTGCACAGAAGTAATGGAGACGTGCACGATCAAGTAATGGATTTTTTTCTCTACTGAGCAATACCAAAGTAGAGCTGGAGATAGTACGCTCGCAAAAAAATACGCGGAAATTAATATTACGTGTTTCCGTTACATTTCATTGCATGCATGCAGGTGGCATGTGGTTCTAGCAAGCGACCTCCTATGCTTTCCAATAAGAAATATACGATTCATGTCAAAACGGGTTTTTCACAATATAAACGCACAAGTTCGTAATAAGAATCGCGCCGGATTTTCTGCCTCATGGAAGTCATAATGCTTTCGTATTAAAGTACGCGATAGTTGCTTCATTGTGCGCTTTCCTCTTTCCGTACCGCGCCCATTGGGCATCGTTAGCCCGCTAATTACGGTTTGAAATGCTGGTTTCTAGACGTTCCGCGCCGCTCACGGACACAATGCGCTTTCGGACGTGAAGGAGGATAACTATTCTTTTGTTTCCTAAGCAGTTCGCCTTCTCCCCGCAGGCGGTGATTTTGAACGTTTTCTGAAGTTTTCGTGCTCGTCAAAGCAGAAAGCAAAAATGGCCGCCTCCGGGAGCGGCGCGCCGCTTCGAAAGATCGCAGATCTCGCAATTCCGCTGTGTATCCTGACTGACTGTATCCATGGATCGAGCAGCGGCGAATCTGAGGATGCTACCTTTTCGTCAGACTTTGACTCTGAGACCGACGACGACGCAAACCGGCCCGGAACATTGACCGCCGCCGGCTGTCACGCCAAACCGATTTTGTAAATTTTTTGTAGTGGAATACCTGGTCAATTAAAAATGTTGACTTTTTCGGAGATAGTGCCACTTCAACGGCAGTAGATTTGTTATGCCTCATAATTTTTGTTGTATTTTTTCTTAGTAGATACAGGCGTGTCTACAAATTTTGTTGAATTTGATCCCACAATCTTGATTCTGACAACCTATATCTTCTTTATGACATACATCTCGGTAACAAAAATTTTGTGCGTGAAAAGTGCATTCAGTCTGCGTTTTTTTAAGAATTACGTCAAATATAGAGTGCAGTAGTTTCTTCGAAAAAAGAAATCTGGCGTAACCTGCAAAAAATGGCTGTGGCTTAGCTAAGGTTAAGCCCAAGATGCGAAGCATACTAGCCTTTATTTTACTTGTTGAACCACTGTTTAGCCTGGTGAACTGCTGTTGCTTGGCTATATTTGGTTCGGCTAGACGAAGAAACAACTCATGCGTTACTCTGCTTCGCCTTCAAGAGTGGAACGCGACAGCGTTCCCGTCGACCCGCCAAGGGGTGTAAGACAATGGGCTACGGCGCAGCGACTACGCGCCCCGCATTGGACGCGGTGAGCGTCGAGCAGCGCAGCGTTCGGCGCGGCAACGAAATGTGCGCCTGAGCAAGCGACGCACGCCTGAGCCTTAGAAACAGCTCCTTTCTAAGGCAACACCGCATTCACTAGAGGCGCTTTTGTACCGCTTTGAAGCATCGTACTCGTGGCTCAGTGGTAGCGTCTCTGTCTCACACTCTGGAGACCCTGGTTCGATTCCCACCCAGCCCATCTTGCAAGACTTGAGCCAAAGCCACCTAGAAACAAGCGCAGCTGCTTATATACCGCCTTGACGCCGCGAGCGACGGCGCGAGTTGGAGCCCCGTTTCTCCTCTGTCGTGACGTCACGGTGTCACGTGGTCAGCCTTGAAGGCGACGCCGCGAGCGACGGCGCGAGTTGGAGCCCCGTTTCTCCTCTGTCGTGGCGTCACGGTGTCACGTGGTATAGACCTCAGACTCTGCCCAGGCGGTGCTGCGGAAAAACCCGTCACCAGCGCCCCCATCGCAGCCTTGGCGCTAACTGAGTAGTGCATGGAGAGTGCCCGCAAGCGAAGCCGGTGCATAGGCCACAATGGACCCTTCTCTTTCGTTTGTGTTGAGGCACGGTTTCCTAAAAATCAAGGACCTGGAAAGCTCCTTCCGCCCATCCACGTTTCGAAAAGGAAGCTCAGTAGGGCGAAGTACGTGGGCAATATAAAATAAAGTCGGAAGTGTTATTTCGGCGTGCTGCAACTCGCAAGTACAGAGAGCATCAGGTTTTTCTATAGGCATATCAGCATAAAAATCGAAGTATTTCAAATTGGTTCATATTGAATATGTCCTGAACCCAAGACTTAGGTATCTCCTCTATTTTTATGTATGTTATGGTAATGTTTTGTCTCGCAATTATTTACAGAGAGTAAATGTTTTCATAGCCTTTTCCAGGGCAGCAAACAAAACGTTTTCCAAGGCTGCAAACAGCGTGCGATCATAACGAAAGTAAGCTTAATACAGTGCCTACGCGCTGCATCTTTCTTTCTCGCAGGAGCTACAGCATCACTCAGTACCTTAATTTGAACTTTTCGCAGACGCTTCGAGCAACAAGCGCGCACAAATAAATGTAAATAAACGTGACATTTTTTTTTTCCTTACACACGTGCGTTACTTCGCAATTACTCATCCAGTGCTCCTACAGCAACATCATTGCTCACATTTGGAAAACGCAGTCGGGCAGGCTCAGCACATTGCGAAGCGTGCTTGTTGTATCGGCGCAGGACATGCAAAATACCGAAAGTAGAAATGAGCTCGCGATACAACGATGCTCTAGAACAGGATTTTGAATTCATAAACGAACCAAAATGTTTGGTTAAGCTGACCTGCCAAATCTCTCCGTTCCACTTGAGTCAAGCGGAGGCGGACGTCTGTTAAAAGGTGGAGATATCGATGGCACAAAAGCAGGATGGTTCGCAACGTTGTTTTTTCTGTTACCAACGAAGTGTTCGCTGCAGATTCTTGAGTTTTCGCTTGGTTACCACGGTCCTCCGTCAGGGCTACTCAACACAATTACAGAAGAACAAAATTGTCGCACTTTCTCATGCGAGCCGCTGTGTTGTGGGGAATGCAAGTAATCCGATTACCCAACAGGTTGAACGGCCCGTATCCAGCGCTCCCGCCTTTCCCCTTCATACGATCGCGATGGAAATCGGTAAAACTGAACGTTGTTATTCCGTCCTTCACGTTCATGGCAATTTACAGCACAACAGTAGCGTCGATTGCGGCGTTTCTTCGCAGCACGCGGAGCTATCACGGTTGCCGTCGTTTCCGCCATCAGTCTGAAAAGTGAGCCAGCAAGCGCTTTATGGCAGTTCAGCGGCGCGTCCGACTAGCGTAGAAATTCATAGCTCTCTGTCTGGGCGTTAAATGCGCAAAACACTCGCAATATGGACCAAAATCTAGTTAAATCGTTGTTCCGCAGTCGCTAGCTGCATAGGCAACTTAGCAAGGAAGTCGCTCTTCGCACTACTCAATTACTGCCTCTTCGCAACGACAGGTGGCGCTACGCGTCTTGCAAAACTCCAGAGTCTGACGTCCATTGAAGGCGACACCGCCGCGCCTGAGGAGCTGGGTTGAGCTCTAGTAATATGCTTCGCATAAAACACCTATTTTCCCTATGGTAGGGAAAGAGTTAAAGAGTCATGGTCAACGAACAGGAGGCACGTACGCCCACATACTTTTCCGAATGCTGCCTTGAGCAAAGTTGTTGATCCTTTCTGAAAGGAAATTCCCGGCTTAAGAGGAAGCTTTAGCTCGGGCCCAACTCTGACATGGCCTATTCAAAAACATGTCAAACGCAGAAGCGCTCTACTGAGGCAACCCCTTGACCAATTTTAATGAAATGTGTTGCATTTCATAGATAAAGGTATATTCTAGTGACTGTTGGAAGCGCAATTTCGCTTTAGGGGTTTGACGTTGTAAGAAGAATTTTCGAAATTTCGTAAGTTCAAAATATATAGACGCACAACGTTTACAAATTAATAGCTCTGCATCGAGAACAGATATCGCGGTTCGGTAAACGGCCTAATTTAGATCATTCAAAGCGGACAAATTTGATGTGCCAATTTATATTTTACGTGAATTTGTCACGTTGTGCACAAGGGTTCTGAGAAAGCTGTATTTCCATATAGCTAAATTTTTAGGATTTATTTATAGCATATCAATTTTGTCCGATTTACATGTACTATTACACGTAATTCATAGAATTGTGATATCATTTTTTATTGTGGACTTGCATTGTTGTAAACATGATAGTTTCGTTTTCTTAAAATTTTTCATTTTCGCTAAATCTTTAATAAAACATTGACGACCTAAATCGAAAATTCGAAACAAACTTTCACTAGAATTTAGGGTTTTCATTTAAATGCAACAAACCTCACAAAATTTTGTGCACTGGTTGCCGAGAAAAACGAATTGTTCTTTTACATGTATTTTACATGTACCCGAGCTAAAGCTTCCTCAAGAACGGCGTCCTGACGGCTCCAGCATTTCACAAATCCTCGCTCTCATTTCATACCTCGCCGACGGTCTGTTTGCTTGACCTGTATATCAGGAAGAAACCCATCGGTTTTAAGTCATTGCTTTCGCTTGCGAAATGAGCGCGTGACACTCCGAGCTATTTCGTAGTGGCTCGTTCCTGCATTGCCAGTGCGCTCACCTGCGGTGACAGCGCACGCGGGACGTCAGAGCCCATACCTGTAATCCGGCCAACGGAGGTGCCTTCAGCGTGCATATAAACGCTTCCTGTAGTGGCGACGACGCAGTTTGCTCGCTGCGAGTGTGTGCGCGTGCCGTCCATTCCGATGCCTACGATGATCGCTCTCGAGGTCGGCAGGGTACGCCGCTACACGTTCGCTGCCACAGCGGTGCTGCTGATGCTCGTCGCAGTGACGCAAGTGCAAGCGCGCTGTCCTTCCACGCGGGGTCTGTACAGCAACTGCGCCTACACCCAGTGCAGCCCATCTGAGTGCGCTGCCAAGGGCCTGGAGTGCTGCCCGAAACCATGCGGCGGGAGCTGGTGCGTCAAAGGTAGGGTAACAATATTTCGGGAATTCGCGGATTATGCGGGATTAAGGTCCAAAGACTGCATGTAGTGCGTTAATGCCACGCGCCGAAGGCGAAGATTCGCGATTAGCCTGTACGCTTTGACGGTCGTCAGAGCTCAGCTAAATCAAGGTGCGCAAACATTTTCTTTTCGTGTCCCATCGGAACTTCATCCACTTCATTTGCATTACGCGCGCGGTGTTTTGCCAATTGGGCTACGACCACAGCCATCATCCTATTCACTTTGCCGGGCATTTTCACATGTGTACGAGATTAGCCCTCGGGGCGCTGTCAAGGGCCGTTTACGGCCACGACGTGACCAATGAGCTTGCCTCAGTCAAACCTACATCGCCATCAACGCGCCCGAACTGACATCCTTCCACGTGCTTCGGCTAGAGACGGATAACACGCCTCGTGATGCCATACTCCGACCGGTCTTGTGGGTTGACTGTTTGCCCGGGAGGCAATGAACGCGATGCTGAAGAAAATGTACATTTTACATTTACTTCATTTATGAATCCAATTAGGTGACCGCATAAGCTCCGGTAAGTGAGCGCTGCCGGTTGCACATTAAGAGTTCACCAGTTCGGCTTTCCCCGGCGGCAAGCTCTTCTTTTTCGTGCAATTTCATTTCCATTTGCCTAATTATTTTTACATTTTATAACAACGAATAATTTTTCGCTACACTTAGCATGACTTAATTTTCCGTTCGTTAGAAATAGTTGCGACTAAGGAATACTGGGACCCCCGGTTCCCCCCATCTCGTTCATGTATCTTGTGACACGATTTGCATGAGTTGTGACAAGCGCGTCGGTTATGACGTCAGTGCGCATGCGCGTCGTGGTGGTCAAATTCACCACCAACGTTTTCGAAGAGGCAAAGAAAGTTTTGCTTTAAAGAAAGACTAATGCCTATTCGGATAAACTTTATTCTAGTGCGTCCGCTTCACTTCACGCGATAGAGACGAGTATAGGTGCACGGGCTCGCTCTCTTCCATTTTTTTTTTTGTAAATGAAAGCGTTCAGCTGCTTGTAATTTCACCTGCCAACGGCCAGAATGGCTAGGCTAATTCTTCTTGCGACCTGTGAAGAAGCATTGTTCGCAGTACATTTTTCAGAGTAATTGCACGCATGTACATGGTTTGCGCCGAGCTCTAAAACGTACAGCAAAATAGAGAGAACGGAGTGAGAAGTCCCTGTCCCACTAAAGAAAGAAGATCCAATGCTGCGGTCACCATAAAAGGTCCGCCTCCAGCTCATATGGGTGTAACAGGTTCACAAAATTTCCAGGTAACGGTAATTCAATTTTTTTCTTGCACTCAAGACAGGACATTACAACGTTGTGTAATCTCCGAACTTTGCTCGTTTCAATGAAGACGAATTGGTAGAGGGCGACCAAGAATAATACAAGTATTTGGCTATAACGTTGAATTTCTGTGTCTATGGTCTCTTTTTTCTTTTGCAAAATTCTAGGCACAGGTCCCCCGTCAAGATATCCGGAGATCTGTCCCCCAGTGGTTCGTCGGGCCACTAAATGCCGATTTCCGAAGAGTAACATGACTTGCGAACAACTGAATTGCTCCACGCTGGGATCCATCTGCTGCAGCAATGGCTGCGATGAAAACTACTGCTACCGAATACCGGGGACATTCGTGTGACCGATTCACTGAGCGCTAGGCACTCAAATAGTCTTCTCGACGCGTCGTCAGAATAAAGATACATTTAGCAAAAACAAATAGCGTGCAGGAGCTAGCTTCCTCGTCTACCCGCCTTACGCCAGACATGTTGTCTGCTACTGTATACGAGCTTACATCGCTGATACCTGAGTGTACCGCTAGGTTGCTTTTAGGTATTCCATGGCTTCTTGATTTCTGAATTGGGCCCTTTTGCCCGTCCCAAGTAACCTTCCAACTCATTTTCCGTTCATGCTGTCCCCATATAATAAAAATCCTTCACCAATGTCGCTACGAGGCTATGTAGGTAATTCAATTTCGTGTGCACCTGCAACCGCTTAATATGTACGCCACCTACTAGGTTTCTCTTATAAAATTTCGTAATTTACTCTTCATCTCTGCGATAAAATTGTGTGAAATGTTCCATGGTAATCTGAATTCGTTGCGGATTAATATTGTATAAGGATGTATCGCTTTGCTATTTTTGCCATGTAATTACTGTTGCCCCCTTACTCAATGCCCTTCAATGGGCCTGTAAGGTAACGTGAATAAATAAGTAAATAAATAAATAAATAAATAAATAAATAAGGGCTTTAAACATTGTTCGAGGGAAATTCCTATGAATTGCCAACTTTCGGATGCCCGGAATGCTTTCCCAGACATTCCTTCAGTTCGGTTTCCTTAAGGTAATGGCAGAAGTGTTTTTCTGGCTTCTTGCAGATGTGGCATGTACAACCACCTTGTAGTCACGATTAGTACAGTAATAGGAGACGAGCTGCTTGATCAAGGTTGTAGCAGCAAACTAAGTATTTCGTTACGAACAATTCCTTTTTTTTTATTCTGAAGGGACACTAAACAAAAATATTTGCTGGGTTACGCTAATAAACCATGCTCCTTCAGTGCTAAGAAAAGCACTCTTAGCGTGAGTGCAGGTCTGGTAAGCCTAAAAGGGGTAATAACAAGAAACGGGTGGCGACGCCTCCTTGAGGTTCTCGCTACAGCTCGCGATGACTTCCAAGGTTTCCTGACGGCGTTTTCTTGGATATTGCTCACTCAATATTCGATGACGATGGAATGCATCGCACTCGAAAGGAATCACTGATTGGACCTTTGTAGTTCAGGTAGCCTTTACTACGCCGCAGCTGCCTAAATACGAGAAAAAAACTTTGAAATTGTGACGTGAGATTTACCTACCAGAGGTGAAGTTGCAGCTGGAAATAAAGAAAAAACAAAAAACTTGCCTTCATGGTTTTGAAAAGTCACGAAGAGCTGTGATGCTTGCTTTTGCTTGTCAGGTCACGACAGTGACCAAATACCATCTCAGAGAATGAAGAGCTTCTGTCCAGCCAGTTCAAATACGAGGGCGTACAACGCTGAAGCCAATTAACGTAATTATTAGCGGAATTAACGTAATTAAGGTAACGCAACAACGTTTGCCTCGCTCCACCTTTAAACCGATTCAGGGGAGCATGCGGTTGCGTCCACTTGTGCGTTTTGCCGGCAGTGTGATAGCGCATCGCTCACGTGTTGGTTAAAAGTGTTAAGAGGATAGAATACTGGGCGTGTTGATATTGATTGCTGGAAAATAAGCAACTGCGCATTGAAGACGAAGGAAAACGTAGCCACAACACAATGGCTGTGAAATATACCTTATCTGGGCACTTATCTGCACTGCCTCAGGGTGTGAAATCTGAGTGGAGCCGAAGCTTTGGTAATGTGCACTTCTCTCGGGACACTGAAACAGCATAGCATGGCCATGTAACGCTTTGGAGCTGTTCGGAAAGGATGAAGTTTTACAAAGCCCAAATTTGATCCACATGGAATTTATGACCTCAGAAGAATGTCACCATGACGTTTCACCCACGTTCGCTAAATCTTACTTCGGGGTGATTTGTAATTAAGGGAGGAAAGCGTTCTAAATTTCGGGCCCCTGGCATAAAGATGTCTTAAAGTGCTTCGGAGCATTTTCATACGCGTCTGTTCCAACCACGGCCATTAATGCATCGCACTTTATACTTTACCTGCACATACCCTACAACAGCTTCACATGTACGCCAAATATTAACGTCGTGTAACGTAGGGTTCTTTCGCGACAATGGGAAACGTAGAGCAAAGGGCCGTGTAACGCTTTGCAGCACTTCGTAAATGAATGTTTTCTGAATACTATCTCAATTGACAGGCACATATCTTCACAAACACATATTTGCCATAGCTTTCCCACCACGTTGGCTAAATGTAGACTCGTCGGTGTTTTGTAGCTACACCATGGCAGCGGGCTAAATTTTGCGCGATCCTAAATCAAACTCTTAACGCTCCGGAGTACTGGCTTGCGTAGTTTATTGCAAAGGCCACAGTTAACCCATGCGCTTTAGCTTTGCCTAAACATTTACCCATAACGTGCCCCTTTGTTTTGATCGATATCAACAAGGAGCCTTGTTTAGTTCACTGAGGACACCCCAGAAACCAACTACAAACTTTGTATGACGTACGAAAGCAAGAAAAAAAGAAAAAAGCATTTGCTAACGTTTCGAACAGGCCCATGAAAGGAACATTTCACCACACATTACTATTCGGTGAAACCCGAGGTTGGACGGAATTCCGTCTGGTCGGAAAGAGGCACGACGAAAAAAAAACAGAACACAGACTAAGCAAAGAAAATGGTTGGTGAAAAATTAAAGCAACTTTGGGCTCCCACAAGAGATCATTGTTAACGGTGAGAGTGATGCTAGTAAGCAGAATGTTATACGGGCTTGAAGCGGTGGCGCAAGCATCGCGCGTACAGGTGTCGTAAGCTGCTGTCACGACAGTTCAGAGTCTGCGCAGTACAGTCTGGATGAACCTGGATTCAAAATGGAAACGTGGTGTATGCCTGTTTTCTGGCTCAATAATACGTGCCTGACCCCAGCCTATTTCATGAGCGAAAGACACCGCGCGCTCAGAAATGGCATTTGAGGCAGTGCCTTTCTTTTGGATATCATTTGCGTGCTGCTGTAACCTTCGCTTAAAATGCTTTCGTAAGAAATTCCTTTCACAACCTATTCGGATAGACATCACTCCGCGGAATTCGTTATCAGTAGGTTAGATTTCATTGAAAGGTTGTCAGCGTTCAAGACGCGGCAGGGTTGCTGTTGGTGATAACCTTTCCCGTATAGTGAAAAAAGCAGAAAAAGAAGTATCTGGCTCCTATATTTTTTAATCTTATTCACCAGCAGCGCCATTAAAGACAGTCATGACTACCATATGGCCGTCTATATAACATCATACAAGATTACCTAATTTTGTAGTAAAAGCAAAAAAATATCTTCTTCTTTGAGGAAGTTATGCAGCTATCGCGTATCTGGAATCTGGCTATCTGTCTATGAGACATCTCAAGAAAAGGGGAAATTTTGTTACATGAATGTCGTAGGAACCTGAAAGAGGTATGACAATGTTGTCTCAGCAATACAAGGAGCGCGAATGAGATGCAGAGTTGGCTAAATTTGAATTAAAAGCGCAATGAGCGCTAACATAGTCAAAATTACCAAAGTTGCACCGCAGACGTCCGAAATGCCCCCCCCCCCCCCCCCCTCCCTGGCATGTTGTTCAAAAAGAAGGGGTCAGCCACGTGTCGGCGCGAAAGAAGACAAGATGGACTTTACTCCGCGCGACGTGTATATAATACGAAATGTTTCAAGAATACATGATAAAAACCAGCAGAAAGAATCAGAATAGAGAGATATAAAGAACCTCTAATCGTTGAATCATTCTACCCGCCATGCGACAGAGCGCAGCATGGACTCGACCGCTGAGCGGCCGAGACCATGTCACAATGCGTCACAAGGACGATGGTTTACATGTCATTTTAGAAATGCCTCAGCTTGGCGTCGCCAAAGTTATCCAGTGTCGCAAAATGTGCCAGCAGCTAAGCACCCTGAGTACGGTATTTAAAACGATGAGCACTGAACGCCGGCATTGACTCCGCGCACGACACTTACTTTGCGCCCTTTTTTAAAAAGATGTGTTCTCTCGAAGTAGTTTTCACGCTAAAAACGGATGCTTATAACGAGATATCATCGCCCGTGCTATAGTGCAATTGGACGCATGCGGACAAAATATGGCATCGTGGCAGGATACGCTCCGTATGTATGCTAATAATGGGGTGCGCGGGTCCATAAGACTTCACATTGTACCGGCGATAAACCTTTAGCTGCTACAGAGAATTATGAACGAGTGATATTGATGGTAAGTTAAGTGAGGAAAATACACAGAGCACAAAGTTACGCGGATAATGAAGCCACATCTCCTCGAGGTAGCCAAAAAAAAAAAAAAAAAAACAATCTGACTGACCCAAATGATGCTATGCAGAGTGCCTGGGTTTGTTGTCCGCGAGAAAATTAAAAAATAATAAAAAAGTAAGTGCTACTAACTTTCGAACCTCTACAGTCAGAACCATTGAAATCTTCAAACCAAATGAAGGCCGTATTCACGTATTCAACAGCCTAACTCCATCTTGCGATTCAAATTTGTTATTTTGTAAATCTGTATGCACAGCTCATATTTGCCACTGGGATTTACCGAGAGTTGATCTTGCGATCTTTATGACCGAGGTATTTGGAGAAGTATGGGAGAGGCCTTTGCCCTTCACTGGGCGTAACCAGGCTGATAATGATGATGATGATCTTGCGTAAAAACTACCCTGCTCCTTTATTTCTGCGACAGTACGTATAGCAACATCTGGTGCACTTCGGCACAAATGAACACAGTGTATTCTCATGCAGTGTATAAAACCTAAAAATAAAAAGAAGGAACAAGCGCTGCTGGATAAAACAACTGCAACTAGTCAACATTCAGCTGCAGCAGGACTAAGTACTAAGCAGCTGACGGCACTGAAGCAGACGTTTCGGTACGGGATCCAACTTCTGTTGTGGCAGCCTCCGAAGATTCTTACCAGCGGAGGTGAAGCCAGCGCTTGCCCCTACTTGATCGTTGGAAGAGTACTCAAGTAGATGGACAAGAGTCGAACTTCAGCTGCTCTTTATTTGATAACATAAATTCTTGACTGAAATAAAAATAAAACTTCGTTGATTCAGGCAAACATACTGCCATTGGCGGAGTAGTGATATCATGACATAAACCATACAAATTGCCAACACTTTCAAGTTTCATCTTAAAACCAGTGACAGAAACAGACAGGCCGAGACTTATCCCTACGGCTCCTCTCGTAAAACTACCGCAGCCGGCCTTGCCTTTAAATCATCTTCTCCACTCGATAATTTTTTCCTTTTTTTAAGCCTCCTAGGGTTCGCCAGCGCGCGCAATCCCGGACGCCATGCAACATCAAACGACATTCAAGAATTGACGGCAGGCACCGCCACGGTATGTCGCCAACCCCAATGGCCAAGTAACCTTTATTATTTACGTTTCAAAGCGAATTGTCAGGTGACGGCCCCTACAACTGCGTTCAAGCATCTCGGCGTCAACTAAACCATACAAAATCCTCCCTGCTCACCTCCAACGTGGGACCAGGATAACGCGACGTGAGAAACACTAATAACGAAGTAACATGCTTAAAGAAACACGCAAGCAATCTACATCTATTTGAATGATATACACGCTGAGCAACTTCCGTGCTATATTAAATAATTATTTCGTTTCAACGCAAATTTGATGCTCTGGCTGGAGTTTCGTTGCATTTAAGTTTGATGTCGAGTACGCCGCCGTATACAGTGGCCTACAGAACCACTGCGAAGTTCCCCTTAGCACCTTCGCTGTAACACTAAATACGAATGCTAGAGTTACATTGAAAATACCGTACAAAGTAGCATGCGATCACTATGCTTTTTTTTGGAGTCCCTGCACATGGAAGTAATACATATAAGATAAAAAATGTACATCTCGATAGTCGAACGTTGCACACTTGAGCGAAGCTACTGCCATTGCCCTATTCCTAATAATGAACCATCATATGAGAAAAAAATAGAGGTTTCTTATGCATATTTATACATTTAAAAAAAACAAGCAAACACAGCTCCGTTGCATAAGGCTTGCCAATGTTTTAAACTTTCCGCCAAATGTCGACATGGACATAGCGTTTGGCAATAAACGGGGGTTGGCGTGGCATTATGGTGAAATGAAGCCATCGCCTACGGCCGCTGTATTTCGCCAGGATGCAAACACGTTCTGTCTAAGTGCGATGCAAACAGGGTAACGGAACGTGTGGTTCCTGCCTGATAGGGGCGCCTGTAGGCACAGATGGAGGAAGTCAAAGGGGGATTTCCTTTCGCTGTCAAATCGGAGGCGGCAGGTACCAGTTGACATCAAAAGAAACTGTAGACAGCAACAAAAACAGCCACAAAACTCATAGAGATATTGGCACGTGCTTCTGGAATGCCTTGGAAAGGAAAGGAAAGACCCGCGTTGCGGACACCGTGTCCTCATCTAAAGGGAAAAAAAATGCAACAAGACGACCGCTTGCACGCGTGCGAACGCGGGAATCAGTGGTGATAAGAGTTGACACGCGCTCGATTGTTTCTTTTCATTGCACCCTTCGCGCATCCCGCTCGCCAAGCCCGCTTCGCTCCGGCAATTCTTCCATTGTTCCTGTGATGGCAGCGCACGCTTTCTACACCAAGCCGCAACTCCGAAAATAGTGTGTGTCGAGACGGCGAGCAACGGCGTGCCAGTTGTTTAATCGAGCAGTCGACCACAGCGACCCCATTTGGAAGCATGACGCTCTCTGTGCCCACCGCTTCGATGGTGTGCCTGGCGGTCGCGGTGTTCGCTATGGTCGTGTGCGCCACTTGGGTCGAAAGCGCGTGTCCGAGCGCGAGAGGCGTGTTCAGCGACTGCGCCTACAGCCAGTGCACTCCGGAGAGCTGTGCCGCCCGTGGTCTGGAATGCTGCCCCAAGCCTTGCGGGGGAACCTGGTGTGTCAAAGGTAAGGCAGCAGTTAATCGGGGTGTTCAGATAATCCCGGCAAGAAAACGTCCTGGCCGCGCTGCACTCCCGTTCAAAGAATACGCGTGTCACGTAAGGAGTCCTTAAGGATGTTCCGAACTGAGCGCAAGTTATCGCATACGCACAATGCAGATATACACCGCCATGCTCCAAACGACTACTGCTGGTTGTGTACAAACACCATTGGCGCCAACGCAGAAGAATGGGGGTTATGAGCAGGATAAGCAAGCTGAGTGTTTGGAAACTTGTGCCACGGATTATGCCTTCCGATGGTCTAGCGCCATCTCGTGTGAATCTACACGTGCTGTTCTGCTTAATGTAACACGTGCGCAGATATCTAGATTTCCTGCGATCACACATGCACACCAGCGTTGTTTATTTGCCACCGACGAAACATGAAGCGATTGACGTTAGCAGCACTTTTTTATAGCCTTTTCTTGCAAATATTGCTGCGTTACAAATTTGCATGGAGACTGCACGAGCTTTACTTCAGCCGTGGTCTTGGGTCATGGTGTGCCGTAGTAGCGCATGCTTTGTCATGGAAATAATATTGGTGATCCGGCTTAGTTATAGGTAGTACTCCACCTCTATACGACCGCAGTATCAAAAATAACCGCTAAAAGATAGGTCCAGGATTCTAGCGTGATCACGAAGAACTTCTACTGCTAGTGTTGAAAAACCCAAAAGTTGAGAAAGGACATTTTTGCATAATCAATTTATTACTTACGTTAAACTTTTCTATCTGATAAATACACGAAATATAACGAATAACTTATTAAACAAGCAGTTGTATCGACGTCAGTTAGAGTACCAAAGTAATGTATGCTCGAACTAGTCGCTAATGTAGCCGTTGAAGCACCGAAAAGCTCCTTAGATTTCAATATGCCGCACTGCCGAAAGCGTGCCGTTTACTGTTTATTGCATCAACAGTGGGAAAAAACGTGTGCTTATTCATCCACGAACGTAAAGTTGCTGTAGCGTCTCGCATCGTGAATAAATATATTAAGTAAATAACAAAACATTCGCTCTTCGTAGCACAGTATACAAGACAGAAGTATACATTAGATTTCATCAAATATCCGTTTATTACTTTTTTGCGATAATGGCTACTATGAAAAAAAAATACGCTTCAACAGCTCAGCTAGCTCATCTTGAACCAGACTTGCGCGTAACCAATAACAAGTAAATAATTACTCGCAATAAATTACATTTCCTGTGTAGTTTCATATTTATTCCATTACGTTTCAACTCGGCAACGCCCATTCTTAGTTAATAACTTTTTACAGCGGAGCTGTTAAGCTTTTCGTTAGGTCCATTTCATGGCTACAGAAAACTCGGCCCCGCTGTGCGTCGCCTAGCCACGCAACCTCCTCCCTCGCATCACACACGTGCGTAGGGCGCGCTCTCGCTGCTGCATAGCTGCGCTTCCCTCTCGTTGTTGCTTCATTTAGGGGGCCCGTGGGCGCTCAGGAGGCCAGATTAGATAGTAATGAAGAAGGTCCCCTAGGGGAACCTCAGAAGAGCATCGCCGTGGATAGCAAGAAAAGGAGGAAAGCAAGAAAGAGAGCTCGCCATGAAATAGGCTACATAAACATGCAGGGGGGCAGAAGAAAGGAAAAGTGGGCAGAGATTGAGGAGCAGTTAAATAGAGAACAAATAGGGGTGTATGCGGTTACAGAAACGCACCTTAGAGACTCAGAAGGGCCGCCGGTTATTGAGAATTATGTTTGAGAAGGGTGCAATAGAAGTAAGTCGGAAAGAAAGGGAGGGGGAGTCGGAATGCTCATACATCAGGGAGCCAAATGGAAAAGAATAAATCAAAAATGTCAAGAATATCTTTGGTTATCAGACTCAATGAGTGGGAAAGAAACTTGGCGTTACGTATTTGTGGACCGGAAATAATTGCACAGAGAAGAATAAAGAGTTAGTGGAATGCATAACCGTTGATATTAAGGGTTTCGGGAATGGTGCTGAAATTGTCCTATTAGGTGACATGAATGCCCACATACAGGCTTTAGATAGCTATAGCGACAACAACGGTAAGTCAATGCTAGACCTTTGTGAGCAACATAACCTCGTTATGATGAATACAGGGCCTAAGTGTGAAGGCAGATCACGTGGGAAGTGGGAAATCGGCAATCGACCATAGATTACTGTCTGATGACAGAAGGAATTCATGATAAGTTGATAGAAATTGTCATCGATGAGGAAGGGTTTAGCAGCATTGGGAGTGACCATAAACGCATCATTTTAAAAATGGCATATGTAGTTGCGAAAGAGAGCAAGGAGCGCAAAATGGCCAGTCCAAATCTGAAGGCTGAACAAATAGCAAATATAGTCATTAGAGTTGAGGAAGAAATTGGCAAATGACCAGGTAATGAGTGAGAATATGGTGAGTTTCAAAGTGTAATACCGACAGAAATACGGAAAGAAAAACAACATCTTCGTTGGAAAGGAACAAAAAACCGAAAGGCTGGTGGAACAGGGAGATACGAGAAGCGATCACAGAACGACAGAAAGCATCTCGAGAGCACAGGCAGGCAAAGAAGGCGCAGTTGCCGCAGGATGAAGTAGCCAGTACATGGGAAACATACCGGGAGAAAAAGTCTATGGTTCAAACACTGGTGCAAGCAAAATTAAAAGGTGAAAGTGAGCGTCGGCTGTCAGAAGTACGTGAGAAAAAGAAGGCCGCACCTAGAATATTTTGGAACCAAATAAATTATTAGGCATGAAGTCAACAACAATACAACAGCAAATCCTAGACGAACATGAAAACAGACTGGAAGGAGAAGCGGCAATAAATTAGATCCGAAAAATAACAGCCGAATTTTTCCAAGGCAATGACGTGGTTGTATTTGAAGAAAAAAAGAGAATACAAGAGAACCAAGTGGAAAGGGAGCTCGTGCTGACAAATTTCATCTGGAAGAAAGCGGAAGAGAAAATTCCTAAGCGCACAGCCACGGGGCTAGACGAGGTTCCCGTTAGGCTGATTAATGACCTAGGACCAAAAAGTAACGAAGCTCTGGTGAAAGCATTGGAACAAACTTGAAAAGATAGACGAATACCAGACAGTTGGCGACAAAGTAGAATGAATTGAATTTAGAAAGGCAAGGGGGAGAAAGATAGAATTCCCTCGTATAGACCGTTGACCATAACATCGGTAATATACAGGCTAGCAATGCAGGCAATCAAATTAAAGCTTCAAGCTTGGGCAGAGAATAATGACATTTTGGGAGAACTTCAAAATGGCTTCAGAATAGGTAGGCGTTTAGATGATAACTTATTTGTTCTTACTCAGTGTATTGAAATATCAAAAGTAGAAAGCAGATCATTTTATGTGGCCTTTTTAGACATTACAGGAGCCTATGACAACGTAGACCGCAACATTTTGTGGGATATTCTGAAAGGGGAAGACTTAGGTGACGATTGTCTAAAGCTTTTGAGAGAGATTTACCTAGAAAATACCATTTGCGTTGAATGGGAAGGGATGAGAAGCGAGGAGAAAGTTCATATCAACAAGGGACTGAGACAGGGGTGCCCTTTATCCCCGCTGCTGTTTATGATGTACATAGTGAGGATGGAGAGGGCACTAGAAGGAAGTAATATCAGGTTTCTTCTCGCATACAAACAGGCGGGTACAGTATTAGAGCAGCAGCTCCCAGGTTTATTTTATGCGGATGACATTGCGTTGCTAGCTAACAAGCAAAGTGATTTGCAACGTCTGGCTAATATCTGTGGACAGGAACGCAACAATTTAGGTTTTAAATGTAGTGTTAGAAAATGAGGTGTTATGGTATTCAATGAAAACAGTGAACAGGCAGTGGAGATACAGGGCCAGGAAATACCTCGGGTAACAGAATATAAATACCTTGGTATATGGATGAACGAAGGCAATAGATATATGGAAACACAGGAAAAAGCAATAACAGTGAAGGGAAGACAAATGCAGCCATAATGAAGCACGGAGCGCTATGGGGATACAATAGGTACAAGGTCCTCCGAGGTATCTGGAAAGGTGTAATGGTGCCAGGACTTACTTTTGGAAATGCTTTAAATCTGGGGTACAATCGGGACTCGATGGGAACCAAAGGTCAGTGGGTCGCCTCGCATTGGGCGCTGACGGGTAGACTACAAGTGAAGCTGTGCATGGTGATATGGGCTGGACTAGTTTTGAAGTGAGGGAAGCTCGCAGTAAAATTGAGTATGAAGAACGCCTGAGGAATATGGAAGAAAGTAAATGGGCTGGGAGAGTGTTCACGTATCTGTACAGGAAGAACATTGATTCACAGTGGAGGAAAAGAACTAGGAAGCTTACAAGCAAGTATGTTGCCTGTAGGGTGGGCAACACAGCAACAAAGACGGTCAAGCGGAAAGTCAGAGAGGCTGAAATAATCTCATGGGTGGCGGCAATGGAAAGGAAACCGGCCATGAGTAACTACTTAAGAGGAGAAAACGAAATCAGGAAAGAAACAATTTATGATAACTCAAAGGGAAGCTCATTACTTTTCGAAGCGAGATCGGGATGCCTTAGAACACGCACCTATAAAGCGAGATATAAGAAGGAACAAGAAGCATGTGTTTGCTGCGGTAAAGCTAGGGAAACTATGGAGCATGTTTTATTAGAATGTGAAGAAGTCTTCCAAGCGGTCGATTTAGCCACCACTGGCTTCCTTAAACCCTTAGGTTCAGCGGGAGCAGAGGAAAAGTAAACGTGTCCGCAATACGTATTAGTAAGAGGCGATCGAAGGATTGGTGGGCGAAAAGTAGGGAAACGACAAAAAACGGAGACGTACAGGGACGGAGGAGGAAAAGAGATAAGAAGAAGGCAGGGAGGTTAACCAGAATCATGTCCGGTTGGCTACCCTACACCGGGGGAAAGGGAAAGGGGGAAAACAAAGATAACAGGGAGAGAGAGGAGGGAAGGAAAGAAGGAAATTGCGGCGAGTTCGCTGACGCGTGTGGTCTTACAGAAAATGCATTAAAAGTCACAGATGGTCGCACAAACCCGTCGTCCTTAAGAAACACAAAAGCGCCTTCACCGCTTTATGGGCCGACGGGCGATGGGGGCGGTGTTCCAGCAGCACTTGCACAGAAAGCGGCCGATTGTCCAGTTTTTGAAAAGCTTTCGCAAGTTCTTGTCTCTCAGGGGTGTATCGTGGACAATGGCACAGCAGGTGGTCGATGTTTTCTTCCGTGCCACAGACCTCGCATGCTCCACTGTCAGTCACTCCAATTAATGTAGAGTATGCCTTTGTGAAGGCAACTCCTAACCAAAGGCGACAGAGAAGCGCAGCTTCACGTCGAGGAAGTCCGAGTGGAGGTCGGAGTTGCAGGGAGGGGTTTAGTCGATGCAGTCGCGTTAGTCGTAAGTACAAAAGAGACGTACAAAAGCACAGTTAGCAATAGGGGATCAGAAACTTTGGGTGTGGGAGTTCATAGTGTTTATTTTTTCTGTTTATTGTTTAACTTAGGTAGGACATTAGGCAGTATAATAGTAAGAGCTTGGTGGCGCAACCCACCACCCCGTTCCAAAGGGGACGCTCATAACATCCATCCAACCATCCACCCATCCATCCAGACGAGGAGAAGCGAGTGTTCGCTGAGCCGTGACGACACTCAAATGCTAGAAAGCTCCGAGCAGCCGGCGCTCCGACAGACATGTCGCCTCTCTCGTCTCGTGGAACCGCCTGCACAGTTACCACGGGGCGACCGAAGAAAGGCAATATCCCGAGGGAGAAGCGGCCCACAAGGAAGCTCGGCACCCGGCCCAGCGGGACTACGATCGCCGAAAGAGAGCCGACCCTGCCCATCGCGCCGAGGCAGTGGCCTTAGCAAAACCCAGTAACACTTAGCAAAAGCCGGAACTAGCTCCGCTGTGACCAAGCCTCCCACCACGAGTGCAAACTGCTCACTTTTTTTTTCGGTAACCAATTACATGTAACCATCTGACTTATTGACGACACCAGCTGCAACAGGCGACGCAACTTTGAGAGTCTGAATTTGGCAGAAACAACAGTACAACTACGCGGTCGTGTCACGTAGCAGCCTTGCGGATGCGCAGGTTCAGACAACCTTATCCGCACACTTTCACCTTGCCTCAGTAGTTCCGTGTAGTACTGTGGATGCTACAGGCTTCTAGCAATAAAGAAGCTACAGGCTTCTAGCAATAAGAAGGAACATATCTTAAAGGGGCCCTTCCGCGCCCTGTCGTCTGAGAGCGCTGCAGCGCAGGCGGCGGCAGCTTCTACTACCACTGTAACTGCGCAGCGAGATGAGCTGTTGTAATAGCATAGGTAGAATATTCGTTCCGTATTACCCCTGACGCCACAAAGGGGTCCGTATTCAAGACATATCGAGATACACAGGAGAGGGAGTGTTGCAGAGACGGCAGTAGCGGAGGGCTCAGAAGTACTCGGCCAGTGTGTCGCACAGGATGATTGCGCCATTTCTTGATTCGTCTTGCAATATCCACTTGTACATAGTGCGTTCGCTGGCTTTCATAAGTGCCACCGTTTTCCTAATTAGAACAGGCAGAAACTCCCATCTCTCGTAGAGTCAACACCTCTAGTAGAGTGCAATAAATACATCTCGCGCATTCAATTATGGTCGCATGCATTGCGTACTATCGCGCAGCGATTTCTCATGTCACTGATCAATTATGTCTGGTTGTGAACTCATTGATATGACGCAACTTATCACAGGATATTTAAGCACAAGAGGATATTTATGGTCTAAATGCAGGAAATAGTAAAAGCTGAGACTTAGGCTTCGATTTTTGTGACCGTTCTTCGATTGCAGTGAAGTTCTGTGGAACAGCGTACATAGTCTGTTATACCGTGTGGTGCAGCTAACCCAGGCCAATATGTTCTAGAAGAGAAACTTGGGCGAATCGGTGGTGATTCATGTTTCGGAAATTAACAGCGCGAAACAGAGAAGGAAGAAGGACAAAACACGACACTAACGCTGATTATAATATGTTCGTATTATATATATATATATATATATATATATATATATATATATATATATATATATATATATATATATATATATATATATATATATTATGATATGATTGTGAATATGTGCAACCAACAAAAAGGATTGAACAAATACCGTGCAAGGTGCGATTTGCAGACATGCGGTGTGTGGTCGTCAAACGACTGAATAGGGCAGGTCTCATAATTGTATCTCGCACCGGGTTTTTTTTTTATTATTTGTTTTGGCGGAACAGCTTGGCTAACGTTAGCCGGGCCACCCTATATATTTATGCACTGTGGTGATAGAAGATGAAATCAAAGCCGCGACACCGCAAGAGTTAATCTCACTGACAAATAAAATTATTACTGATGAGTTCATCGTACTTGTTACAGTGGTGTATTTATTCGTGCAAGATTTGAGTGACGCGTAAAGGTGGTGTTTGTCACTCTGCTGCCGTCTATTGAGTAAAGCGGGGTTAACGCTTTCAAGGCTTGCAGTTACATATAAAAGGGGGTGCACCGCTAGAACCCTTGTCAACAACATCCGAAGCTTTGCTATGACCGCCGCGAAATAGGACAACGAAGAGACGGCGCACTGTCCTTGGAAATCTGCTTAGTGGCTTCAATGGGTGTGAGCAGTTCTTCTTCAGCCGCTAGTATCCAGTGAGAACTTTGCTCGAAACCGATCAGGTTGCCGCTGTGCTTGCTGGAGCTTTTTTTTTCTTGCTGGAACATGACAAGCCCTTTTCAGAAACGAAATGGAAAAATTAGTGCGTACACTAGGTTGGTGACGAATCTTATCCATCCTAATTTAGTCGCATCAATCAATTTCTGTAACATCGGCGAAGAAACAATAAAACCGCAAGTACGTCCCCCAAGTGCCACGTCACTGCACTTGTGTAATTTGCACCTGAGTAAATAATAGATGTGTTGTACTTTACAGGTGTCGGCCCCAAACGCTCACGGCGGGCTCCATTCCGCTGTCCTACGTTTGTGCCCCCTCCGGACAATTGCGAAGGGCTACGCAGCAACGCCACCTGCTTTCAATTAGGCTGTAAATCGAAAGCCTCCATCTGCTGCTACGGGCCATGTGGGACCCCCTTCTGCCTGAAAGTGTGACAGCGTTCGGCCCCTGCCCAGTTCCATGCGCACTGATAACGCCCAGCTGATACACTGCTCCGTCGCGTCAGAATAAATTGAAATCTGAACATGTTATTGAATGTTATTGAAGTTATGCTTTGAATGTATGCTCGCCGAAAACAGTCTTGACAGCAAATCATGCCGTAGGCGCGAATTGAATTAGTTTCTCTAAACCGATACTTTGATTCTTTTGCACAATCTCATGAGATGTCATTACGTATGCGGTTTTATTTATTGTACTGTTGATTGATCTTTTGCCGTATATGCATAAGCGTGTGAATATTCGGCATCTTTGCTTTTTTGTATTTAGAATTACACGAACCTGTGTTGTGTTGCTTGTACCAGGCTGCTAAACTGCGTCGCGCTCAGATGCCTCGACAAGCTCAGTCCGGCTTTTCTTCTGATGCCATCGGCATCTCCTTCCGCTGGAAATAAAGCGCTAAATTCTTTCATTAATTCATTACTCGAATTAACAGCTTAGTAACTGATTCATTGATTTAAATATTATTGGATGAACGGGATAATTTATCGATTGATTATGAATGCACAACTTTCAACCCCCTCGCTGTGTTTAGTTTTTGACTCAGGTGAACTTCACATCCAGCTAAAACAACGTACCTCGGGTGCCTTCCCCTCTCTATCGCATATTATTTTGCACACAATTCATATGTTTCTTTTTTTTCAGCGCCGTAACCTGATTCTTTTTATGCCCTGTTTTATTGCACTGTTTTCGCTCAAATGGATATCTCTCAATAAAATTCTGGGGAAAACATTGCTGCGACTCATTGCTTCGCTCTGCGTCTATTGATTCTATTTCTACATCTATTGATTCGGCTCGCAAAGGGCACGCGGAACTAGGTGTATTGCTATTTTTTTGGAGGAGCTAAATTGTGAGAGGCCGCGAGCGCATGTTACAATGAGCTGAATACATTCCTTAAAATTATGCAGGTCCAACGAAAATCTTGGAATATATGATGCGAAGCATTGCCTTTGTTGGTGCTTGCTGTAAATAATTTCAAATTAGTGAAGCACTGAAAGAAATGCTATACAACTGATTGGTGATGTGTACAATTTCATCCACTTTTATCACACGCAGTCGAAAGTGTCGTGTAATGCTTGTTTATGCACCACAGAGACACAATGTTTTTTTTGCATACGATATTTTTGCTTTTCACTACAGTGCTAACAAGCTATGCCCATATGCAAGCGTCAAACAAGTCGGATGCATAATGCGAGACGTTACGGGGGCATAAAGAATGTATGATGCTTCTCGAAGGAATAAAGGCGATTACCTGTCTAGGAACAAGACGTAATATATATATATATATATATATATATATATATATATATATATATATATATATATATATATATATATATATAGGAGCCCGAAAATTGATAAGAATGCAGGAACTACCTCCTCACGTACAACAAGCTAAGGAATCACTTCTACCTAGGACGCACAGTCTTCGCCCTTCAGCACAGTAAACTAAATAGAGCTCAGGCCATTCAATAAGCTGAGGCTCTTGCAAACAAGAACCTATCCGAACTCGCTATTATTCAATAAGATCTACGCAGAGTTCTCGCTACACCTACAACATGCGATAAATTGTACGACACCATAGATCAGAGTCATATGCTCTGCCATTGCTCCGCGTTGTGCAGCAACAAGGACAACGCTGAAGAGTGGTGGGACGCAACTCTACGCACTCACGCATTAAAAGAACAGCTATGCGCACACATGTGGGCCCGCGAAGCTGCCGAGAGGCTAGGCCGTTTGGTCCCTACGTGGGAGCGGCCCGCTTCGGGCATGGAAAGTATTGCGAGCTAATTGACCGCAATAAAGTTTTTCCATCCACTCATCCATCGCATGCGTAAAGCGAAGACGTGCGTATGTGTCCCACTTGTCGCCAGGTGCTTATTGATCCATGTTCACGTACGTTTATTTATGCTTTCTTTAATGGAATTAGGAGCTGCAGATAATGCTTCTTGGTTGCCTATATATATATACACATATATATATATATATATATATATATATATATATATATATATATATATATATATATATATATATATATATATATATATATATATATATATATATATATATATATATATATGATTTTTTTTGATGGGTCGAAATGCAAAAGCGCCCCTGTCCCGTGCATTAGGGGCATGTTAACGATCTTCCAGTGGTCAAAATTATTCCGGAGTCCCCCCCGCCCCCCCCCCCCCCTTGGGCGTGCGTTATAATTACATCGTGGTTTTGGCACCTAAAACCACAGAATTGAATTGAAGGATTCCGTCCCTTTCGTGTGAAAGTTGCACAATCTCCACATGGAGGATTAGCCAAAGGATAGGCTCATATCAATCGGTATATACCAAACGGCTAAACGAAAGAAAATAAAATAAGTAAAAAAATCTATCGAATTTAATTCGCTATTCCGCTGCTGCCATTAACGTGTCACTGAAGTGCAATTGGGGTCGCGGGGGAGAAAAGAAAATGAATAACAAACTATGGTATGCTCCCCGTCGCGTCTCGGCTTGTGTGCCTGCCGGAATTTTGCGGTGCGAACTTTGCTGCAGTGGTTCCTGCTTTATCGGCTACGATGGTGTGCTTAGCCTCATTAACAATCTAAAGGTGTCATGATCGTGTGGCATCGATGGTATAAACGCAAAATGTTAGAAAAGTGCCGTTGCTTCCTCACCCATTTTTTGTATGAACTTATCACCCTGACATTGAATTCTGGTGTATTGCCTTATGATTAGAAAGTAGGCAACGCTGTGCATTTGTTTAAATCTAATCCGGTGATACTCAATCTGCGCGAAATTATAGACCAATATTATTAACCAGCGTTTCTTGTGAGGTTTTCAACTTAAGAATTTATTCTTACCTCGTTAACATTCTTGAGACTAATTCTTCTATAATATATTGTCAAAATTGTGTCCAGAAGACACTCTGCAGTGAAACGCAGCGAATTTCACTTACTAATGAAGTCTTCCTAGCCATTGGCTTGCAATTTTATGTTTATTCTGCCTTCTTACAATTTTCTAAAGCAATGGCCTTGTCTACCACGAAATATTTTATCCTAAGCTCAGCCAAATAAATTTCAACGCCAACAAACTTTCATGGATAAACTTTTTTTTTTTTAACCGACAGTTTTTCGCAACTGCTAATGGCCACGTTTTTTCTCTCAGTCCTGTCCGTTCAGAAGTGCCTCAAGGTTGTATCCTTGGGCCCCTTCTTTCTTTTAATTGTACAGACTTACCTGATTGTAGTAATTCTTTTTAGATTGGGTTCTTAGGAGATGACTGTGTTGTAAATCACGTGGTTTCTTCTGGTACTGACACTTCATTCCTACGATCGGACCTCAACAATATTTCGGGTAGGTTTCCGACGGAAAATGAAACTCAACGTCACAAAGTGCCAAGTAATGGCAATTTACCGTAAACCACTGCTTGTAATTCCCGTTCTCGAGGAAGTGACTGCTTACAAATGCTTAGGAGTCCACAGTACTTCTAGTCTCGCTTGGCAACCACGCATTATGCTGGTAATAATGCTAACCGCATGCTTGGTTACCTGAGCCGTCACTTTTCAATGGCCCCTTCTTCTCTTAAACTTTCCCTTTATAAAACTTTCGTTCGTTTTGAACTAAAATATGCATTAGCTGGGTGAAATTAGATTACCGAAAGTCTTGCTACTTACTTTTCAGCAGCAGAGAGTCGTACGGCACGTTTCTTTTTCTCTAAATAGTCTAGTTTTTGCAGCGTTTCATCAATAAAAACAGCTTTACGTCTTCGCAAGGAAAAATCGCATGTCTAGCGTTATTGCAAAGGATTTAATATCGGAACTCTTGCCTTAAGGAAGAGTTACTTTCTCCTCCTTCATTCACACCATCTCGTACCGTCGTCATATCGCATCATCATAAAGTGTTTCTTCCTCGTTGATACACTAACCACCACTTTCATGCTTTTGTTTCTCAACTTTAGTTAATCGCAATCACTTGCCAACCTCTATGATATGTGTTAGTAATTCCATGGAACTTAAAGATGCGCTTGATGAACATGCTACCTGATATTTCTATTCGGTGATCTTTTCTTATATTTAAGGTTCCGATTACCTTCTGTAACGCCCTACAGGCTTTGAAAGTACTCACATTAATGAATGAATGAATAAATAAATATTCGCTAATTTGTCAGTTAACAAATTAATTAATTTGACTGGCAAATATCAGATATCGTCAAACTTGCGTCCTTATTATTTTGTGCGGCTTTTACGCACTGCATGTTGCAAAGTCTGAAAGCATGGAGGTTTGTGGATATGAGTCGGAGCTATGTGCAGGTAGTCTGGCCACGCACCATGACTCGAGCAGTCTATGGTTTGAAAAATTGGGGTCACTTGTTTCACCATACAACACAACGTAATGTGTTATGGTGTCATGGAGCGAAGGCGTGAAAAAAATGCGCCACAAGAAAAGGGGAACAATAAGTGAATTAAAAAAAATATGCTAGTTGTCAAGTGAGTGCCCCTGTGATTCACAGATGCCGGAATGTTCGCCGAATAATCAGGAACGTTTTTGCAGTAAATAGATATCTTCATGTGAGAGATATCAGTGATAAGAAAAAGAAAAAAAAAGCGTCTCTTTTCTCTTTTACCTGCAATCACAACGACGTAGCAGTGTGCCAAGTTACTGTCTGTGTGGGTGATCACTTGATTTTGCATTGAAAGAACCATATGGTTTAACAAGCTGTGCTTAAAAAAAACTTGCTGCATTACTAAATGACTCGTAGATAACTTGAGCGTTGTTACATTCAAACAAGGTTGGTGCTCTTATATTACCTTCTCCTCGAATGGCATATCTTTCCAATGCCGCCCGTCTTCGCTAGTAATATCGCCGTTATTTCGACCAGCGCTTTTCGTGCAAACCAGGGTAACATAATGGCTACTGTGTAAATATGAGCAAAGGTATTGAACCCTTACCAAGAGCTGCACTCGAATGAGGAATATTAAGACGTAACTATACGGTGAAAGATTCTTAAGACGCATCTGTTTGTAACTGTATATGTGGGCTGGCAAATTGAAAACTTGTTGCGAAAGCCTTTTCGCCGCACGCTTCACCTTTAGAAGCAACACATTAGTCCGAGCGGGAAAAACGTTTAAAATACGTAAGCCTTCATTATACTGTAGTAGCCGATAAAACAGAAAACCCGATCTATTTATCAGCTACGAAGACGCACACGGATGGTTCTACCAGGAATTACTCTATGCAGTGTAAAGGTAGCCTGGAGGGGGTCGTCTGGACGTTGGAATTGAAGTCAGCTTCTGTAGGTGTGCACCGGTCTGTGCTTTCTTCAAGAACCATCTCTGAAGCTTGTGATATCAGAGACAGAAGGTCTCGTCTTTTGTTGTAGACCGTTTACTTGGTTCTACCGTGAATACTTAGCTTACTAAACCTCAACGTACAGGAATTGGCCTGCCTTTGGTTGCAGATCAAGGCGTGTAGACAGATTTGCGTCTTGCCCACATCTTGCCCACATGCTTAGTTATTTGGCTGTAACCTCGACGGGCTAGAACATCGAATCATATCAAGTAATGATCTGTGTCACGGTTTGTCACCCGTTCGCCGTCGGCGAGAAGTCGTCGACGGGGTATACTAGCCGGCTGGTCGTTCCGTACTAAAGCGAATACAGCGAAGTAGTCAGAGTCAGGAGAAAGAGCGAAAAAAAATTGATCTACTGACGATGACACAAGGATTGAAAGAAACACAAAAAACACAAGCAAATGCGAACACTAACAAAAATGCATTTAATCTAGATCAATGATGAATACAAAGGAAACACAGCGAACAGTTAACAGTAAACATAGAAAGTAACACTACACAAAACACCCTTAACGGTGGTCAACTAAACAAGGTCCCAAAGAAAACAAGTGGTGGCATACGCATGGCGGGGCAGCAGCAGCAAGTCCATAAAGCGCGGAGTCGATGGCAGAGCTGGCGATTGCTGGGCTGGGTTTCCCGGGAGTCTAGGCCTGAAGTCTTCCCTTGAGCAGGTTGAGCTAACTTGAGGTGAACTGCCGTGAGCTTCGTTGCATACGTCGGTTTGTCGTCTCTTACGTCAACTAGTAACTCGCTCTTCAGACGCGGCTAGGCGACCCAGGTGATACTGGACGGCACTAGCACCAAGGCGCTTCTCAGCAGATTGTAGGCTCAGATTCTACACTCTAGACTCTAGACGGCCTGGCTCGGTCTAAAACCTGTGCACATACCTTCTCCTTTCCTTAGTGCCCTTGATGGGGGGACGGCAGATATTGGTGACGATCTAATCAAGTTCACCCAATTGTATACTGGCTCCTCCCAAGGTCTTGGCCGCGCCCCTGGTAATTAGGGGCGAGGGAAGGGGTGCTTCCCGCCTGCTGATAAAGTTCGCGCACTCGTATTGCACCACGTTCGCACACCCTTGAGTCCGTGCCAGGTCTCCATTGTCCGTTCATAAACATGGGAGAAACTACGGCTGCTGGTCATACGGCGCTGTCGGAACACATACACTGGCAGCAATTTGTCGACATGGGATTGAACAGAGACGCCACATACACTGTCAGCACTTCGTGGACACAGGATTGCACACACACCAAATACTTAGGAGTATTCGAACCCCCGCCTTCTTAGTAAGCTTCTCAATGCACGCGCGGGGCAGAGAATACACAGGCGTTCCTACAAAAAAAAAATACCGTCGGGGCGCCACGGTCGCGACGACGACAGAGATTCCTACAAAAGGCTGTCGGAGCGTCACGCTCACGCCGACGACAAAAAGTCAATAATCCCTAATGCTGCTTTCGACCCTTTTCGGCCACTTGCCTGAGTGGCCGGCAATAACCGTCTTGCTCGTCGGTTCCTATTACTACGACCCTTTGGCGCCCATTGGTTGGTGCTGCACAGTATCGCATAATGCCGCACCGTGACACGGCATGGCATGGCAAGAGCTTTATCTTGGCCCAGAGAAACTAGGGCCCGAGGGCAAAAGCCCCCAGGTTAAGTCGATGGCTCCGCCCCCGTAGGCACCGGCAGGCCAAATGGATTCCCGATGTCGCCAGCTCTCCGGACGGCCAGGAGTTCATCTTGGAGGACTTCGCTGGATATGCGCCAACTCCAGTCCTCCTCACTTTTGATATCCGAAGCCCTTTGGTTGGGGCACAGCCAGAACATACGATGTCCAAAAGTTATGACACGGATTGTGTCCACAACTTTTACATTCTGCGGGAAAATCCTGGTCAATTTTGTTAATCCCAAACGGTGTGAGATAAGATTAAGTTTCAATCATTCTTAATGTTACTGCTTGAGCTCGGTTGAGCTTCTGAGGGGGGGGGGGGGGACCTCCTGCCGTCCCTATAGTGTGAGGTGATCTCGTGAAAAGTACTAAGTGGGTCGTTCTAGTAGCCGCAGTCATCCTGGAGCAGTTCGTGATCTGATGCCCGGCATGTGAGATCTCGTATAGCAGAGTGAGCTTGCTCGTTAGGATTGCAGCCATTGGGGCTGACCTAGTGGCCCTGATGAGCCGGAAACCAGACTAGGTGTGAGCTATCCAGTTGTTCGTAATTATGAGTATTAAGACTGTGCATACGTAACTTGTGCGCTTCCATTGAGATGAAGCCGGCTGAGTAGTTCCTAATAGATGTACGGGAATCGGAAAAAATCGGCGAGCTTATCGTCATTGTAATTGCAAGTACTATGCTTGCTTCTTCGGTGGCATGAATTGAGCTCGTTCTTAGTGACGCTACGCTTATTAATTTACTGTTCTCATCGACCACGGCAATAGCGTAGCGGTTGCCCTATCAATAATTATTTGCACCGACAAAAAGAGCTGAGCTTTGTTGTTGGTACAGTTCACCCAAATGCATTTGGCCCTGGCGTCCCTTCTGCTCTTGTTGTGGACAGGATGAATACTTCTAGGTATGGGGTCCACAAGTAATTGTGTCGCCACCTCCTTGGGTATTTTGAAAGAGACGTCTCCTACTCGAGGCAGTATTCAGAATTCATCTAGAACTTTGCACCCTGTCTTAGTGATGGAGAGTCTTGCAATTTGTGACGTCGAATGCGCCTCAATGAGCTCCTCTATAGTGTTATGAAGTCCTAACTTGTTGAGGAGTTCGGTACTCGTTCCGTGCGGGAGTCCCAGAGCCCTTTTGAGTCCGGAGCGTAGAAGTATGTTTAGCTTAGCCTTCTCTCCTTTCCCCCAGTTCAGGTATGATGCAATGTACGTGACATGAGTGATGAATGCCTGATATGCTGTGATGAGATTGTCCTCTTTGAGGCCTGCATTTTGATTTGAGACCATGCCCAGGAGTTTAAAGTACTGTTGGCCTGCTTTGTGAGATGGTTTAGGGCCGTAGCATTAGAGTTCCTTGCGTAAGTGAGAGGCCCCAGAATTTTAATTGCGTCTGCTTTCGGTATGACCCAGCCTGTGTTGTCTGTGACTTTGATTGGCAGAGTTTCTAAAGGCGAAAGGTTCCTAACACCCTGTCTTCCCTGTCTAAAGAGCAGCAGCTCAGATTTACTAGGTGATAGCCAGAGTCCGGTGCCCTTAAGGAAGGTTTCTTTCGTGTCTACGGCTGCCTGTAGTGTCTGCTCTAGTGCTGCGAGTGACCCCCTGGGGACCAACGCTGTGATATCATCAGCGTATATGACGTGCCCCAAGCTCGGGATTTTGGACAATTCCTCCGAGAGCCTGTGCATGGCAATGTTAAAGAGGAGTAGGGACAATACCAAACCTTGTGGTGTGCCACTGTTGCCTAAACTGTATGGACCACCTGTGACTATTACTAGATTGACCCGAGCTGCCCGATTAGCTAGAAAGGACCTCACATAATTAGGAAAACTGCTTCCCGGGTTCAAGGTTGAGATTTCATGTCGGATATCAAATCTCAGAAAGTGTATAGTTTTTTTTCTGATATGTACATTTCAGACCTTGTTATGTTTTACGAGATCCAAGAAAAAACTGCGCAAAAAAAGGGACAAGACAAAGAAAGAACCACACGACACGGGCGCAGACTAACAACTGGTTTAATGCACCATCGCCTCTTTCCCACCAACAACAGAACGCATGCGCACCGGCCACAAAGACAAATGCAGCCATCAAGTGGTCAAGCCTAGAAACGCCAACTCCTTGCGGTACAAATGTATGGAAGCTTCGCTAACACATTTATCAGGCCCTAATCTCGCGATTTCAAAGGCTTCGATTATTTCGCGCTCTTTCTTATCTCTTGCGCGTCCGACAATCTTAGTCCTGCCGAAAAGTGGGGTACAAGCATTCCCGTCATGCCTGCAGGTCTTGCAATGCTTTGGAAGATGCTGTCCTCTAGAATCATGTAGGGAATTAGCGTGTTCTAACAATCTAATATTAATGCAGCGCCCTGTCTGCCCAACATACACGTTGCCACAACTCAGCGGAATCTCATAAATGACATTCGCTCTGCAGGGCACAAACTTGTTCCTGTGGTTAGTGCAGCACTCAATTTTCTTTTTTCTATCAGGTCTAACTAAATTGCACAGACTAGACAGCTTATAAGGTGCCGAAAAGAGAACCTGAATGCCGAATTTACCCGTGACTCTCTTCAGGCCATGCGAGACCCTGTGGACATAGGGCATAACTTCATACTTCCTCCTCTCCTGTGTGTCCACCCCACGAGGCTTTGAACTTAATCGGAAGGACTTCAACAGGGACTCGGCAACAGCCCGAAGAAGGGCCAGCGGAAAACCGGCCGACCGAAGGCGATCAGCTTGGGCATCAAAACTGGACTGAACCTTATGAGGGCAGGACTTCACCAACGAAGCCCTGAGGCACGTTGACGCAATCCCCCTCTTGACCAGCTTCGAGTGGCTCGAGTTGAAGGGTAGAGGTGCTTTTTTCGACCTAGGCATGTAAGCCCAGCAGAGGTGGGCAGGGTCATTAAAAATAATTTTAAGTCTAAGAATTGCAAGCAAGAATTTTCAGGAAGTTCAACAGTAAAATTAAAGCTGGCAAAAGCAGACTTGAAGGATGCTAAAACCTCCGATGCCACCTGTGTCAAGTCGTCGTTGTGGTCTAAATTTAAAAGAATCAAAAAATCATCAACGTACCGGAACACACGAATGATGCGGTCGTCAGAAAGTACCCGCGATAGCGAGCGGTCAAGATCGGCTAAAAGAATCTCAGACAAAACAGGGGCTACGCACGACCCAATACAAATGCCGCGTTTTTGCACATAAAATTTATCCTGAAAACTCACAATGGTTGAAGATATGCCTTAAGCATCTCTAGAAAACCTTCCACAGAAATACCACACGCGTTCTGGAAAGACACAGCGCCAGATCGTTCAATACAGTTCCGGACTGCGCAGATCAGGTCTTCATGGGGAAGGGAATAGAACAGCTCTTCAATGTCAACCGAGAAACCCGAGTTGACAGCAGAAAGGTTATCCCCTAGTACTTGCGCCACACGATCTGAGCTGCTGACCTTGTACGGATCGTCAGGTGCCAGACTTCCCAGATGGCGCAGAAGGTACTGACTGACCGCAGCTTGCCAAGAACCAGTTTCCGTAACGATGGCTCTGAACGGGCACTCCATCTTATGGCTCTTGGCACTGAAGAACACTGAGAGCACAGTGACCTTGTTTTTCACCACTTCACTTTTTAGCCGATCGAGTTTCAGATCCCTTAGTAGTGCAACCGCCTTTGCCTTCACTTTAGACGGATTCAAATCTACAATCCTAAAATTCTTTAAGACAGCGGACATGGCCTTATCGCTAAAAAGCTTCTGGGGTAAGACCACAAAGCCTCCTTCCTTATCGGCCGTCATCAAAGCGAGATCTGAGTTCCTAAAAAAGCTTGCTACCGATTTCACCATGGAATTTCCTTTCTTCGTGCCTTTGAAAGTATTGCGGATCACATCTACGCATTCTAAATGGCAACGTTCTTTCTCTTCGCCTTGAACTTTGTCAGCAATCCTATGCGCCGTCGCCAAAGCCTCGTGCTTGCGCAGAGGGGCTTCCAGGCTGAACTTCGGTCCCTTGCTGAGGACACTCTCAACTTCTTGTGGAATGACCGCCCCTCCGAGGTATAACACCGGAACGGCCCCAACCTGCTTTCTGGGGGCCTTGGGTAAACTCCGTCGCCGCGTGTTCCAAAGGAATTCAGCGCATGACTGGGCCAGGGCTTGGTAACCCTTGAGAGCCCGGAAGCCTGCGGGGCCCGTTCCCTTCCAGCTGAAGCACAGACACCGCAGCCAGTCTTGCAACAGGCGGACGTGTCTCCAGCATTCACTTCTCAGAATCTTTGCAATTCTTTTCCAGTGTCCCTCGGAACAGCCAAGGATCCCGAAGATGCCCAACACCTCCGGCGGCTGCGTATTCTTGCGCAAGCAGAATCCTAACCACCTGGCCTCGCAAGTTTTTGCAGCGATGAGGCTAGTACACGCAGCGCTCTGATCCTCGTAGGAAAGGGAACACAGAAAGGAGCCCCAAGTAGAAGAGATGAAGTCTAGAAGCGTACGGTGAGGGGCTAGTTGGTATGGCATTACGAGATCCAAGAAAAAACTGCGCAAAAAAAGGGACAAGACAAAGAAAGAGCCACACGACACAGGCGCAGACTAACAACTGGTTTAATGCACCATCGCCTCTTTGCGCAGTTTTTTCTTGGATCTCGTAATGCCATACCAACTAGCCCCTCACCGTACGCTTCTAGACTTGTTATGTTGTACAATACCTTTAATACTTGTATAAGATAGGCATATATTTTTTCACTGTCAATTAATAATCTATGTCTATTATGTTTTTTATATGTTCTATATACTCTGTTAATCTTAGTGTAACGCCCCCCTTACCCAATGCCTCATACGAAGCCTGTAAGGACATTGCTAAATAAATAAATAAATAAATATGTTTATGTGCCACCGTATCAAATGCTTTGATAAGATCCAGACTCAGGAGGCCCCTTACGTCCCTGCTAGGGTCGTCAATAAAAGCACGTTTGATCATGAGCATGGCGTCCTGTGTGGATAATGCTTTCCGAAAACCTATGAGATTGTGCCTAAAAAGCTCCTGCTTTTCTATGTCTTCTACTATTCGTTTATGAATAGCATGTTCGGCTACCTTGCCAATACAGGATTAAGTGATATGGGCCTGAGGTTCTCCTTTGTCAGCGGTTTGCCGGGTTTTGGTATAAACGTCACCTTGGCCTCCCTTCATTCCAGTGGGACCGTGCCAGATCTCCAGTGACTGTTAATTTTGACCGTGATTATGTCTAATGCATCATCGTCCAGTTTTCGCAAAAGCTCATTTGTGATGCTATCCGGACCCGGGGCAGATCTGTCATTTAAAGAGTACGTGCCTTATCTCAGCTGCAGTGAAGTCACTGTCCAAGTCCGGTTGCGATATTCCGGAGTAAGGTTCGCTTATTTCTTCTTCATTCTTATATTCATTTTTAAGTGGCAGGTACATTTGTACGAGGTCGTTTGCGACCTGTCTTGCTGTCCGCCCTATAGTACCTGCATGTTGACGAGTCTGTTTATGGCGAGGTTTGCAGTACCTCTGGAGAGCTTGTCATTAAGGAGGCTCTTCAATAGATTTCATTTGCCTCCTCTGTGCAATCTGCCGTCTGCTTCTGAGCAAGCTTCATGTCATTGTTGACGTGAGAGTTGAGCGGCGTAGGTTTGAATATCGCGATTAACTTGGGCAATCTTGGCTCCAAGTCATCTACTAAGTCTGTGACTCTTCCACCTGGTTAGGAGGGAATTCTTCGCCTCCAGCATGTGAGCTAGCTTGGAGTTCATTTTTGGGACTTCGATTTCTCTAGAGACTGCTTTAGTAGCTTTCTTAATCGTCGCCTTTAGTTGACCTGAAAGCTCCTAATAAGATCCACCATCTATGCTGACTTCCTTACGCAACTTACGAAAGAGATCCCAGTCCACATACTCATATTTCCTTAGTGGTGGTTGTTGCGTCTGCAAGATGACCTCAATCATGTAATGTTTACTTCCTAAATTATCCTGCAAATTGTCCCACGATCCTTCAATTCTCGGAAGGAATGCTAGATCCGGGGTTGTATCGCTGGTCGTGGAGGTAACAATTCTCGTGGGAAGTTAGCATCTGCAATAAGACCAAATTTAACTCACTGGCCGAGGATTCTAATTAGTACCCTTGACACTCTGATGACCATAGCCCCATTCTTTCTTGGGAGCGCTGAAGTCCCCAACCACTCAGAGTGGGGCTGTATCTGCCTTATTGAAAATGCTACCCAAGAGGACCTTAAAATCCCTTTTCCTATCTGCCGGAGAGCTCTAAACGTTAGCTATGAACACGTTAGCTGTTTTTTTGTTCTTCAGGATGAGTTCGATCTTTTGTGTTTCTAGACCAACCTTGTATTGGGGAAGCTCGTGAGTTTCATAGGAAGTGCCCTCGCTAATCAAACCCGTTATTCCCCGACCCCCTGGAATGATCAAGGTTTCGGAGCTGTAACCCGGTAGAGACCTATCCTCCTTAGCTGGTGTTTCTGGTAAGAGAATAACGTGCGGCTTAACTTTGGCCGATCTAATGAGCTGCTGCAGGGGAGCCTTGCGCCTTCGGAAACTCGTACAATTCCACTGCCAGATTTTAATGTTACTGCTGTCGTTTGCAGCCATTATGGTACCATTGGTAAAGTACCCGAACCCCTAGAGCCCAGGTTGCTCTTGGGTTCGACTGTGAATGGAACCTCGATCTTGCTCCAGGCACTCGAGGTTGCGAATCGACACCAGAAGATTCTCCGGAGCTGGGTTGTTCTTTTGATCGAGAACGCCCCCTGGAGCTGGAGCGCCCTCGTGAGCTGGAGCGTCCTCTCGTGCGAGAACACAAGTTGGCGTCCTCTTCTTGTTCCACTCGGACGTGTTTTTCCGTAGCTCCGGATTTTCGCCCCGTTTCCTGTTTTTTTTCCCCGCTACTGGAACTCTGTTGTTTATGGAACTCTGTTGTTTACTGGCGCCTATCTAGAAGGTCCGTCGTCATCTACACCCTCCTGCTGCGTCGTCCAACTCGAGTTCTTGCGCGGCTTCGCGAGTGCGAAGACTTGCCGATTTCAAGGTTTTGCTCTACACAAACCCACTAATACGGTCTCAGTAGGGGTGTCTGCTATGGCACTAGTTCATAAACTCGAAGAACTGCAACAAATACAAGTCTCGGAAGAATGTGTCCTTTGAGTCCAGGCGTACCTCGCCAGTGGTACCGATTTAAGACGCTACGTGGTTAATTACGTTGACCTTGACAAAGAACACGAGGGGCTCCTGCAGGAACTATCGTGTCCCACACACAAGGTCGTGGCTGCTCGCTACCTAGGCAGCGGTCGTACGTGCCTAATCACGTTTCAAGGTCCTAATTCCCCACCTAAACGTATCCTGTATTACGGCTGCGTACTGCGCCCGCGTCCGTTCAAGCCTTCCGTTGCGTATTGCTACTCTTGCTTTAGACAGGGACACATGAAATCATCCTGCCCCTACCCACCCAAGGACGAAACCATGGAGCCTGAACGGTCAGCATCGTTTAGATGCGGCCTATGCCAAAGAAACGATCATGACATCACTTCCACGACGTGTCCTACGAAGTTGAAGGCCACTAAGAAGGCTCGACAACGCCATTCTCGACAGCCAGCAAGGACCCCTCAAGATCCATCAATGAAACAAGTCCCTGTGTACAACCGTTACGCCGTTCTGGCCTCGCTGGAAGAGGACGTTAGCCAGGTCACAATAGCAAGTACAGCGACAAGTGATGCTGCCACTCGCACCTATAGCGCAGCTGTTAGGTCGTCCACTTCACGACCACAACGGGCATCACAATCGATAGAAGACACGCCGCTTTCTTTGGCAGATGAAGAGTTCGAGATCGACGCTCGCCTGGCCAACCTTGAAAAGGAAATTCAACGTCTCAAGGAACGCCGTACAGTGTTCCGGCCTCGTCATGACGGAGCGCGGCCGTCGCATTCGCCGTCGATGTGCAGTCCTGCTCATATGGCTAACCTGGCATCTGTGCCGAAACCTCTTTCACCCCAAGAACTCCTGGGCTTCGTTGCGCAGCAGCTCCAGCATCTCACCTCGGTTTTACTGGCCAATCCTAATCTATGATGGCTGCTACGTCTTCAAGTGTGCCAGAAGGCATCTCATAGTGGAACTGTCGCGGCATCGCTGGGAAGGTCGGAGAGCTGCGTCAGCGTCTCAGATATGGGAAGCTGCGTGTTTGGGCTCTACTGCTTCAAGAATCCAACGGCCTGCCACCCATTCCAGGATTTGTGGCATACTCATCGCCTTCAATATTGGATCGTAGGAGTGCTACGCCCGATGTCCCTCCAGGAAAGGCTGCAGAATATGTAAGATGCATTTTTCATCAGACTCGCGTTGATCTTTCACGGTGGTGTAGTCCACGGCAAGAAGTCGTGGCCGTATTGGTTCCAACGCACGGACGTTATCATCGTTTCGTACTATGCCCGCCCCGACAGCGGTTGTGCGGCTCGGTTGTGTCTCGGCTGGCTGGCGCACCTACGACAGAAACATCCTGGTTGCCCCATTACGGTATCAGGAGATTTTAACGCGCCCCACATCACATGGGGATACGCTATTTCCAGTGCGCGTGGTACATGCGTGCTGGACACATTTATGGACGCCCAATTCACTCTGCTTAAAGGGACACTAAAGCGAAACAATAAATCAGTTTAGACTAATGAAGCATTATTTGAGAACCCTGCAGGCAGTCATTTAAAAAAATAGTTTGATTATTAGATGAGAAAATGAAAGTTCAAGTATCAGCATTTGAATTTCGCGCCGAAACCCCCGCGCCGGTACGTCCGCGTGACGTCAGGGATTCCAAAGTGTGTTTTAGAATTTGGGCCGCGTTGGCTTAATAGAGGTTCCCGAAACATGCCATGTTTAATATTTGGTTCCTTTAGAACACAATGTCGTCAATCTGCACTGCTATATATAATTAGAAGGCCCTAGAAAATGCCATCAAAATCCAAGACGTCACAGCCCCCAGCTGCGGGAACTTAAGTAGGCGTCGCCACCCGTATTTCGTTCTTGCGCTTTTTATGGCTTACCAAACGTCTTATCGTTGTAAGAGTGGTGTTTTTGGTGTTGTAGAACGGTAATTTACTGATGCGGAAGAAATCATTTTTCACTTTAGTGTCCCTTTAATAATGTGTCAGTGCCTACTCGTCGGCGTGAGCACCCTCGCACGCCGCCACACTCACCGGACTTATCTTGGTGGCTAGGAAGGACGACCGTCTCGTGCTCATGTGAATCCGACTGCTGGGGTAGCGACCATCATCCGATTCACCTTGGCTTATCTTCGGGCGGAACAGGCCGCCTCCGCCGACTATGTCGAGTGGTGGACTGGGATCCATACAGGACGGTATCAGAAAGCAATATATCCAACTTCATACTGGACCCGTCTCATTGTCTTAAGGCGGCACTAGTTCAGGGGACACGTACGTCGTGGGTGGATGAATCGCGAACCCCTCCTCATTTGCAACTTCCGCGTCTCTGGGCGTCGCGCAGCCAAGCAGAACTTGCATCAGAACGTGACCCTGCATCAAATACCCTTCGCTTAGAGGCACAACGCCTTACTGCAGTAGCTCGGCGCCAGGAACACCGCTTAGAACGTGGCCGCTGGATGGACTGGTGCTCTTCTCTCTGACCTTCATCGTCCAATGCCTCCATTTGGCGCACCTTCCGAGTAATGGAACGTGGTCGGCGCCCTCCAGAGCCCGCAGCCTGCGCCCTGTTAGCATCGGGCCAGACACCAGCAGTATTCACAGAAACTGCATGTCACCCACACCTTTTTTCCCGCTTTGGACACAGCACCGCCTCCCTTCGTTGTTCAAAACTGCCTTCCCGCGGACACAGGCACGCCGCCTACGATCTGCGACATCGAGGTTATACAAGCTGTCTTTACTATGGCGGAATTTTTAGCGGCAATAGACCTCTCGAAGCCATGCAAGGCACCAGGACCGGATGGCATACCTTATGAACTTTATAAAAACACGGAAGGCAAGGTTCAAGAAGTGCTGTTGGGAGCCATAAACGAAGCTTGGGCTACAGGAGTCATTCCCGATTCTTGGCGGCATGCAGAAATGGTCCCTATTCCCAAACCCGGAAAACCCTAAGATAACATCGCTCATATGCGCCCAATAGCACTAACCTCTACGTTAGGCAAGCTGATGGAACGTATGCTCGCGACACGTATTACATGGTGGCTCGACCGGTACTCATGGTATCATCCTGGCCAAATCGGGTTCCGTGCTCATCTAGGCGCAAAGGATGGCCTTGCCTACCTATATTCTATGGTTCTCATTGGAGGCCGCTCCCGAAGAATTCGCACTATTCTGGCAATGGATATTCGTAAAGCATACGAACATGTGAGTCACGAAGCAACTGTCGGAATTCTCCATTGGCTTCAGTTCCCTAGCCGTGTCTGCACATTCGTCGAAGCCTTCCTGTGCGCTCGCACCTTGTCCATTCGCCTGGCTGGCCAAGCAGCAGGTCAGTTCGTCGCACATCGGGGTGTCCCACAAGGATCTGTGCTCGCAGCAGTCCTTTTCAATATTGCTCGCCTTCCACTAGCTTGGAAGCTAGCCACGATACATAACACACAGTACATAATGTACGCAGATGACATCACTGTCTGGTCAGTTGATCCTGAAATCTGCCACCAAGAACAAGCGCTCCAAGAGGCCCTAAACATGACGCACAACTGGTGTGCTCAGATAAGCCTTGACATTTCCAAGGACAAGACGACGTACATTTCAGTAGTGAACAAGTATGGGCGCCGTCTACTGGCACTTCGGCCTCTTCAGTTAACTCTGGATCAGTAACCATTACACGAGGCTTCAACTCTCCGTGTACTCGGCCTTGAAATGGATTCCTCCGGATCTGCGGGACCATGGGTCAAGAATGCAAAGCAACAGGCCGCAGAAAGGATACAGTTGATACGTCGCATTGCGAAGAAATCTGGTGGAGCGAACACTAACATGGCTCGCCTTCTTGTCCATTCTGTATTGCAACCACGACTCGTCTACAGAGCCCAGTTTCATCATCTCACGAAGGAACAATGGGCTCGCCTTGAGGCCATTAATAACGAAGCCATGCGGGCCATAACGGGACTACCGCGTCTCACTCCGTTGCCAACCCTACAGGCCGAGTCCCAGCTCAACACTATTGACGAACTCGTACACCAACGTCGATGCGTGCGCGCTCTAAAGTCATCATATTTGTGCTCGGCTGCTTCACTGGCCCGGTACATGGGAGGCGAAATAGACAATCCAAGCATCTACGAGGCCCGATGTAGCTCCGTGGAAAAGGGTACAATTAAGTGACAATAAGCCTCTTGGTCGTCTGTATAGCCCGGTTCCTCGGCAGGCGCATGCCCATCTTTTCCGCCTTCATCGCGCCGATGACAATCAAGACGATGCGACTCTTGTAGCATACACTGATGCCAGTGTTAAGGGCACCATGATTCACACAGCTCTCGTGTGTCCATTGATACCAGAGGCAGGCCAGACGTGCTCGTACGTTGCCGATCCTGCACCACCAGCCTACCTTGCCGAGCTTGCTGCCATACGAGACGGCTTGGCCGCATTGCTACCTACTGTTCAATATGCTCGATACTCTCAACTCATCACTCGCGCAAACTCTACTCAAGCCATCCACGACATACGTAGGGTATCTCGGTCCCCTCTATTCTCAGATAGCATTCACCGTCTTGCTGCCACTACGAATATCCTCATACGCGTCCAGTGGGTGCCTCGAGCAGCCCTGCCGGGTCTCCGTGAAGCAGATATGGCAACCCACCCACAGATTACAACATACGCACTTCCACATTTTCCTGAAGACGCCTGTGGACGAGTGATCCGGGAAAAGGAAAACCTCCGACGTGCCACACGAGCTCTCATACCTCGGTGTGGGTCAGACCTCCCTGGTGGTTTAACCCGCCGAGAGGACGTTACGTTAAGGAGGCTACGTGTCGGGGTCGCGCTCACCCCGTCTGTGACCGCTCTTTGGCCGCAACAGTGCCATGGTCCTTACGGCTCATCGTGCCCATTTTGCAACACAGAAATCCAAAATGTGACAGTGACACACCTATTATGGACGTGCCCAGGACTTCATCTAAGCCGTCTCCGCCACCTCCGGCCAACAGGCCTTCGGCCTGGCCAACCACCCGACCTTGAACGTTGGATTCATCGACCACATCATCGTTGACTCCTAGATATCTTGCACGAGTCGAATCTGTTCGTCTATTTTTAACATCTTTTGTATTATGCCTAAGGGCATGTCTGCGAATTAAAAAGAATGATAAACCTATGTCTCAATATTGGCACGTGTACTTGTTTATCTTTTTCCAGCGACCGCTTTTCGCCCGCTAAACAATGTTAAACGTATCGCTCGGCGAAGGTCACGACTGCATGTAACGGAAGTATCTCTAATGTTATCGATGGTGCTATCCGTTGTCTATTGTCACGGAACTTTTTATGTGATCAAATTGCATTTCGCGCCGCGAATTGTGAAGTGCTTTCTGGAAGGCACGCGGGCACGAGCGATTACTCTTAAACCTTCGGCGAGTCATGTATAAAAGCCGACGCGGTTGAGACGCTGATCGGATTCCGGCGATTGGCGCTCGGCTCGCCGCTATCGTTGTGTTTTGAGTGCCATTTGCATTTGTGGGCACAGGTTCACCTAATGCTCGTTTCGTGCTTCACAGTTTTGCTACTCTGTTCTTAGCCGTCACTACAGGGTGACCGTAGGACTGTTTAATTTAAATGAATAAAAATGATAACTAAGCTAGCTGCTTCGCGAAAAGATTGACCAAGTGATGTTCACAAGTAATGTGTCATAGTCTTAGCACACAATCATGGTGGTTAACTGATGAAATATTTGTTTAGGAAATGCTGAGCTCTGTACTTAAAGGCTTGGTCGATAATTATGACTTACGTGACAAATTTTGTACTTGCATTTTAAGACAGAAGCACAACACTGCTGTTATTCCATTCGTTCACAGCCTATCGCATACCATAAAGGGCCGTGTAGTTTTTTTGCACCTGATATGTTGTCTAAGCTTTGTAAGTTACCTATGCGGAAAGCAAAAATATGGCACAATTACCTATAAAACAAAAATATACGCTTGCAGGTTGTATGATTGTGAACATATCGTATCGCGTACATTTAGACTGTATGTATGTTAGTCACACCGGCATATTTTTAAATTCTAGATTATCTCAGCACAATCACTGCAAAAAAAAGAACGGGCAAACAAGGCATTTCATCTTATTACTGTGCCCCAGCTGGGGGTGCGTTCTGCAGTTCGAAACTGTTGTGTTGTTTCAGATAACAAGAAGGAGGCATCAAAAGAACGAAAGTCGCAGTTTCGCCCGAAAGGCGAAGCATTGATTGAGATAGCAAATTAGTATACGAAACTAAGGATATTAGATTTATCGGCTGTAAGAACTTGTAAATATTCGCTTGCTAACTAAATTAGCAAGCTTATTGTGACGCGTGCACAAGCAAACATGAGCACGTCTCACTCGATGACCGCGGAAACTCGCTGTCAGAACGCTGAAGTGGGGAAGGGTGGCAGCGGCAGCGTGAGTAATGACCTTGGTACTGCCTCTCGGCGAAAACACAGAGCCCACGAAGCTATCACCCTTTGGTTGTCTACATCGCAGATCGCATTCAAGATAGGGCCCGCGCGGACACGCCGTACCCTTAAGCCGCTGAAGTATAACGCCCCCCTCCTCTCCCCGAGGTGCCTTGGGCGCGATGGAAGACGGCAAGCATGCTCCTGCTTTCCTCTTTTTGGAGCTCGAGATTGAGTCGACATCGTTGGCTCACCCTCGCACGCTTCCATTCGCACATACAGTTGCGGCGGGGCGACGATATTATCGCCCATGGACTTTGTACGGAACATCACGGCAACGGCACAAATGCCGCTGCCGTCATACTTGAGAAGTTGATTATTTACTTAAGGCTATTTATGTAATTAGACGGAATGCAAGAAATAATCTGAGTACCTCCAAGCGGCGACAAGCAGCATTACCTTGGCACTATCCAGCTGCATGGCATTTACATATTTTGAAATCCTGGTGAATGAGAGTTGGGTCAACCTGTATATATTCTGGACGGAGAGGCCTCACCGACTAGAACACTGCACTTTAATAACCGTACTCTTTGCCATCTTCCTGCTTCTGATCCTTCGTCTTTCTTGTTCTGTCCTTGCATCCACAAAGCGTAACTCACACAGGAGTTAATATTGGTAATGATCGTGGTGATGATGGTGAATGCGGCTTGGTGCTTGGACTCGCGACAAACTCCCTTTCTTAGAAGGCTGACCATCTCGATAAGGAAGGACAGCGCTATTTATGTGGGTCAACACACAAAACATTGTGGAAGCTCACCTGCTCGGAGGACATGCATCAGCAGGCCCAGCGGAAGCTTGTCATTGTGGTGTACCACAGGCGATGGTTTGCCGGAAAGGCCCTCACAATCAACAGGGAACTGCTGAAGCAGGAGTTGCACTCCACTGCGCTTTTCTACAGCACACACGTGCTTTGTGCATTCGGTCATCTGATACGGATTGCGGTCCGGCAGCTTCAGCTCGAACGTGACACGCTCGATAGTAGTCATAGTTGCCTTATCGTTTATCGTTGTCACACTTTTGATTGCTCCTGGAGACATGCTGCTTCGCTATGCAGGAGCTGCGTTGAATTTCTTGCGGCGTCGCTGTTGAGACCGGTTGGCTTCAGTAGTCGCACCTACTGTGTTGCCAGCTGTGACAAGAAGTGTGTGTAACGGACATCGACGGCGAATCCCCTCGCTGTTCTTTCATTTCATTGCATCGCTCACCTTGTTGTTGTTAATTCCGATGTCGGGGACCTGCATGCGCGTTGTAATCGCTTGTTTCCAAGCGCTCAACAAAATTCAATGACGCTTTTTAACATGTCCCTCTCTGCTCCGTGGGTAGAGCCTTGCGCTCATCACAATCTCTAAAACTTCCTTCAAAATTTCATAGAGGACAACGACCTATTCCCAGCCACTCTGCTGGGTTTCTGCAGTGGCCTCTCCACTCAGGACGCATTCCTTCTATTAGAAGAGGAAGTCTTGAGCTCTGTACCCGGAGGAGGAGAACATTTAATACTAGCCCTTGATATAAAAGGAGCATTCGAAAATATGTCGCATAAGGCCATCCTATTCAAATTAAACAACGTCGGATTTGGTGAAAACACCTTCAATTGCATAAAGGCTTTCCTAACAGGGAGGAGCGCTACAATAAGCGTAGCACAAGTCACGTCGCAACCTTTTCAGATGACAAACAAAGGTACCCCTCAAGGAACCATCATCTCTCCACTGCTCTTTAATATCACCGTGAGAGGACTCACGCGCGCCCTGGATGATGTACCACAGTTAAGATACACCTTATATGCGAATGATATCACTTTATGGGCAACGCGCGGTTGTCTGGCTAGCAAGGAGCAGACACTCCAAGAGGCTGCAACAGCAGCTGAAAATTTCGCCAGGGCCAGCGGGCTCAGTTGCGTCCCACATAAATCCGAAATTATCAGGGTACATGAGAAAAGTACAAAAGTAAGGGAGACATAGACATACAAATTGTAGGAGTCAAAATAAATGAGGTGACCGTTGCAAGGATTCAGGGTTACTGGGTTCAGAGTAACGGAAGAGCAGACCACACAATAAACATGTTAAAATCAGCAACGAAAGAAGTTGCCAGAATGATACAAAGAATAAAGTATCACAAAAAAGAAATGAAGGAGGCGGACACAATTAGATTGGTACAGACCCTTGTAGTGAGTAAGATAACGCACAGTCTAGCTTTCCATACACTAAACAAAAGTGAAGAAGCAAACATCGAGTCTATGATTAGGAGAGCCTACAAAGTGGCTCTTGGGCTACGGGTAGGCACACCAACCCAAAAACTATTAGAGCTCGGAATACACAATACCTACTCCGAGCTAAAGACAGCGGTACTGACCACGCAGAGAAGTCGTCTAAGCCAGGCGAGGGAGGGGAGAGAGATACTCGCTAGGGTGGGCTTCCCACCGTACCCCCCGAGCCTGGACGAGTTACTGGCGGCAATCCCGGATGCCGTTCGATGCAAGATCTCGGTCGCTCCCCTGCTCAAGAATATGAACCCAAACCAAGACAAAGAGCGGAGAGAGGAGAGAGTAAGATGGCTCCGAAAATACCTAAAAAACAAAACAAATGTTTTGTATATGGACGCTTCCAGGTACAACTGGAGACGGGCCGTAGCAACAGTAATTGGAAGCGACAGGAGAATGTTGACGAGTGCCTCCTTGTACACGTTCTCGATCGCCTAGGCGGATTGTTTTGCGATTGCCCTGGCGATCAAAGAGCAAGAACAAAAAAAGGAACAACAAACGATTATAATCTCCGACTCGCAGGATGCGTGCCGTTTCTTTTTGAACAGCCGCCTCCCGATAAAAGTTAAAAATTTTCTAGGCGGGATACTGACAAACGGATACAAGTTGATCTGGTGTCCGGGACACACAGGCCTGGAGGGAAGCGAGATTGCGGACGCTTTTGCTCGAGGGCTCACGAACCGAGCAGAGCATCGACAGCACTGTCAATCCCCCCAAACATTCCAGGAGGAGTCAAGTGAGGAGGACAACGACCTATCCCGAATGGCCTCTCGCGAAGTTCTTGCTCACCAGCGCGGCACGCGACAAAAATACAGCAACCCCCATAAATCATTAGAAGTAGAGGATGCCATAGACCTCCGCAGAATTAAAAGGGGGGTCTATTAAACAAAATTTTTCCAACGCTGTATGGGCACACTTGTCCGTGGTGTGGCGGCTCGCCATCGCTATATCACATTTCGTGGGGCTGTCGAAATAGACCACCAAATTTAAATACCTTTTTAGGTATTTCTGACCCAGAGGTGCAGCTTGCGCTTTTGGATCACGTCAGGCAGTCGCCAGCAGACAGCGGAACCCTGGACTTGGGGCCCCACCCATCGAGCCTTTCATCTAACCCCTTTTAATAAAGTTATTCCTTTCTTCCTTCCTTCCCTCACGTACTGCCTTTTTCTCATTTAGTGCCCCAGGAACACAACTCACGGCGGCAGCTGTAGGTCTATCTCTATGCATCATACGTGCAAGTGCCTGTACCAATAAAGCCATCCACATACGATCGGATTACTGCAAAGACTTCTTGAACGTGATTGCCATGTCGTCCTTTAGTTACTCCACCGCTTGCCATCAAATTGTAAAGGAGAGGCCATGCCGTCTACAACACCACTCTGTAATAACCGTACTCGTCGCCATCTTCGAGCTTCTTAACCCTCATCTTCCTCATTTTGTCCTTGTATCCACAGAGCGTAACTTACAGCATAGTTACTCCTTAAGATGATGATGATGATGATGGATGTGGCTTGGTCATTCGATAATTACCCATAACATTTTCTCTTTTTCTTGGCCCAATGTCTTCGATTCCCCTCGACTCGCTGTTTGGTATGCCGTGGAAATGTCCAGTCGACACCATACAAGCGGTTGCTCAGCACTACCTGCATGTCAGGCAACACACATGATTGACGCTAGCGCTCGTGTTTAAGTAACCAGTACAAAGAAGTCTCACCCGCCTCCACCGCATAAGCCTGGATACCTTGTTCTGGTTCGACGTGTTGTGCGGCTCCCTTGACAACCTGCAGTTTCTGCCGTAGTTCCGCGGCTCTTACTATGTCGTGTGTCGTTTAGGGACCATGACTTACCACCTGGCAGACTTGCCCGAAAAATCGGCCACCGGCTATGCGTCACGTTTTTTTCCGAACTCGTGTCTTGCATCAACTGCTACGTCAACTGCTGCACTTAACTACTACCCTTACCCGGCGCCGTATCTTCTTCTCTCCTCGGTCTTTTCCTTCCACATTGCATGCCTCCGCTGTCTCGCTTTGTAAAGACAACTCATCACAGCGTGCCCAACATCCATTTCCGTCTCATTCTGAGACTTCAGCGCAACATTCGCCACTTGCGTTCTCATGAAGCAGTTCGCTTGCGCTATAGCAGACAAGCCATTACGCATTTGACTTGTTACCAACATTTTATTCCATGGTCTACACGCATGTAGGCGCAGAATAGAAATACGAGGAAAGAACATGTTGCAGTTGGGGATTGGCTGCAGCAGATTGAAGTCGATTTTGGCTGCACGTTTAGAGTTTGCTCGCTGTGGCCAGTCTCTGCCCGAAGAAGTGCAAAACTTTTGAATATAGTACAATTAGTAGCGCAAAATAGATAGTAAGGTCAATATCGCATTGCTGATATCGATAATATTATTGATAGTACACTGTCGGCAATGTAAATCACACCATCAATATGGAACTATCACAATGCCATCGATGGTTTCACAGCCGATTATTGTAAGAGTAAGTGTACAGGAATCCGGGAAAGCTTGTCAATTGACAAAGCTTTTTGTCCTTGTTCCCTGTATCTCTGATGTACGAGGTGCAGAAACAATTTGAATTGGAATATTATTCACATTTAAATATTCATCGACGATTTCGATACTCCAATAGAAAATTTGAGTGCAACTCTATACGTGTTTTCACTTCGCGATATATTGGCTGGCGCATACAATCTGTCTCGTGCGGCACGTTGCAAACGGAGCGAAGTGTGGCGCGTCTGCCTTGCTAATCGGGAGATTGAAAAAGAGGTAGCGCGAGGGTGACTCGTGGGTGCGATTCACAGCAGCCGCCACAGACAGACCTCCGCTCATGTAGCGCTTTGTTTCCATAGAGGCGACGCGCGCTACTCTGGTGCCATATCATAGGCATGGTCGCCGCACAGCCCGTTTTACAGAGCACTACGCTTTTCTTAAGGTGTCGGTCCACCAACGACAAAATGTCGAGAGCGGCCCTTCCTCGCGGGGAAGTCGTGCCAGCAGTGTCAGCGGCGGTAATATCCAAGGGAGCATCACATCAAGCCTTACTCGTAGCCGCTCGCCATCGCCCCTTGAAGTAGCAGAGATCCCCGTCACACGCGCTCGTACTACGGAGTGACCTCGGCTGAAGACGGCGCGGACGAGCACTCTCCACATCCCGGCTACCCCCGCGGAAGTGCAGATGAAATCGTCCACGTGGCCACGGATGGCTAGGCCGCCCGCAACTCTGCGCATGCGCAGGTCATCTCCCTCCACTCCTCCTCCGCTTTACGTCTCGTGGTTCCGCTGTACCCTTTTCCTGCGCTATCGTCTTCCGCGCTGCGCGAAAGACGACAGGGGTGTTCCGCTGCTAGAGTATCTCGCGCTGCGCTCCGCGTTCGTTTTAGTTCTTCGCGGCGCTCGTTCACTCGGTGACGCCGACACCGTTGGACAACTCTGTCGCTCGCCGCACGATTGGGCGCCTAACAGCTCCACTCTAAATAAAATTCAGGGGTTTTACGTGTCAGAACCACAATATCATTATGTGATACGCCATACCAGGGGACTTCGGAATAATTTAACCAACTGGAGTTCTGTTATGCACACTGCTGCATAAATGCAGCCGCCGCGGCCGGGATGTTATCCCACGCCCTTAGGGGTTACCAGCGTCACGCCAAATCCACCTCGCCACCGCAGCGAGTATCATTAGTAATATGGATAATAATACTATTGATAGTAATCGTGCATTATATACAGTTTAAAGAAACTATAGGTGCTATCAATGCTGAAGTTTCCGTTATTTTTGCCTCGCTAGTTTTTGTTTCACGCTTACACTGCTGGCGGTGTCATCTTTGTATGTATTTCTGAGGCCACAGCTATGAAGAACTACCGCTGCAGAAGAATAAGCTGGGTGCAGGGCAAATAAATTATTGCCTTCGTAACTGCGTTGCGTATTTTGACAGCCTCGTGCAGTGGTGTTAGATAACTTCAGCGGCATAGCAAATATTGAGGTGCGCTGATTTTCTCTCATTTCTTCTTTGTTGTTATAGTTTTTGTTATGTAGTGTATGCACGACACTGCAGTGCATACAAGAATTTTGACCTTTAAGGCTACAGTAAAGAAAATTCAGATAAAATTGCTGACAATAAGTTTTTATTTTTGCTGGGAATATTTAAAATAGAGTTGAGAGTACTTCCACTGCATGACCTTTAGATGATGTTAAAAGTCAGCGTTAAATGGAAAATGAAAAAAAAAGACACAGAACTGTTTTTCTTATACGTCATTCATCCTTCGGTTTGACACATTGTCCAAGAAAACATCGCTGGAAAGAGAGAGAGTAATTACAACCATAAGTACAAGATGATAATAATGTGGTAAATAACAGCGTCTTTTCCAAGAGAAGAAATGTGTTACAGTGCGCGGCAATACTCGCCTAAGTAACACATAAGTGAATAAGTACGGTAATAATTACTCAGGTTGTACTGCTTCTGCGTCTTCAGCACGTTGAAGAATGAAAAATATTTGCAAAGCGCTTGCGTGATAACAAGCGCAGTATTAGACGGAGTAGGTCATGGACTGTTCAGCGTGGTATAAATTGGGGCAAATATGAGCAGATGCACTCGAGCGACCTCCTGTAGTGGAAATGAGGAAAACTTAAATGTCAACTTATGCGCGCGTCGTTCTCGGTTATGCAGGTGGAATTTCACGGGGGGGGGGGGGGGGGGGGGCATCATTGTAGAGACATGGCTCATCGCAGCACATTCCTAAAGTTCACTGCGACAATTTGTAACGCAATTAGGAAAACAAATTGTGGCAAGACAGACAAACGGAAGAACGCAAACATTCAATGCCATGGAACGCTAAACGGCGTCGCAGACGTACAGAAAATTATACATTAACTATCTATGCTGATCATATAAGTAAGCGCATGAGCCTCGATAGGATTGAATTCTTCATTTAATTTGTAGGTAAGTGTAATGAATCGGATGAGCTTGCGAAACAACTAGGAAGAAGGTAAAGTCTCTAAAAAGAAAATTATGGGGTTTTACGTGCCAAAACCACTTTATGATTATGAGGCACGCCGTAGTGTAGGACTCCGGAAATTTCGACGACCTGGGGTTCTTTAACGTGCATCTAAATCTAAGTACAGGGGTGTTTTCGCATTTCCCCCCATCGAAACGCGGCCGTCGTGGCCGGGATTCGATCCCGCGACCTCGTGCTCAGCAGCCTAACACCATAGCCACTGAGCAACCACGGCGGGTACCGGTCAAGTCTTTGGACGGCAATGCTTACGGATGAGGAAATGGCAAGGTTGGTTGGTCCTTCTCTCATAATATTTGCCAATGGCAATAAAGTTGAAGGTGTTTTCTAAGCAGTGGCAGTTTTGTCGCATATTCAGCAATACAAATATCGTAAATGTGGACACTCTCTCCGTACTCCGAGCTTTGCTTGATGGGGGAAACATTGACAACGATAGGAAGCAAAAGACAACTGTGCTGCTGCGCATCATGAACAGTACGCCGGAACGCCGGAGGCTACCAGGCGTCATAGGTATGTTGGACTCTACGGTGAGTGGGTATGTGGCGAGGTCACGTGGTTAGAGTTCCGACGTCATTACGCACGCGTACCCATAGGCACCGCACGCTGTGCGTTCAGTGTGCCTTCTTTTGTACTCGTGCGAACCTGTGCTCTATAGACCTGTTGAACCATACACATGTTGAAAGACGGCCATTCAGCCAGTGGGCTGATAGAGTGGGCATCAATAAAACTTGGTGCTGGGCTAGTTGGTGATGCATTCTTTAAAACTGATGGTAGCGCTAAAAGGACGGACACAACGGAAGCGTTGTGTCCGTCCACAACGGACGGACGGAAGCGTTTCCTCGTCGTCGTGTCGTATTTTCATCTTGTGTCCGTCCTTTTAGCGCTACCATCAGTTTTAAAGAGTGGGCATATCTATGGGATCAAGGCGAGTATGCGGCGAAAAGTTAGCGTCCATAGTGGGGCGAGCCAACACAGCGCCTGTGCACATAGAGGGCACAGCGCCTGTGCACTCCTGTCTATGACGTCATGCTACCTGGCCCGACTGCCGTAGAAAATAACAGGGGTGCTCCCATGTAAGTCACGGCGATATTGTCGTCGCCGCTTTCGTCACGCGGGGCTTGGCAACGAAAATTTAGGGTCTAGTAGCATGACGTTGTAAAGCAGAGTGAATAGGACTAGTGTTATGCAGATGGCGCTGGGGGAGCACGCTATTTTTCTCCACCCTCCACTTTCTTCCACTCATTCCGGGCCCCCTCTCCCGAGACTGCGATGGGTGACACCTCCTTCCACCCCTTCGTGTCCTACTAAACCTCCCTGACCATTTTCCTTCCAGCACTCACCGCGTCACAAAACGGCAAATAGCCCTTTTTCCGACACGCGAGCGCCACCAGGGACCGCGCAAGTGCTCATGGGAAATGTGCATACGGCGCTGAGACAGGCATCGCGCTTTTGCTTTCCTCCTGCGCCATGCAGTTAGCAGTAGTAACTACAGCAAATATGGCAAATTGGAGCATGTTACTGTCCAATTCAAACAAGAATGTCTCGTTTATTGCATAGCTGCGACGGCCAATCGCATTTTCCGTTGCGAACCACCTAGTTTCCCCTGGCGCCTCTGCTTTTTTTTTTTACAGCACAGCTAGGAACCCCTTTCACAAGATCTATTCAGCATTTACTAAGTATCCATGTCAGTGTGCTGCTTTGCTTGCACTTCAGTACCATAAACAGAGAAGAATACGGCGGCCAGAGAGCGTGGTAGCAGAGCAAGGTGTAATCACTGGATGACGCCACGGTGACCAGCACATGTGTGTGAGAACCGAGGTCAAACAATTTAAAGGAAGTCTGTTCTAAAGTGTAAAATGCAAAATACGTATGAATCATACGAAAGGAGAGAGAATGGATTCAATGAAAGTGCAGGGCAACTCACTCTTTATATTTAATGTGTAGAGAGAGATGCAAATGAGAGAAAGGCAGGGAGGTTAACCAGAGTTAAAGCCTCCCGTTTGCTAACCTGCACTAGGGGAAGGCAAACGGGAAGTAAAGAGAGAAAGAGAAGCGGGGACAAAAAGAAAGGCGTGAAAAAAAAGGATGGGATGGTTATATTCTTGCTAATAGGCCACTGTCACGTAAAAAGGTCAACAAATCCTTGACCGACTTTCGGTGCGACGACAATTATATTTAAGATAAATGGGGAAATAATATATAAGGCAAATGGAAATGAAAGAGGACGAAAAGTAACTTGCCGGAAGAGGGAACCAAAATCGCAGCACATCCCGCGTGCGGTGCTGCGCGCTATTTATCTAGCGTGGAGCCTTCCTTCCAGTCATTTTTACGGCTGTGTGTGTGCAAGGTTAGCCTTGCGAGTGTTAAGCCAGAGCGGCTAACGTAAAAGGCAGCGGATGTGGAACGATCATTTAACCGCAGGCCTGTCATTTTGTATGATTGCGGCTAACTGAAATCAAACCCCTCGGTTACCTGTATTGTTCTCTCTGATAGAATAGAACAGAGGAAGAAAAAGATAACCCTGTTTTACCCTTCGCCACCGGGGGAGGGGGGCGCCATCTAGATCATGAATAACCTTTTCTTCTGCTTGACATGACACTAATCACTCTATTTATCGACCAACTCGAAGCCAGAAAAAGCCTTGAGATTTCAGCATCCAACACCTGCTACCACAGTGGACATTCCAATACAGGCAGTTCTGTAATCGCTCTCATTAAGCAACAAACATCATTGACGCTGAGTTTCGAATGATATCACATCTAATACCAGCACACCGCGTTTCCGAAGTCTTATTAATGATCCGGTATTTTTCTGATCTAATATGCTTGTATTTACGTGCACTGCTGAAATACAAAATTTCGTATTCAAGGTAGCCCTGTTTCACGCAGTTGGTGCGATAAACCTTTCACGCGACTTGGGGGTTTCGCACGTAATGCAATACGCTAGAAAGTTGATAATAATAGAACGTATGAACACGCTAGAATCACCGCGTGAATCAAGGGCCTAATCGACTTTTATATATATGGATCGATAATTATCACTGCCAGGCAGCCTGCAATAATAATACACTCGCAACAGTGACTGACTGGTAATTTTCTTCCTAGTTGCTATACGCCTACATACCACTTGATGACATTGAACCGTTGCTGCGACATGCCCATAAGAGGTAGTAAAAAGCGAATGAAAATTTGGTGACATATTCCTAGAGACAACTTGTTTGCGCAGCTGTATATATCTACACACACAAATAAATATGCTGAATAAGTACTACATTAGGCATCAATAAGAAACAGAACACTTACTCTGTCTTTAGAGAGCGATTGTTGGAAATGTTGAAGTCTGAAACCTCTTTATGGTTGTTTGCCATGTAGCAGTTATGATGTCGATGCATCCATCTCGTGGAGCTATTTTCTTAACGCAGCAACGAGCAAATATATAAGGTTTAACCACAAATCTGGTGTTCCCTTTCACAATGGCACACCTAGTACACTAAAACGCCCATATGTGGTAGCTCGAAAATGATTCTCGAATGGTAACTCAGTCATTCGTCGCCATCACCTTTAGATTGTTTGCAGACACTGGGCAGTCGCCTCACATATTTTAAAGGCACTTAATATTTACGAGTGTTAAATCGAAATCAAAATTCATTCAGACCAACACGTTCATCTTGCTGAGTGCTTTCTCGGCAACACCTGCAGTACAAGTACATACGTCACAATCACAAAGACAGCACAGTGCACCTAATCTGCTGATAGCGTCGAAAACATTGACCGTGCTCCGCCATCGTGTTGCCTAGTGCGTTTTTCTTGTATGGAGTAATCTTTCTCATTCCGTGCGTTAGAGATACATTCGAAAATATTTCTTTTTGGCTCAGTTATTTTTTATGAACAGAGCATACCTTGGTTCCTTTTCGCTGCGGATCACACGGAACGCCGTCGGGCACGCCAATTAGATAATAATTCTTGGAGTCTTCGCAGCGTGCCTTGCAGTCTACAATTCCATATTCCTAAAAAAACATTTCAGTTTGGAAACAGGGATGAGTTCCATTATTCCCTGCCAGCATAAAGAACGAGTCTTCTTACCTTTTTGTAGTGCATGCCGGGTATATTTGAGTAGCATCTTCTGCAGTAGTCATTGCCCGAGATATACTGACCGGGGAAACCGTAACGTTTGATCGATTTACGCTGCCTCTTCTTGAGACATCTCCATGCAGGTTGTCTAGGAAATGCAAATAAACACGTGACACAGTTCGTTAATGTTGATGACTTTATGTTCGGGAGCTTCGTTTAAAATATGGTTATGCCGCCATCATAACAAGGTCACAAATAAGAATAGGAATGAAAAACAGTTTTTCTTTTTCTCAAGAAAAAATGGACCCCAGACAAAAAGCTGCGCATTGAGCAGTTTGACGAGGCCTGGAGCCCTACACACAGCGGAAACAGCGGCAAAACAGCATTGCATGTCGTACACCCGTACTAGAAAAAAAAGCAACACGAGAAACAAAGAAAAAAGGAAATAAACTGCTCGTACGAAGCTGTCAAGAACTAGAAAAAATTTTCAGATACATACACCAATACAAAACTATATTGTGCACTGACATGTTATATTTACAGGAACACGCGCACACACCCGTAGAAGTGGCGCGCATACGCCCATATATATATATATATATATATATATATATATATATATATAAGCACATGGCAGATATAGCACCACTTATGTGCACATATCTGTATCTTCAAGTTAAATATGTTATGAAGAATGAACTGCTACAAAAAGGGAGAACGCGAGAGAGAAATAAAAGTGCAATTAGCCAATGCTTGCAAAATCATTCCAAACTAATCCACACAAAACAACGCATAACGCCGGTTGTAAACTACATGATATAAATCTGCTACCGATTAAGCAATTCTGTCTAACAGTGTTCCATTAAAGCACGTTTATTTACTGCGGGGTCATCAATTAAAGTTGTATTGGCGTTCAGGGTGTAAGGTATTACATACTTCAGCACTTGTTTACTGTAATTTGTTCGATTTTTCGGAAGACACCACTTTTCTAATTGTCGAGTGTTGGCTGCCAGTATGCGTTGTTTGAGCTCTGATATTGTGATAAGGAAGTTAGTACGAAGCGTGGCTTTGGCGGTGAATAAGGAAACAATAATGTGCGGTGGCATCACATTCACGAGCAGAGTTTTTAACCGAATAAAAAGCTGTTTGGAGTGTGCGCAGTACTCTTCGTCTGCAACGATACGAATCGCGTTCGTTTGCAGGCTCACAATTCTATTCATATTAGTCGGTGATGCCGTGCCCCAAACAAGATGACAATATGGAATGTGTGATTGAAATAATGAAACATAAATCTTTTTTTTATGTGTACTTGAAGAATGCCACGACACCGGGAAAGTGATCCAACAGCTTTTGATATACTTAGGGCTACGTTATTAGTGTGCTCAGTGCATCGAAGGTGCTCATCAAATATAACACCCAGTGTTTTATGGTGGCTGACGACCTCAATAATATCATTGCCTAGGTTAATGGTTACGTATTATAATTTATATTTAATGTATAAGTTTTTGTGCAATTGAACGATACAATTTTCTGTATAATTTTCTGCAGAATTTAGGTTGGCATTGTTGTGAGCAATAGCTCGATTTGTTGTGCTCTTCTTAAAATGCGTAAAATATGTCCAACAGCAGACGACTGCGAGAAAACAGGGACCGAGCGCGCCTTTATACGGTACATAAAACGCATCCCATTGATAGAAGCTTTCGTTATTACGTTTTGTGACGCGCTGTTTGTGTCCGTCAGAAGACTGCTAGGCGAAGTGGCGCGTTACAAGGGTCGCACCTCATATTTCTGTGACGAAGGCGCCACTGAGGCACCATGACGGACCTTGCAGAGAAAGCATACGTGTTTTTTTAGCATTGAAACATGCTGAACAAGAAGACACGACACGCGGAACTTTGTTGAAACGTGCCACAGCGGCTCACTATGTTGAGAGACGCGCAGGAAATATGTGCGACAAACGCGTCTCGAAACTTGTGTCGTGATCGTCAGGTTTAGAAGATGCGCATCCTGAATTATATTAAATTGGTTGTATGGGACACAGCTAAAGTGCCAAGACTTTGAAAGCACTGGCTGACACGTGAGAGAGAGAGACAACTTCATGTAGTCGCCTGCAGAACGACACCATGACTAAATGGCGCCGTGACGCGGGCCCTGACGTCTTCTCAGCGGGTGGTCTCTACTCAACTCCAGCGCGTGTTACTCCCGCGGTCGGTCACCCTGAGGGGCAACATTCCGTCGGTTTCGCTCGGCCTTTGTCTTCCAAGAGCCGCCGAGGCCTGCTGGACGGCCCAGGTTTGGCTTTCGTGGTCGTAGCATTCCGCCGCAGCCGCGAGTCGCGGCGGAATCGTTGTACTTGTCGAAGCCTCATTGGGGAACTTGGTGCAATCCCATAGGATGTGCGTCAGGGTGGCCCTCTCCCGCTGGCACACGCGGCACACATCACTCACATATAATTTAGGGTATAGATGAGTCATTAACACTGGGGTGGGTAAAGAACCAGTTTGCAATTGTCTGAACAGCACCGCCTCCGCTCGGCTCAGCCCCGGGTGCGGGGGTGGGAAAGTCCTTCGAGCCAGGCGGTGGAACTGTGTAAGCTCGTTGAACGTCGTCATGCGGTCCTTGGCACTACACCACGTTGGACGGTCGGTTGCAGCGGCGCGGTTGGTTAGCGCTCGCGCCACTGCGTGTGCCATCTCGTTGTGGTTATCGTGCTTCTCGGACGCATCGTTGCCCGCGTGCGCCGGGAACCACTTGATTCTAACATACCGATTCTGTCGTTGCAGGCCAGCCGAGCACAGAACGCGCACAGCCTCACCACACACTTTGCCCTTTGCATAATTCCGCACTGCACTTCGGGAATCGCACAACTCCGTCTGGCACCCAGGGTCGGCAATGGCCAGGGCAATGGCCACCTCCTCCGCCTGACACGCCTCGCGGTCCCGCAAGCTCGCCGCTGCCCTCGTCGCGCCGGACGACGCCTCGATGACGGTAGCTACGAACGCCGCGCAGTCTCCCTGGTATTCTGCCGCATCCACGAACCTTGCGTGCTCGTCCTTGGCGTGAAAGTCGATGAGGGCCTTGGCCCTCGCCGCTCTTCTCTCCTTGTTATACTCCGGGTTCATGTTTCTCGGGATGAGGTACACCCGAATCCGGCGCCGGGTTCCGTCCGGGACAGAAACGTCGCTACTCGCCGCTTTCGCTCCGGGCGTGAAGCCCAAGTATTGAAGTATGCGCCTGCCGGCTTCGGTCATAGAGAGCCGCTCCAGCTGGGCAGTCCTTCGCGCTTACGCAATTTCGTCGAGGGCATTGTGTACCCCCAGGCTCAGGAGCTTGTTGGTGTTCGTACACTCGAATAGTCCGAGCGCCGCCTTGTAAGCTCGGCGTATCAGGGCGTTTATGTTATTCCTTTCACATTGCATCCAGTTGTGGAAGGCTGCAACGTAGGTGACGTGGCTGATTACGAAGGAGTGCACAAGCCGAATCAAGCTTTCCTCCTTCATCTCGGCCTTGCGGTTGGCAACCCGTCTGATGAGACGTATTGCGTTGGTAATCTTGGCTGTAAGGCGGGAAATAGTCTCGCCGTTGCCCCGTCGCTTGTCTATAATCATGCCGAGCACCCGGATTTTGTCGACCTCAGGGATCACGTGGCCGTTCCTCGTCACGATCTTGATGACCTCGTAATCCCTCGCTTCGCTCTTCTTACGTCTGACGTATTTCGGTGGTAACACCAGTAGTTCTGACTTGCTCAGTGAGCAGATCAAACCGGAACCGTTCAGCTGGTCTCCGATCGCGTCGACGGCTTCTTGCAGCGTGCTCTCAATGTGACCATCGCTGCCTCCCGGAACCCACAGCGTGATGTCATCGGCGTAGATGGTGTGTCGGACGCCCTCGACGCGAGGGAGTCGCTTGGCCACCCCGATCATAACGAGGTTGAATAACAACGGTGAGATGACCGAGCCTTGGGGGGTCCCGACACTGCCGAGCCTCTTCTCTTGGAGCCGTAGATCGCCGGCGCAGAGCTCGGTAGTCCGCCCCGTCAGAAAGTCCTTGATATAATTGTACGTTCTTGCGCCCATGTTGAGTCTGGACACCTGGGCTAGGATTGCAGAGTGCTTCACCTTGTCGAAGGCACTCTGCAGGTCCAGTCCCAGAATGGCCTTGTTGTCTTTCGTTTTTCTCAGGCATGTGTCTGTGGCTTATTGGTTAGAGTATCGAGCATCTGTGCTGAGGGTGCATAGTTTGAAACCGATAATCAAACGACTTTCAATTCTTTATATATTTATTCCGTCCTAAAGCTAAAAAACCGCCAATTTTATTCCAACTGCAGTGCTCTGTACCGAAAATCTTTGCAGAGGCAGTTCATTCGCTTCGGCTGACACAGTATTTGCGAACAGACACCAGATGGATAATTAAAAAGACAAAGTTTAAAATTACTTTTTACGCTATCAAGTTTATATATTTGCTTTTGAAACTACACGACAATCGCATTTAAAGAGAACTACCCTTTGATTATTCTGGAGGGATGCTGCTTCTAGATGTTCATTACAAAATTTTCACACTAAGTCAAACGTTTTCCATTTCACATTCATTATAATTTTTGTGTCCTGGTACAATTGTAGCCCAAAATGTCTGAGCTTGGTACTAAACACCACAGAAGGCTTGACAGGAGCTGTAACTGATTATTGCACTTCGACGGAGGTAAAACGACATCTTCGTACAAAATTATGCAATGATACAATCACCAAACTATGGATGTAAGATACAATACTAACAGTCTAGAAACTAACACTAAAAAATTCATCAGCCCTTCTACTTTGTGAAGAAGGGTGAGCAGCAAAGCTGTGGTGTGTTTTATCTCAATCGGCGCATCTGTGCATGCATAGGTATAATAATAATAATAATAATAATAATAATAATAATAATAATAATAATAATAATAATAATAATTATTATTATTATTATTATTATTATTATTATTATTATTATTATTATTGTCGCTGTTGTTGTTATTACAACACATAATTAACTACTACTGGCGGTAACAGTGTGTATACAGGACGCAGGTGGTCGTTTAACCGAGCTTTGGCGCGAGCAACGATGTGCATTGACTGGGCTGCAGTCAAAGGAGTAGAGGAAACAAAACACGTTTGTTTGTAACTTGCGATTGAGCATAATCATCATCATCATCATCATCAGCAGCAGCAGCAGTAATCTGGTTACGCCTACTGCAGGGCAAAGGCCTTTCCCATACTTATCCAACTATCCCGCTCATGTGCTAATTGTGGCCATGTTGTCCCTGCAAACTTCTTAATCTCATTCGCCCACCTAACTTTCTGCCGCCCCGTGCTATGCTTCTCTTCTCTTGGAATCCAGTCCGTAACCCTTAATGACCATCGGTTATCTTCCCTCCTCACTACATGTCCTGCCCAGGTACATTCCTTTTTCTTGATTTCAACTAACTATGCGATTGAGCATACTTCCTAGCTCATTAGTTGAATGATATTTGGAAAGGCTAGAGTTTTATTCAAGCGGACAAACACACAGCTGCCCGTTTCTCTCCCGTAGAAGCCCATGTATTGGCAGCAGGCGGGAATTCCACAATATATACAACCTCACTGTGAACTACATAATTAAGAAAAGCAGATGACACTCGGTGTAATGTTATAGTCATCTTAGCGACTAGCTTTCATATAATTTATGTCAAGATAGTTGAATTAAAACAAGAGTTACAGCCATTTTCTGCAATCATGCTACCTCCGTAGATGGTCATGTATTGGCAGCAGACAGAAATTCTGTAACGTTTACAACTTCACTGTGAACGAACTCATCAGCGCAAGTCAAAGACACTCGGCGTAATAATGGAGTCATCGTAGTGGCCTACCTCAGTATAATTTTTTTCCAGGATTCCTACATTAGATTGAGAGCTAGAGAGCATTCGCAAGAAACTGTAGACGAAAAGTTTTTCGTGTCGATGAGAAGCCTAGCCGGACGAACATCGACCACCACCGGAATGTATCTATATGCAGCTTCGCTGTAAACATTTATTGTTTTGTTTCCAACTATAAAAGTTGAAGAGAAGAAGAGTCATAACAGCATTACCCAAAACAATGCGAATTGTTTAGAAATGTAGGCAATGTAAATGCGATCATTTGTTGGTCATTGTTATTACGAGTCCTTCACGAAAACGAAAAACTGCTTCCACGCGTAGCAAAGCCATGCACTATTTTTACCTGGTTTGCTAGTTTCCTCGTGTAAATGTCGTTCGTTTGAAGCCCTTAGAAGTTTACATTTGTTATTTTTAACTGCATGTGGCATTCATAACACCAATCGGATACATTATCATGATAAGATTCCAAAACTATGTTTTCAATAATTGGCAGGGATCCCCTTGTAAGCCACAGTCATCTGCGAGCTGCCTGGCGGATGAACTAATAGAAGTTGGAAAATCATTGATGCAAGTGAGGAACAACAAAGGAACGAAAACTGGACTTAGCGTTATTCCTTAAATAACGAGCTCAATGACAAATCGGAGTCGTTTACACTGACATTTTGCAATCAGGCAATAAGAAAATTTTCCGCTCGAAGCAAAAATATGCATGTCCAGGTTACGTTCGCGAGATTAAAGCAGAGAATCTGATGGGGAGTCAAGTCAAATGCTTTGAAGTCTAGAAAGCGGTCGCTGTTCGTAAGATGGCCAGTTTGCTAGAACCCCCCAACCTTCTTCTCTCTGTAAAAGAATATTTTTGTTACTCAACAAACTTGTTAATAAAACATTAAACAATGAGAAGTCATATCAGGACGGGCGTAACCGTCGTGGCATATATTTCTCAATTAAGGCTTTTACACAATTGTGGAAAAGATCTCAATTAATTTCAAGAGGCCGCTATTGACCAGAGGCATGCAGGCCTCTCAACATGTTTCAAGGCCCCTGTTTATCGAAGTAAGGCTTGCTTTGGTAAAGTCTTAGATGTACTTTGACTAGCGACCTGGTTGCGTAATATTTCTGTTACTCAAAAGAAAATAAACCAATGACTATGTAACTCTGCAACAAACTGTAAATAAGAACGAATGTTGTCAGAAAAGGTTGAAGCACGTTGCAAGTCCAAGATAAAATTGTTATATTTTTGACAAGCTGAGAGAACGCGAAATCAGGGCAGATATTCAACAGGGCGTCTGCTTCGCAGGAAGTACTGAAAATAGCAGGAATCGCCCCACTTCAATCAATTTGAGGCACAATAACGTCTCCGAACAAGAATATAGGAGAACAAGTGAACCGTAAAACAATTTTGTTTGATGCATCGTGCGAATCTGCAGCAAGCGGAGAAGCGGGGCACTGTCGCCCGTAACGAGCCCACTATATCACTCCCCGGTGATTGATCCATCAAGACGCGCACACCAACTCAAGAGGGGATGCAAAAAATAAAATACAAAAACAACAAAATTGCACAGAAATTGTTAGCTATTCGAGTTAGATAACAAGGGTAGCGTTTAAAAGACTTTTAATCATGGAGTAACTCATCACTTGCGATTAATGTCAGATGCGATTTTTGAAAATACCTTTACTACATAATCACCGAATATGCATATGAATAGCAATACCCAAGCTACGCCTTTGACCAAGAGCTTTTGTGAGTTACAAGGAATACTACATTCACTTCATGGTGCAATATTCTAGGGTCTATAACATTTGCGAAATTGCGTGCAATAAACATAGTAAAAGGAATAACTTTTGCAGTCATGTGATTTGAAATGCAGCCATATAACGAAGATTTACAACAAGCGCAAGCAACTGCCAATGAAATAAGTGGTATAGCTAAGTCAACCATGCTAAACCATCGTAAGTCAAAAAAGTTATAGCAGTAGCAGAAACAGATCCCAGTTCGTCCACCCATTCCCCCATTAAAGCGCACAGTATTTTTTGGGGGCATTATAGAATGACAAACACCTGCAATTACAGATTTTTAAAAAGGAAATCTCTTCTTTTAAGGCTGCTAGACCGTGAAACTCCGGAGCACATCTGGCAAATGCGCAGAAATGTTAGGTGCATATTAGGCGTCCTGTAATAGGTAACTTCAGAGAAACATCGACATTTAGGCCAAATCTAGAGTTTAGAGCGTAAAACAATTGAATTTGCTTACGCTTCCACAAACACACTGGTGAAAGGGTAAGCTTAACGGTTAAGGATTGTACAGATGTATTTCCTGAAATACCTCAGCAGGTTCTTTATATCAGCGATGCAGCACGGCGAAAAGATGTACTGGTTTCTATTTTTTCTCTCGTAGCTCATCATAAAACCGTCTCCCCAGGGGCAGCTCTCAGAACCTTTGTGTCCAGGCAAATGTGACATTGCTCCGTTTCCATCGTGAACACAACCTAGGCTGCAAAAAAAAGGAAACACGTCATATTATATTGTGTGCACCTACTTCACCAGTACTGGCTAACATATATATCTTAAGCACAATAATAAAATTCGCAACACGGCAAGTCTTGCGTGAAATTCGAAAGAGCTAGGTAAGTCCCTGTAGTAGTGACTTATAATTTGTGATAGCTGTAACGAAAAAAAAAAAGAATCCCTGCTGTCTAAATAATTTTTTTTTCACTCCTGGGGTCGAACTTTTTAGCCGTTTTTATTACATCAGCAATATTCAAACGACAAATATATGCGGTTAAAAGTAAGGCACACTAATTCTTTACAGTAGGTTACTGCTGAGGGCATCCTCCAATGCCTCAAGTGACAGTTACTCACGGTTAGGCAACGGAGGGTGTTCACTTTTTTTTCTGTCAAAAAAACACTGGCATCACCATATTTGTTCAGGTAAGCAGTACGTCACTGTTTTTTTTTTGTCATGACACACATAAACGAAACGGCGTACAGGTGTCACACAATCTTGAAGTTAAATCTTTCGCCTACTTTTCTCAGGCTCAATTGTTAAACGTGCTAGATATGCGTGATAATTCCCCGTCCATAAGAATATGGTCATCATTAGTGTCAGAGAAGTATCAGATATCCCTACGACCTTCGTGACTTGGCTGTGTAGATGTCTAAAACAACTCATCCACCCTTTTTGTGTTTGGAATATCTTGTTAGCGGTGTAATACATCAATACAATAAATTGCATATAAATACAGGTGTTGCCTTTCTGAGAATAAACATAAACATTTAATGTGGCTGCGTGTTGCCATGTGATGAAAGTAATAACAGCTGTGGACTGTCATCAGCTTTGTATGTTGTAACCAACACCGCTTTTCTACGCGTAGGTCTCAAGTGCCTTGAATCCTCATGCCTTGTAAAATAAATGTGAACATCTATTGTAGTGCTGTCAAGCAACACATGTATTTATTGCCATCTGAAAGCATCCTTTGTCCACTCGGGCGATACTTATATCACAAGAGCAGGAGTGAAGATAATACACAGCATATCTACAACATTTACGGTTTTAGCGCACGAAACGGCACGAGAGACAGAAGTAGTTCTGTCTCTCGTCCTTTTTCGTGCGCTAGAACCGTAAAAGTTATGGAATAACAACATGCCCAAACTTACTCTCTTTCAAGCATATCTACATTTTACTTATTACCAAGGCGCTTGTGCAGGAGCGCCTAACCTCATGGCTAGCAATTAGGTGTCTCACTTGGTAGATTTGGGTTACACAATCTTTTCTGGACAAATCGTGGTTGCAAATCGCGTCAGAGCGCAGGAGGAATCGTAGAAGTGTAGAAGCTTAGAAATGTTTGACCGGAACACACGAGCATGGCCAGCATGACATGTCATCGCGTTATAACGGCCATAAGCGGTGACATCGGCGATAATAAGCGCAAACGCCATAAGCAATTTCTAGATCAACTGTCATCCGCTACGCTGTCCACTTCAGGAGTGCTCACACCCTGCTTTTGATATAAATGATTATAAAGACAGAACGCGCTGCCGTAAATATTGTTATTGCCTCAAAACAGCCAGGTCACGCAGTTACTATTGGCAACCATCACCTCTGCTTTTCAGAGCGCAGCTCGTAGGCCTGGCGAGCGTCGGCGTCGTCCTTCGGCGTCCTTGTAACTGAGCGAAAGAGCACGGATAAACGACCGAACGCGGAGCGCGGATGAAAGGCGGCGATAGCGAAGAGAGCTCGAGGAGGAAAGCTGAGGAGGAGGGTGAAGTGGCACCAAGAGGCTGGAAGTCGAGGAGGAGGATTTGGCGAATGCGCGAAAAGAAAAGCACATCACCGTGCACGACGGGCTTTTCGGCGACCATGGCTACAAGACGGCAGAAGGGCAGCGGATTGGGCGAGTTGGTGTTCCATGGTAAGAATAAAATTCAAACAGCGCTAGACGACAGGACCTGTCTTTCTGGTCCTGTCGTCCAGCGCTGTTTGAATTTTATTGTTACAAGACGGCAGCAGAGTAGCACGCGTCGTCTGTGTGCAAACAAAGCGCTGCCTGAGCGAAAGTCTATCTGCGGTGGCTGCTGTGAATCGCACGCACGGATAACCATTAGCGAGGCAGTCGCGCCAGACTTCGCTCCACATTGCAACGTGCCGCACTACCCATATGAAAACATGCATACAGCTTCGCTAGAATTTTGCATTATGAAGTATTACAATCGTCGCAAATTTTTTCAGGAAAATGTTTTCCTCATGCCCATAAATATTATTTTTTTCAATTATTCACCGGCGGATGCACAGGCTCCTGCAAAATAAAGAAACAATTAAAAGCGCATTGCAGATCAAGCGTCCTATTGTTTCGACGCCCATGTGCAAGACCTTACTGCACCGGCTTTTCACAAGCAGGATTGCACAGATAACGCGGACAGAGCCGGTGTCCTCATTATAGAAAGGCCGTACCAGACAATGTTCATACGGGAGAGTGTCTTGTGCACTTTCGCATACTGTCACCTATCTGGTCGCTTAAGGCGTTGGCGTTGCCGTGCGATCGACTGTCGTGCGTCTCAGATTCAAAACTACCAAGGCTGTTGCCTAAGATGGCACTGCCGAAGAACGAAAATGTTTCACCAGAACCGCAGCTTACGGGTGCTCTCAGGTAGTGCAACCAGAGAGCTTCCTTACAAGCCAGTTTATTGGTAGTGGCTGGCGAACACGGCGGCGAAATACTCGTCAGCGTTTTTTTTTTCCTTTCACCACTCTATCCAACCATCATTTATAGTGAGGTCTCATAATTTGCTTGTGCGCATAGTGTTACGAATGCTCGGATTATTTCTTTGCCGCCTTTTGCAGATGCGTGACTTTTATCGTTAATCGTTATGAATAGTAAGTCTAGCGGCGCTATGCGCCTTAGGAGCTGCACATTCGTACGTAACCAAACAGCTATTCGTGACTTTATGGTGGCTTAAAAATTAAAAATTCAAGACTTACGAATGCCCAATTTCGTGTGCAAACACCGTTAGACCAAAGTAGCTCGCCGGAGGGTCTTCACTCATGGCGACTTTGCTCGTTTGGCAAAAACCTCCAACATATGAATACCCTGGTAATAAAGTAAGAAAGAAAAAACGCGCCAGCGCAAATTGGCAATCTTGTTCAAAACACAAGAGCTACAAGGCTGAAGCAGCTTGATAGACTGAATGCTTGGTACTGTTACATTCTCAAAAAATTTGCACACAACCACACAAAATGCTTTAAAAAAAATGTAACCAGAATTTGCTCCAGGTATCCTTTTGCAAAACGACATGCCTAGAGCTCTGTCGGACGCAAGCGCAACCAATGCAGTGTATGTCGCCTTAAAGATACGTCGGAATGGCAGATTCGTAAGGAGAACGCTCTGCCACAGCCTCATTCTGCGAAGCTTTGGATTACCTTCCGAATGCAGTGATTAAAGTATGCACAGAGTTCATTATCATACAGGCGTACCCTCCAAGCAGGCTACAGTTCGGCAGCAGCGCACCGTCCATACAGCGCTAATAGCCATCGTCTGCTTTCGCAGGAAGCGTGCAGCAACCGATCCGACATATCGGCAAGAAACGAAGGAGCGACACAAGGGCTAATCGGAGGCATCACGTGACAGCCGAGGCTACCACTGCCACCTTCCAGAAAAGGGCGTCACCGCGCACCTATAAAAGGCGAAGGAACGGCTGGCACGGGCTGGAGTTCGGCAGCAGCGCACCGTTCATACAGCGCTAATGGCCATCGTCTGCTTTCGCAGGTGAGCTAACTCTTTAGGAGTCGAGCGTTTTGTTGGATTGGCCTGTGTGCTGCTGCCGAACAAAGTGTGTGTTGATACTGATGTATACTTGCTTTGTTGTCTGAGCTAGTCAGGCAAAAGGGATGTGAAAGAGTTGTGCCAACAACTAGAGAATTTGAAGCGGGACATGAGAACGGAACTCAGAGAATTTAAAGCCAGCGTAAATTTTTGTTCCACTGCATGCGATGGACTGCAGGACCTCACGAAAGATATAGCTGATTTGAGGACTGAGATCAAGGAGCTAGTGAAACTTAATGTTCATTACAAAGGCAGAGAACGAAAGGTTGTCACAGAGAGTAAACGAACTAGAACAGTATCACAGAGCCAATAATTTAGAAATTAGAAGTGTGCCCGGAGGCAATGACGTCATGACAGTGATAGAAAGAATTGGAGTAGCGGTTGGCGAGAGCATTTCAGAAAGCAATATTGACACGTGTCACTGGGTGTCGGCTGCAAAGACTGGTGTCAAAAACATTGTTGTGCGCTTCGTGCAAAGAATGAAGAGAAACCATGTGCACATGAAGGCAAGAAAACGTCAACGTCATCAAAGAACGTCAACGAGCATTTGACGCAACAAAACAAAAAGCTTCTCGCGTCTGCGCGTCAGAAAAGCAAGGAAACAAAGTGGCAATATGTCTGGACTGCCAATGGCGTGGTGCTTGCTCGGAAAGATGAAGACTCGCCCATTCGGCGCATCACCACCTATTGAGGATTTATCTAAAATGACCTAATGATAAGCTATGACAGTAATATGGCATCTACTCATTCATCTGATCACGAAGTGACAGACGCTTATTATGACATGCAAAAGTTGCACAAAGGATACTCCGGATGCAAGACGTTATCCTGCATACATATTAATACAAGAAGCATTAGAAATAAGTTGGATGAAATTAATGAGTTAACACAATCAAAAACCGAAAATTCGATGTTGTGCTTTTCACGGAAACAAGGTTAACTGCAAATGACCCTGCTTCACAGTTTCCAGGGCATAGCTCGCATCATGTAAGAAGAGAAAATAAAGCAGGTGGAGGGGTGGCAGTTTATGTTAAAGAGCCGTTGAAGTTAGTTGTCATTGATGAATTTTCTGTTATTACTAGTGATGTGGAATGCTTGACCGTGCAACTAAATAAAACTATTGTAGGTGTCGTAAGTAGGCCCCCAACTGGAGACAGGGCTACATCTTGTAGTTGTATGTGAAGGCTACTGCTTTTGACCCGATCGACTAGTGAGACTTGTGTAATTATGGGAGATGTGAATGTTTACATGATAACGCATGGTCGCTAGAACTCAAAACATTGTTTTCTTGCTATGGCTGCAGTAATTACATTAGTGCACCAACAAGGGTAACAATCAATAGCGCTACATTAATAGACATATGCGTTTCGAACTTAAATGATTGTGATGTCAAGTCGGGAGTACTAATAGCAGATGTAAGTGACTATTTACCTGTGTTTTGTCTTATACCTAAAGACCCTGACAAGCAAAACCATGACTGCAAATAGCGATTTCGCCGAATAATCAGATCAAATACTCTAGAGCAATTCCGATGTCTCCTCCACTCCGTAGACTGGCAAGAAATCTATAATGAAATAGATGTAAACAAAGCGTTTGCTCTGTTTCAACGATATGTGCTCGCGTGCGATGATTTGGCTTTTCCACTGCAGCTAGCGGCTTCTGGAAAGAAACATAAAAAGTCGCGCAAACCTTGGGTCGACAAAGAGACTTGTACGAACGCATCAAAAAGAAAGACGCTACGTATCACACCTTCATCCACACGCGGCAGCCTGACCTATTCGTGACGTACAAGAAATTTAGGAATGAAGTACAAGGTGATATAAAGAAAGCAAAGTGTGATTACTATGCGCGCCTTTTCTCGAATATACGAAGCAATCCGAGAGAAATATGGGATGCCTTTAATGTCATAACAGGAAGAAATCCAAACACGCATCCGAAAATGACACGCTTAAACGGACGGGAAATAGAACGTGGGGGAATGGTTAGCTGCATGAATACGCATTTTATTACCGCTGGTATGAACCCTGCACACGTTGCAATCGGAAACGATCACAAGTTTTCTACACCACGTGTATCAAATTCACTTTTTTTGACACCGATATGCGTGGGTGAAGTAAATGATCTTATCAAGGCATTAAAGCATGATGTTTCAGCTGGCGCAGACGGTGTCAGTTCTATTCCGGTTAAATATGTGTCATACAAGATAGGGCTAGTGCTCGTGCATGCTATAAGCTTGTCTCTTAGCAGAGGCGTTTTTCCAGACGAGCTTAAAAAAGCGCGTGTCACACCAACTTATAAAGGGGGAAGTGCAGACGAATTGTCGAACTACAGGCCAATTTCAGTTCTCATGGTATTTTCAAAACTTTTTGAAGGTGTTAGTTATGCAAGATTTTAAAATTTTTTTCGAAACACAACGTTATTGCGCAATGCCAATACGGTTTTTTAAAACAGTAAGTTAACTGAGCAAGCCTTACTGGATAATAAGGATCGAATAATTGCTAACATCGAACACAAGAAGTTAACGCTTGGCCTGTTTTTGGACCTGAGAAAGGCGTTTGATTCGATTGACCACTACATCTGAACTGGAAAATTGGAAAGATACGGAGTACGATGCGTTGCAAATGACTTGCGTTGCAAAAGTCATATATCTAATAGAAGACAGCTCGTGCAGCTGGGAACTACTGAATCTGACATGCTTACCCTACATCAAGGTGTCCTACAAGGTTCAAAGTTAGGACCGTTACTGTTTCTAATTTATGTTAATGATATTACAGATTTACCAGGTTCACAAACGTTGGCTATGCGTGCGAATGATACAAATGTGTTCTTTACAGCTGATAACAGAACAGAATTACAGCAGTGTGTAAATGAACATATAACTTTGCTATCTGATTGGTTGACGACGAACAAACTCTAGCTAAACCCAACTAAAACAACCTACATTATATTTAGGGCGCCTAATAAAAGAATGGAGGGTAGAATACAAGTAAAATTTAACAACTACCTTATCAAACAGGTAAAACAACAAAAGTTTCTGGGAATACATTTCAGTGAAGAATTGTCATGGAATACAGATGTAAATTCCCTTTGCGGTGAATTGTCAAAAAACCATCGGTGTAATCTATAAAATTGCACACCTGATCCCTCTATGGCTGAAAAAACAACTGTATAATGCACTTATTTATTCAAAGCTTTGCTAGGGGATATTGGTTCGGGGTACAACCACCAGAACAAATTACACGAAATTGATTACCTTACAAAAAAGAGTTATCCGCTTATATGCAGATTAGTATGGCCGTTTTTCAGATCTAAGAACCAGTCGACTATTCCAAAAATGTAGTATGCTGCGTGCGAACAGGATATATTATATGCAAATTCTTCTAGAAATCCGAAAGAGAAATCCAAGCATTCAATGTAGTGAATGTAAGCTCTCCGGATACTCCTTGCGAACAGCTCACGACACACACCAAAAGCAAGGACCAGTCACGGGAAACAAACATTTCTCTATCAGTCCACAAAAATAATGAACAGTTACAGTGCATGTGTATCCTTAAACACTTCTTTACGGACATTTAAAGAAGGAATGAGATATTGGTTAGAGAGGGGAGACATATACTTTAATATTGAATAAATGCGTGTAATAAAATGAAAAATGTTTCTGCCATGAATTACATATTTTTTTTTTCTTTTCAGGATTCATATATGATTTCATTTAATATCTATTGTTGGGTTTTGTATTAACACAAATATGTTTGCAACCACGAGCTGTTCCCAGTTATTTATTACTTTTGGCGCACAATTGGGATGCTTTATTTTGTTTTTTGGCGCACGTTGCTTTTGTTTGGCGCTCTATGTTGCTGCATAAATTCACTGACGCTTATTTCGTGTATAATTGTACAATTTTAGCATACCATTAGGATCTCAAATGCTTACTTGTACTTAGCCGTTGCTGTACATTGTACTATACATTTGAAGAATATAATGACCATGGACATTGCTACCATGAATTTTCACAGGAACCAACGCTGTTGTAACGCGCAAAATTGTGCATATGTGTGTGATCTGCTGTCAAACCGGTCGTTCGTGGGGGCTGAGATCTTTGTCAGGCTTTATGCCTTTAGTCTCAGTCTACCATCGTTTGAATGAACAAGAAATAAAATTCATTTCAATATAAGATGTGAGAGCTAGAAATCTGCACACACAAGAGGCAGGAGTGCGTAGAATAGTACATATCGACGCCAATCAGTGCTATGGTGGCGGATGGCTCACTATACTATAGAGGGGCTTAGAGACGACTCTAGGCGGTAAAGAGGTTATTGTACAAAATGTTAAGAGGATAATGCTGGTAAAGCGCACAAAAAATGGGCCTTTGAAACGTGGAATTCAACAGAGTTATTGTGCCAAACCCCGCAGCAGTTTTCAGGCAGTGGTTAATATCACAACTGGAAAAAATCGAACTGGCATAATGTCTCTGGCAATCATGCCTTGTTCGAGGGCTCCATTCCCAGTAGGAAAGTAATTTTTTGCAGTTCCAATTAGGGATGACCCACCAACGAGCCGAAACTTTCGCATTGCCAAATTCATATTCTTCCTCCGCAGATTTTTTGTCCGTTTCTCTCTATCTTTTGCCGGTGCCTCTGATGTGGCGAACATATTTCCGTGATTTTGGTCTTATAACAGAAAATGGCATAAAAGAACGCGGGTTCACGGCCGCTCGACAGCCGCATCTTGCGACACTAATCTGACACTTGTGACACCTTGTGTCATCTTGTGACCTTGCGTCGCTGTGATGTGCGTTCTAAGCAGAAGCCACTACTGCCAGCTAAGAGCGCTCACCGAAAATTATATTGCTTAGTCTAAGAGGTCGTGCTCAAGGCTTAGTTTCCACAGTATAAAAAGTAGAATGTCAAAGCAGAATTTAGCAAACGCTTTAAAGAAAATAATAAAAATAACAAATAGGCTATAACTTATTTATGTGCTTACCGTTTAAAACTTCTAAAGGCGCAATTATTCACAGATGAGCTGTGAAGAATCGTTTGTTAATTCAGGTAGAACAAGTATACTAAGTTAAGTTTTCACATGAGTACAATCTGTAAAATTAGTGTTGCAACAAACTCAATATGGAAGTTTGACACAATTAAGGCTACACTGATAATAAAGAAAAGTATATGTTCAAGCAAACCACACTAGTAACTGTTTAATGACATCACCGGGGAATTATAATTCGCTGGCGATGTGTTCATTAGAGATATTACTGCGGAAGTTCTCTATTTTCTGTTCACACAGCTCATTATTTGCATAATATTATGTAGAAATATTTTCTGTAATTTATTATGACACAACCTAATAAATGGGCTTCGCGAAAGGCAGACGTGCAAATGCAGCTTTGCTGCAAGTATCGGCCGTGACACACAAAGAATTGTATTAATCCCCAGAATAATACTGAAACGGCAACATCCAGGCACGACAAATATTTAGATGGCGCGTACGAAAATTTGCATAAAATCATAACAACGTAAGAGCGGCTTCCCGGTTTTCTGGAACAGAATTATTTGAGCGGCTGCACGGATAAAAGTCTTAACCTATTGGGCACGTCTGACGAACTAGAAACTTCTGATATTTACTGTTTGCACAGGCGATAACGTGGTTGATCAGAATATTGTTTAACGGTGTTCAACGCAGCTACGTAGGCGTTGTATGCTAATGGCTGGGCTTTCCAATGTGACCGATTGGGCGACTCTTTCTCGCGGCTACAATTTCTTTCATTGTTTGTCACTTTGCATGGCTACTGTATAAGCGCGTCGGCGAGTTTCAAGACATTACTGATTGGAATAACATTATATTTAACATTAATATTACCATCTCATTTTTGTTCATGACATGATGGACGGGTATCGCAGCGAAATTCTAGTAGCCATATATTTCCGCCACCAATCTTTATTTCATGTGTTCAAATTTTCTAATAACATCACATCATCTTGTTGTTGGCTGTCATCGAATGCGATTTGTTTCTCTTCGTGTCTATGCTGTAACATCATTTGACCACCGACTACATGGCGTACGCAATACATGGCCACCTCAAACCTACTTCTTTTTCTTAACGTCACGTGGAACATTGGCGACCTCCGTCTCCTCAGGAATCGGCACCACGCTTTTCCTGTACTTCAGCGTTACACCTATCGTTTTTGTTCTACCACTCGTTTACGTAGTTCTTAGCTTCTCCTGAAGCCTTTTTCTTTTCGTTTCCGTATCGTTCCAAATGATAGCAACAAATAATGCAATGTTTATACACTGTTCTTATCAAAGGCAGCGACAACCTGTCAGACATGAGTTGGTAGCGCATGGCGTATGCCCTCAAACATGCTTTTTATTATTCTTCAAGATTTATCCTGGTAAAGCGGGCCGCCTTTAAGTAGTCGGCTTACGTTAAAGTACTCTTGCAAGGATTCTGTAGGCTGACTGTTACTTACGAGTTTCCATTTACCGGTGAGGCTATTTATTGCTTCCTTTGTGTTCTGCATCTTATTCTTCAATGCTGCTTTTAAATTTTCCTGGTTTAAAATTTTTCTCAAGTCCCCTCCAGCGTTTCCGCGAGTGACAAGCTTAACTACGAACCTAAGAATGCTGAGATATCCACAGTCCATGTCATTCTCAACATTAATTGTTGTGTCACAGGTGTCCAGTACCGTCATGGCTGCATTTGCAGTTGATCGAACGTATTTTCGTAACCTACGAGGGCCATGTAGAGATGTTTCGTTATATTCCGCAGATTTATCAATTGCCTCATTGATCACATGGATGAGATGGTCAAAATATATTTATTGTGTATTATGAATATTTAAATATTTTAGAATGAGATTAACAAGTTCACAATCCTTCTCCCAGTTGCATAAGAGATAGCTCTTCCTTATTCACTCATGCTTCTTGGAGACGTTTGAATCGGAGCATAAAGCAAGACAGATTCATTAGGACGAAGTGGTCACCATAAGGCTACCTTGAACACCACAATCATACTCAAGAGAATTGAATAAAAGTGAAAAAAATTTACATCATTGGTTGAATTTGATGATACCCTTGTCATTTGTGTTTCTTGTTTCAACTAACGAAAACCCAGCACATATTTTTAACTATTTCCTTGCATCCTGAAATCGAGGTTATTAATTTATTGGTAGAACAGTGGATACAGTTGATGTTGGGAAAATAAAAGAGGCAGATACGATGTTCCAAAAAGAAAGACATTACCAAATTCGCAAAATGAAGCCTCCGAAGAGGGATGCAGGCGTGCAAGCATATCTTTTTCCTAATGTTAGGAGTCTCCTCTTTTAGATTATTAACATTTGGAGCATAGGAATATATAGAAAATATGGATGCATAGGAATGTTGTCCACATAAAGTGCTTGGAAATATGCTTTTACAGTTGAGGGCCTCAGTAGCCAGCCCTATATTAAGAGAGATGTGAACATATCTAATACAGCAAGAAGCATGCCACTTGCACGATAACACGTTCGGTGGCAATGACTTGCCCTATATGGCTCAATATTATCACGAAGCTGAAAATCGCAAATGTCAGTCAACGGGTAGGCTTTAGTACGAGAAATTACTTGGCTGTGGGTATGTGGATGTGCAAGGTAATGATGCCACGCTTGAAAGAGCAACCAATATCCGTAGAAAGAATGGTCATCTCACGAATTTATTCATGGCCAGTAGCTTCCCCGCAACTTGAAGTAAAAAGGAATCGCGAGCCTATCATGCAAGTCTGACACCGTCGTCGTGGTCCTGCGCCTCATTTGTACAATCTGGCTGCATGTGCTACTTGTAACACTTCTTATATTTCAGTGTTCTTTTGTACTTGTGCAGCTGTGTTTAAAGCGACACTCGTGGAAAAGTTCAGCCAGATCGATAGATGGTTTATCGAGAAGTCTATCATGGTTTTCTGTGTCCTGATATATCAATTTGTTGCGTCAAATATTGTTGCCGATCCTCCCACCACGGCATCTCAGTTTGAATCCCCGCGTCATACGGATGAATTGACGTAATCTTCATGTGACTGCCTTCTATGCCACTCCCCGTGCATCAGGTAGTTTAGACGCGACATAATAGTTACTACAGGTCGCAACAGGTGGAGCCACGGCAAGGTTCTCATTTTCATTCTTTTTTCGGTTAGAAACGTTTTGTTTTCGCTACGACTGACGAATCAGTTGCTACAGAAAACGGATCTGTCTATCTAAATCCACCTAATTTTTCCGTTTAGCGTCCCCTTAAGCTATGCCTAGCCTCTCTGAGTTAGCGAACTCAAATAAGGTTTGGCAGGCCTATGACTTACTACACTCTTTATCATTGGGTGATATTTTGGGTGGTTATTTGCCTAGACGGTGGGCACCGCGACGGAGGGCTAGATCATTGACTTGCAGGGAAACAACCTTAGAACGGCCTTTACCTACGTTCTAGAACGACCTTAGCAAGCATTATCTCCGCTCGCAAACTGCTTAACCACAGCCATTGTGGCTAAGAGAGAAATTACTGCCACTTCATCAAAACGTGATCATGACGACATTTCTTGGGGATTAAGTGGCCTATTGTGTTTTGCGCGCATGAGATTTGCAAAATCAGTATTGAACTACTCTGGAGAGGTTTGTGTTTTTCCGATGGCTTAGAGCTTCATGTTCATTACGATGGCTTTCACGTCTGTATTAACTTCAGCATGAGATGTGTGTTTCTCTTCAAGATGAAGCTTTAGCTCGGAACTTGCCAATTATATACGCTGGAAAAGGGAAATTTTTTATTTTGAAAAGTAATGCAGATATCTTCAATGGCATTTCTTGCTTGTAAAGAGAAAAGTGAATCTGCCGTAATGTTACAAAGATCATTTTCAATTACAGCTGGAAATTGTTTTCAAACAATTATCTAAAATAATTTTTGAAACACCATTGTTAGCTTTCAGCTCTGTAACTCAGCAATAAAAAACAATGGCGTTATTATGCAAGCTGGACTTGATAATACTTTTAAAATAGACAAAGTTAATGTATTATGCTACACTCTCAGATATACCACCAACTTTTATTGGGACACCTGTCAAAGCTTCGTAAATAATGTAAGACTTCCATTAAGCCGTAATTTTGTGTAATATATTTGACCGTTTGAACTACCTGTGAGGTTATGCCAACAACGATCGAGACGTAATGCTGAACACGAGATCACCAATGCGAACACAGTTCTCGGATGCAGTGTCAACTTGCGAATGAGAGTACGATGTGCAAATGATCTTCAGGACCATTCTAAAGCACCAATGGTGGTAAAAGAATTCTGGAATACTCCCATAAAGCGTAATGTATGGTTGAAACATTGCTTAAATTTGTATGCGTCAATCCACTTTGTTCACCAATTTCTTGTAGTTAATTCCAGTTACAGGCTCACTTTTCCGAAACAAATTACAATGAGCACACATTTCAAGTACACGTACCTCCCACCCAAGTCTGGAGATTTCCGTTTTCATAGAAGGTCATGTCTAGCCTGGAAAAAATACAGTTATTTGACAAATTATATCCGGATCCTGAATATTGCCGTAATTCGCTTTCTACCATTTCGCTTAATAACATCAAACAAAGATTTATGCAAACCATGTTATTGAGACGAAATGCGTGTTAGCCATGCTTTTGTGCTCTTGAAACCTAGATGTTAAATATTATCTACTGGTTGTTTTTTCTCTCATTGGTAACTGACCCTTTCTTGCTACTTAGTTACACTGAATTTAGACAACAGGCACAATTTGCGCGGAAAAGGCTGGGTTTCTTGCATAAGCTGAATACCCAAAACTTGATAATTCTCACAGCTTACCCGGTGATCAGATATGTCAAGTCAGTGGAAGTGAACTCAGCTTTTGTTTGATAATACGAATTGAATTGAGCAAGTGTCTCTTCGTCTAAAATTTGATGCTTGTTCTGCCCTGGATAAACAAGATATTGCTCAGCCTGTAAGAAAAAAAATTGTTATTGTTACTAAAATCTTCAAGAATAAAACTAGAATCGTCAATAACATCGCGCTCACCTTTGTTGACATAGTAATCGCTGCGATTCGGAGCTGTATCTTTGGTGACTCGTTCAAAGCGTATCTGATGTTTACCTGGTGAGACAAAACGGTTTCTTTACATATAAAAAACGTCATCGCCTTCATCATCTCGTGCCTATTTTATTAATACGAGAATACCAAGGCAACTTCCAGTCATCTATAGCTAACCTCGTATTGCATCAAATGGCGCAGTCTTATGGTCACGTGCGCTTTATATTTATATGACATAAAAGCGAGCGCCTTTAAAGATGGGCCGACAAGGACACAGGCCACAGATAGCTTAGCAATGAGAGTCACGGACGGTGTCAAGCCACAGGTGGTTGGAGCAGAAAGGCTTCAGCTTAAATAGTCTGCTGGACAGATCGCATCGCTTGTTCTGCAGCTTGGTTTTTTTTTAATGAACCTGCCATATTTTCAATATATAACTTGTCATCTTGCGTTTATGGAGTGCATGACCAAGCGCAAAGGTCGCTTATATGGTGCCGGTGAAGCATGGTAAAGCAGCAAATTTATAAGGATACATACTACAGAAAAATGCCTCATGTGATGCTACAGCGGCACCATCATGCCGATCATAATGATCATCTTTATTGGCACCAGCTATGAAGTGGCGCGCCGACAGTCACCGAACCTGCTTGATCTAATCAGATTTTAGTCTATCGAATCACAGTCTACCACATTGCCTATGTCCTCGGTCTTTCCTTTCGTTAATAAATTCTACGTGTGACTGTAGCGACTTCGATTCAATTAACTTCTTCGCTGATTTTTCCCGCCAATACTCTAAGCGTCTCCTAATTTTCTCAGCTGCCCTGACCAGTTAATACTACCATCCACTTTGAGTACCAGTACTTCCGGAAGCTGGATGTTTCCTACAGGTCTTGCAGGGAGAATATCTCGGCATTGTATTACAATATGATGAGGTCGTTCCGGCGTTTTGCTGCAGGAGGCGCATGCCGTAGCCGGTTCCAATGTACACACCGGTATGCTTTTGCTCGGACCCAGGTGGCTCGGACGTCAGACAGCAGTGCACTTTCCTTTGTGTTATCGTGATGATTTTTCCTACTGATTTCTTTCTTGCCACATTTTTAAAGAAGAAGAAGAAGAACGTAAACCTTATTTTCAAATCAATGCGATTCGAGTGCGGCGTCTTTTTAGTGGGCGTGGGCACCTGCCGTGGACGCGATTCGGAGACCTTATCTCGAAGGGGCTTCCTCGGCTCGCTGGATGGCCCAGAGTTGTGCTGTCAGGTTCGAGCTCAGCAGTGTGGTCTTCCAGCGCGAGCGGAGGCTGGCCGTGAAAGAGACGGAGGAGTCGGCCCTGCTAGACTTGTTTGCTAAGTCCTGACACTCCCATAACATGTGATTAAGTGTGGCAACCTCGCCACACGATGTGCATCTGTTTGCAGTGTACATGTCTGGATACATGGCGTGCATGTGTCTGGGACTTCGGTGAGAATCCGTTTTTATTTGTCTGCAGTGTACTGCTTGCGTCCTGTCTAGCCTAGAGTGAGGGAATGGGTATACGCGTCTTTGTAACTGGTATCCTAGGTATACTTTGTGGCGCAGAATACATTTCTTGAAAAGAGACAGAAGAAAGGAAGACAGTCACTGTCTTCCTTTCTTCTGTCCCTTTTCAAGAAATGTATTTTGCACCACAAAGTATACCTAGGAAATCTAAGCACCAACTTGCCCAAGAAGAAGTCCTTTTGTAACAGGTAGTGTGTCGTGATGTCTTGGAACCTGGTCATACGGACCTATCAGCCCAGACGTTTGCAATACCCCGCGGGGGCTCTTCCTCCGATGATGCTCGGTGAGTGAGGCCTCGAGCAACGCGGTGAGCCACTTCGTTGGGTGTGCTTAATACAATGTGTGCCGATATCCATAACAAATGCCTTCGGTTATTGAAGTCGGCCTCTCCCTGGTGTATTGGATGTCACTGGAGTGTGTGATACGCCTCTCGCGAGATGCGCACATTCGCAAAATTGCGATTTGCTGTTTGGGAATCGCAGATCACGTATGTAGCTTTGGTTTGTATGAGGGCCAAGTGCTATGGCCGCTTCCTGTGCCGCTTCGGCATGTGCCGTGTTCACTGTGACGCTTGTGAGGTGGTTGCCTCGGTGGCTAGTAACTGCCGCCACGAAGCTCTCCCAGTCTCGATAACGCGCTGCGTCGGTGAAGACCGCCTCCTTGTCGTTGTAGTAACTCTGGTACATGTGTTGTGCCCTGGCTTTACGTCTCCCTGTGTGGTATCATGGGTACGTGTTTTAAATGTCCACGGTCTTTTGTCTCCATCCTTAGGATCTCAATCACCATCGTTTCTCCCTCTCAGTTTCTTATTGATTACACTTGTTTGCCCTGCACGTCACTGCCAACTTTCATGACATCTTTCTCCATTCCGTGTCCGCGCCTTTAACGCATATATAGTTTTGCACATTAGCCGCAAATTTAATTTCATCCACTTTTGTGACCATAGAATGGCTCATTAGTGCATCAGTGGACTAAACAAGACTCACTGAGGCTCAGACGAACATGTCAGCCTGAGGGAGTACGGCTGAGTAGATATGTGGTGAGTTTGACATCAAGCGAGCCCGGCCGAGTAGAATTTTAGTAAGCCGCAGCCTGAGTGAAGGCCATAGGCAAAAAACAGAAAAACGACAAATTTTATTAGTGAGTCTAGGTTATCTCTGGAAATTTCGCAAACGTATCGTTAGTTTCTCAAAGAGCTATCCTAAACTCACGGCGATGGTGGCAACGTAGAAGTATATTCAAAGCCACCCGTACCAAGCTTCAAGCCACTGTACCAAAAGAAAAAAAGACCAATCACGAAACGTTGTGGGCGCCACGTTATAGGCAGCATATTTGCACTATGGTCGATGGTGCCCTGAGAGCCAAAGTCGGCCGCAGGCGCCTATGGGAGTGTCCACTCTTTGTGTTTACTATGTTACTCTGTGATATAACCGCCTTGATGCAGCTATACGGCGGCACGCAAAACATCTTCTTTGAAAGAGCTGGGCCACACTTTGTAGTTCGCTGCATACGCCAAGCGGTTTCGGAAGTATGTATCGCATGCTGAAGGCTCTCTTAACTCTTGAGATCTACGTACTAAGAATACCGAAGCCCTCAGAACTTGTCGACGGGCACAAATACATATACGACGTTACCTCACCAAACTGGACCGAAAAAGGTGGAGGGATTTTTGCGGGACACTGGACATACGACAACCGATGAGCAAAATCTGGCGATTCATCAGACGCATTCGCAAAAAGCCGCAACAGCTTTATCCCTTTATCGCTCTCTCATTACATGAGAGCGCATCCCTGAAAGAGGTGGCAGAGCAGTACTGCAGGCTCCTTTCCAACGGGGCACAACCTTTCCGGCAAATTGCAAGTCATCAGTCTAGTCCACCTCGAGCTACCCTTCCCAAACTTAGAACTACCATTCACCATCGAAGAGCTCACGGCAGCAATCGGCGACGTAAACAAGCGATCATCACCTGACCATGACGGTGTAAGGTATGAAGATCTCGCAAATCTATGCCGCGCATCTCGCCTACGCCTTCTGGAGTATTACAATGCCTCATGGATAACTGGAGAGGTTCCTACGAAATGGAAGCTTGCGAAAATTATTCCTTTATTGAAGCCAGGGAAGCAGCCGACAAATTATGCCTCCTTCAGACCCATATCTCTGCTTAGCTGCGTAAGGAAGCTATTCGAAAAAATGATCTACAACGACTAAATTGGTTCCTGGAAACCACAAAAGTTTACCCGGAAGAAATCAATGGATTCCGGCAAAATAGGTCCGCAATTGATAACGTCATTGCCTTGGTCTTATCAAGTGAAGAGGAATTGGTCTCTGGAAACATACCTACTGCATTATTTTTAGACATTAAGGCAGCATATCATTCGGTCTTTCATAAAGCAATACTTAACGCTTTGGAAACGCTTGGTCTTGGAGGACGGCTTTATGCATGGATTCAAGACTATCTTCAAGGACGCCAACCCCGGATGGCCCCGCGGCGCTTTATGCCGTCGAGAAGAGAGTGCCACAAGAAGCTGTGTTAAGCCCGGTATTATTTAATTTAGTCCTCATCCATCCGAGAAGAAACCTACCCCGCGGCGTCAAAATCACACTGTATGCGGACGACATCTGCATTTGGAGTGCGGCGCGTTCACGCAGTACCACCCAACAACTTCTCCAGAGAGCGCTAGCAAATGTATCGGCCTACCTAAATCCAAGGGGTCTGAAATTGTCCCCTGACAAAAGTGCTGCCATGGCTTTCACGTGGAGGTGTATGGAAAAATACCCACTAGTGTTGGGTGGTCGTGCCCTTCCATACATCAAGACGCAAAGGTTTCTTGGAGTGACGATCGATAGGAAGCTCACATGGTCGCCCCAAGTAAAAAAAACTGAGTGAGAGGATTTCTTCGGCGTCGCACGTATTCCGATATTTAGCCGGATCAAAGTGGGACAGGAACTGTCGATCAATGGTGCTCCTCCATAAGGCCTACGTCGACGGAACACTTCGGTATTACCTCCTGATCCTGCAGAAAATGTCTCCCACAAGCAAGAGAAAACTTGAGGCAGCACGAAACAACTGCCTTCCCATATGTGTTGGCCTTCCGAAGGGGTCGTCCGGCTCAAGAACTGTAGCAGAAGGTGGATGCCTGCCTCTCGAAGTGCTATCTTTGCAGGAGACACTTCGGATTCACCTCCACCACGTCATTCATACGAAGAGTAACTTTTTAAAGGATATTTCTAGAACCCGTGCTACATCTAGCTTTGGGCAAGCCATCGGAAGCATATCTATTTCAATTCCTGCTCAGGCGTCATAAATTATGCCACCAAACATTTCACCATGGACACTGTCCCCACTGGAAATCGTGTCATATATACCTGGAATCAGCGCGAAAAAGAAAATGCCTCAAGCAGCGACATATCAGATAGCTTTGGAATATATGCACACAGAATACGCAGCCGCAACGCACATTTTCACAGATGGCTCTACAACTCCACATCGTTCATCATGCGGACTTTTTGTTCCCTCTACAGGGCAACGATTCTCGTTTCGTCTTGAGCGAGCGACATCATCTACTTCAGCGGAGCTATATGGCATTAAGGAGGCCCTTGTGTATGTACCTCGACAGCAGCCGCCAGAGACATGGGTGATTTTGACAGATTCAAAAGCAGCCCTACAAAATATGTGGAACAGGCCCAAGCGTTGCAATAATCAACCTGCAGCATGCGACATTGCTTATCTTCACCACAGGGCTAAGATGGCTGGGCATTGCATAAAGTTTCAGTGGATACCTGGCCATGCCAGCATTTCAGGAAATGCAAGAGCGGATGAAGCTGCCAGAAATGGACTCCAATACCGCAAGTTCAAAAGAACATTTTTACAAAAGCCGACGCTTCAAACATGGCAAAAAAATCTGCCTATCAAGAAAAAGACCGCATCTGGAATCTGCCGCTTCACCAAGATAACTTCCTGCGTTACATTGACCCAGAAATGAGACCGAAAATTCCACGACCACTTCCTCGAACCTTGGAGACGTTGTACCATTGTCTTCGACTGAACGTGGCATACACGAACAATTATCTGTACCGCATAGGGCTTATGACTAACTCATACTGTGATAACTGCCGCAACTTAGAGACAATTGAGCACATATTACTAGAATGCCCCGCGTACGGCGATGAGAGACAATTTTTTGAGCAAGAAATGTACATGATTTGCCACGAACCGTTAACGTTACCGAGCATTTTAGGTCCAAGGCCCGGCCCTTCAAAACAGCGACGGGTTTTGGATTTATTGTTCATATACCTATCAGAAATAGGTCTAATAGGAAAGCTTTAAAAATTGCACCCTTCATATACAAAAGCCTAAATTTACCCGCCATGTCACCTGTAAATATTAGTATCAGGTCCACTCGGACATTTCATATTTATTTTTATCCTCTTTTTCTCCCACTCTCTTTTGGAATCTTTTAATCCCATTCCCCATCCCTATGCAGAGTAGCATGCCAGCGGTTATATGCGCGCCGACAAAATTCTCTGTTTTTCTAATAAAGAGACCTCCCTCTCTATCTCTCTCTTCTTTGTGCATAACGACCGGCCGGTCGCCAAAAATTTTCGCTGAAGCATTTGCCGACCTTTTCGTATCTGCTACATCAAGAGACAACACAAACGGCAACTTTAATTCTCTGACAAGTCACGGTGCCACAACCGCTTGCTATGGTCTGCTTGCGAGATGGATAAGGCAGACTTTAGTCTTGAGGATCTATGCTATGCGCTTAGCCTTTCCAAGCGCCGCACCGCCCCAGGCGAATACGATGTGACATAGCAAGCCTTACGAAACATCGATGAGGCCTTTCATCAGCTTAGCTTGGACGAATATAATGTAGTGTGGAGAACGAGTCTGATCCCGAATGAATGGAAATCATCTGTACATGTTTCAAATCCCGTGCGTCCTGCAAAACACCTCAAGTCATGCCGGCCAATATCACTAACATCTATTGTTATCAAGCTGATGGAACGAATGGTACTGTTTCGTCTAGAAAGCACATTACAGGAACTGAGAACTGAATTTCTTTCCTGATGTCATGAGCGGCTTTCGTCGCCATCGTTCTGCCCTTGACAGCATTGCAGACCTTGTATCACCGCTTGAATTTGCTCGAGGAAACAAACATTCTGCATATATACTGTTCCTAGATATCCAGCAAGCAGTTGATTCAGTACCACATACGGCGATTGTTTTCGCATTTATGACTGCAGGAATTTCGGGTCGCTTGCTTCGTTTTGTGGGCCATTTCCTATCGTAGCGCAAAATGACAGTGCACATTGGAGGAGCAACACGTGAATCTCGCACTGTTAGATGTGGTGTCCCGCAAGGCAGCGTCTTATCGCCGCTTCTCTTCAATAGCGTACTTGCTGCACTTCCAAGCCGGTTGCCTCAAGGATGTGACTTTCCAATAGGCATAGCAATCTATGCTGATGACATCGCATTGTGGATGAGCGGTCCTTCACAACACGGTCCATGTCCTTGCGGAATCTTGCAGAGAGCTCTGAATGTCACATCAGAGTGCGTGAATGAAGTCGGTCTGCAGAGCCGGCTATACCTCGGAGATACACCGATAGATTGGATACAGCAACGCCGTTACCTGGTCGTAGTTATCGATGATCGCCAGTCATGGCGCCCTGCCATCACTTCTGTACTGCGCAGATCACAGTCAATACTCAGATATGTGGCCGCCGTGACCTCTAGCGGCGATGGCTGTGACCTAATGACAGCACTACAGGTATATCAATCATCTGTACTTTCTGGCATGAGGTATGCCTTGTCAGTGTTGAGCGTGCCGCCTAGTTTGATGTCTAAATTGGAACGGGCCATCTTGTTGCCCTCCGAGTCATTCTTGGCTTACCTCGTGTGGCGCAGTCTGTTCCATTACTCACTGAAGCACACCAGTTGTCCCTGGGGCTGCAAGCACACCAGAGAACGTTACATCACGTCGAGCGTCTGCATCGAGCATCAGATTGACAAACACTTATCAACCGGCTGACTCAGCGAACGTTCTCTCGCATGGGCAAAATGGCAGCATTGTTCGTTGCCATTGCTGGCCGTTGAAACGATACTACCTTACTAACGATTCCGAAGGAATGCAACAAACGCCCCTTCCCTATTCATCTTTCGATTGCCGAAATACACAAAGAGTCGGACGAGCCTGTCTCGGCACTATTCCAGCTGACCCAACGCCACTTATCTTAAAAATATGGAGACCACCTTAAGGTATTTATGGACGCATCGGCAAGCAGTGACCCTCACGGCACTGCAGCAGCTTTTTTCTGCCCTTAGACTGAGATAAGAAGGGTGTTTCGAATACCTCATCCATCCCCATCAACAACAGCGGCGCTGACAGCGATTGATGTTAAAAAAATTAAATTATGGGGTTGTACGTGCCAAAAGCACTCTCTGATTATGAGGCACGCCGTAGTAGAGGGCTCCGGAAATTTCGACCACCTGGGGTTCTTTAACGTGCCGCGATTGATGTTGCTCCGAAGTATATACAGGAAGAGATGAGCACATCGAAGGTCGTTATCCTTACAGGCTCCTGTGCTGCCCTTAGCAGGCTGTTGAGAAAGGATGGCAATAGTCCAATCCTCTGCAATATATCAGTCCACCGACAAAATCACTTCTCGCGGAGTGTCCCTCACTGCCCAGTGGATATCTTCGCACGTGCGTATTGGTGTAAATGAGACGGCTGATAGCCTCGCTTCAAGCTGTGCTCACAACGGGAGTGACTGCCCAGAAATTTCTTGTATTATTGACAAAGCTCGTGTGTTAATCCACCGATACCTCCTAAAGCAGCACTCAGACCAGCGTGCTGTAAACGGCTTGTTCCCTCCCCGTGTTCATGGTGGTGGCTCGCCCCGTAGCGCCAGAACACTGTTAGTGAAATTAAGAGTTGGCTCTGTGTTGGTGCGCGAACGTTTCTATCAAGGACGTGTGGGCAGTCCGTCGTGTGCGTCCTGTGGCTCCTGTGAGACACTTTAGCACCTTATATTGGAGTTGCCCGCATTCGTCACACACCGTGCACTGACAATTAAGGAATATGGACTGGTTGGACTCAAGTGTACGGCCCTTGATGACTGACTGTTTCCGAGAGGAAGTGTTGCTCAATGCAACCAGACCCATAGAGCCTTGCTAAGTTTCATGCAGAAAACTGGTTTGGCCTCCCGTTTATAGACATTTTTTTTCGTGTTCCTGCTTTCTTTTGCTCGTGTCTCTGTCATTGGTTTATTTCGTATTTTCTTTCCTATTTCTTTGAGTCCTATCTTCTCCTCTTCTCCTCTTTTCATTCCCTCCTCTCGAAAGATTAGACAGGCGTCGTGCCCCTCTCGGTGGCAGTTGTCAGCTTGCTCCCTCCCTGTTTCCTTTGTGTTTTGTATGTTTGCGTATCTAATAATAACAGTAATAATAATAATAATAATAATAATAATAATAATAATAGTTTACGTTCCAGAAGCACGATATGGTTATGATGCCCGCCGTAGGTCAACACGACCTAATGCATGGTGAAAGGGCGTTATTGCATTTCACCCCTATTAAACTGCGGCCGCTGTGGTTGGAATTTGATCCAGCGACCTCCGGCTTAGCAGCCAGCTCCAACGCCACTACGCCGGGTCACAGCACCACGTCAAACGTTACAGGCGCCGTGCGTAGATTCTCAGACATTTGGATGCCAACGCGAAAATTTCGACTACATAGTCGTTTACTTCAGGCGGCCTATGTTATCGTGTATTTGTAAATATAACTCACTATATAACTATGTAACGTAATTATAACTCGCGCCTATCACTCGAAATACGTGGTGAGCACAGTGCGTACTCAGAACTACAGCTTGTACGGCATGGCCACGAGAATGAAACATACACCTTTTGTAGCTTGACAGCATTCTCACGTATTCTTGTTGACATCTGTAGCTACAACAGTATGTAGAAGCGCATTTACGTTGTCGCACGCTCAGATTTCGGCTACCAGGCTCCAGCATAATGACACTGCATGAGTGCACGTGGGTAACATACGCATTTGCATCTGTACTTGCTGTAGATGACTCCACATGCTCATGCCAAAGAAGCAGCGCACGAACCGTATTTCGTCGTGTAGATGAAAAGGTGACGCTCTATCGCATGACTTTTAGTTGCCTCAGGGATATTTTGAGAAAGAAAGATAAAATACCTGAGCACGGCTTCTCATGGCGTTTCTTTTTTTTATCTTTGCAAGCTTGCACGCCATGCACGTGCAAAATATTTTGTCGTTTTGACTCGCTTTGCGATGTGTGCGCATTTAGTCTGATACAATTACATGAGGGTAACGCAGTTGCATGGGACATTGTAGAGCGTGTTCACAAAAGAAGCAAGGTTTATAGCTCTTCCTTTTGTCATCATTGGAGGCTACCGATGATGTAATTGCCGATGTCCAATAAGTGAAAGAATCAATCCGGTGTTGCAGGCCCAGCATTGGGAACTTTAAAACGAGCGCATTTCAGTCCTGACAGATAACCTGCAAGGTACCTTCGATGGCCATGAACGTTAAAAATATGCTTTTTTCTCGCTCCTACTAAGAGTAGACCAAGCAATGAGAGTCTTGGCGTTGACATCATGTACCATGCGCGGATCGGCCCGAATAACGAGGCCACGTCCTTTTGTTGCACCCGCCCTCCCTGCTTCCACCAGAAAAAGCGCCCGTGTTATGGTCGATGAAATGGCGGTGCAAAATTTCCTCTAGTCTGCGATGGTGATGATTGATATTGCGCGATGGCACACAGAGTCAACCCCCTGAAGTGGACTTGACAGAATTGCTTTTGCACAAACAAAGCACGGCGTATTTGCTCTATATGACACAGCGTACTCAATAATTGTAGTATGTTCTCCTTGGCAGTGAAAAAAAAAGAAATGCTGTTATGCACCAGAGCGAAGGACATATTACGATTGGAAGACATAACGTTCTGCTTAAACTCTTAAGAGGCAGTTGCGACTACTTGTAGATGCGACACGTTGGCGCAGACGCAGCACTCCGGGCGACTTTTGCGCGTGAATGGTAAGCTGGGTGAGTTTTTGCTGGTTTATATTTTAAGGGTACCGCTATAACTGACGAGGAACAACAGAGACCGTATGACCAGACAATGTGCTGGTTCTCGACCGTCAAATTCATTAGTAAACATTTATATATCGCATGCTAAACGCCTGCGTAAGTACAACAGAACGTCGAAGAGCGAAAAAGAAGAAAAAGAGCAAAAAATGATTGTACTGAGCACTGTATGGCCGCGAAACGAAAAGAAGAAAACAACCGCACTTTCTTGTTGTCATCAAAGTTGCAAAGCAGCTAAGTGTCGAAGAGGTTTATCGATGGCTGGCTCGCACATTTAGGCTGATGTTTTTTTTACTAGAAAGCTTCCCCGATTTTTTCTCACTGCCTGTTTCCGATGGTGAGGCAGCATGAGCACTTCCAATGCTTACATGCTTATAGGGTCACATGCGAAGCTACACATACTCGGAAGCCTAGCTTGTATCTTTGGACACATTTGCAAGTGCAGATGCCCATTGCTTGTTACCTACGTGTACAAGCCAAGAAGCCCATGATATCCGCTACGCGCGCACCCAATGCCACATACCAAGAAGGCCGAGTTATTCCATAATCGACATCGGCAAGGCAACAAAAAAGAAAAAAAAACTCGCTTAAGAAAGTATCTGTTTAACGTTAACACTCCCCATGCTGGAGATTGAAATTCAAGATGATGAGCTGAATGAGAGCAAGGTGAAAGCACCAACCAACATTTCGACAAGTGGAATTGGCGCCATGAAAAAGACAGGTCAACTCGTCGAGACGTTGGCTCCTGCTTTCGCCTTCTTCACACTTTGATCATCGTATTTGAGCGTTAGTAGCTTCACATTCAGGATGTGTCAGCGCAATCACATGACAAAGATAAGAAAAAAATACAATCGCAAGCGGTGGCAGATCATGAACATATTTCAACTCTCCTAGTTCTCACTACACGTGCCGCACGATATTACGAGTTATTGCTCACGAATGCTTGTACACGCTGCGGCGGCCTGACGGTATCGGCTCCACTCTAAGCAATGCACATGTTACTCGTTGAAACTGTCGCCGCTGCTGGATGAAAACTATTGTGCCACCACTACCTGTTAAAGCTTCGCCGCGAAATAGCCCAAACCACTGTCAAAAGTTCAATACTTACAGCATTGCAGAAAATGGCGAAGTAGAGGATGACATCATCTTTCTTGAATCCAAATGCTTGAGCGTGGGCATAGTCTTGCACAATGTGTATTTCAGGGTAGTATGTTTTGCGTGTGCTTCTTTCCTCTAGATGAATAAATTGCTTATCTATATTTCCTCACCCAACAACATACACGAACATTGTTGACCATAATTATAGTACCGCACCTACACGAATTGCGTCATAGGACGGTTGGTTTAATGTCAACGTTTTCCTTAGCTTTCAAGTAGTGCAGTCACAAATTTTTTTGTGTCTACTTCAACATTTGCAGTTACAATAGTACTAAATACTTGCAATATTGTTCTTGTTATTACTAAACGATTCATTAGTTATGATAATGGAATTATTTAGTACAAATATGGAAAGCTCAGAGTAAAGGGAACTGGAGCAAATTGATATATTTCTACTCGTGCTTTTCCTTAGCCAAAACCCCTAGCGGAAGCGCTTCAATGAAGATTTTGAATAAACTTTATAGCTCTAAATTTACCGATAATTGACGCCAATATTAGTCGACATGCTGATCTTGATGTGCTTGCCGTGCGACCGTGCCGTAAAAGGAAGTGCTCTGAGTTATTTACGCTGGATAAAAGTTTACGACGCAAGCTTGGCATCAAATACGAGGTTAGGTTTTCCATCTTTGGCGACGCACTTATAAAGCCCCCCACCCCCTCCCCCACGAGTGTCTTGACCATAACACACAGTTCCAGCTCTCACTTCATGCGCGATACATGCAATGCCGTGAGCACTGACTTTACAGCTGTTGCTTCAGGTTTTTGCTCGCTGTCACTATTTTCTTTCAACAGTTACACCGGGTCACTTGTGGGTATACCACTACAATTGGTTCAGAAGCGTCGTAGGTTTAGGCATAATTGACCATCGTTAAAAGCGCGCACGATGCATGTGGCACCACTTCGAGTTGCTCAGACACCCACTGGTCGATCGACAATGCGTGGTCACACCTGATAAATTGGTCCATGGGCCTTGGTCACGTTTATTGTTCTGATAAAAAATCTACGCAGCCTAAATGATGCAACTTAATATTCTCGTAGTTGGCCTCCAAGGTGAGCTCAAGTTATTCAAGCAACAAAGTAAGCGAGTTTCTAATTTTACTTTACGAAGTACTATTCTCAAATACATTCGCAAAGTGCGTAGACTCTTCTGACTGAGCCATAGGATAGGAAATGTTGAAATTGAACAATGATCGGCATTTGGCAGAGTTATTCTTTCCTATATAGGATTCTATAACAATGTACTTGAAGACAAAGGTATATATACACTTTATGACCCACCTACACGGTTTTCAGTACTTTTTATACGATTTGTCTTATCTTGTACTTTTTTTCTTCCTACGAAAGCATTGTAGAAGGATGGCAATAGACAAACAATAATAGCTCACCTAGGAAAGGCAGGAACTCATCATCCCTTTCAGTTACGTTCGCAGATTCTGCAGAAGAAAGAATTTATATGACACTAAAAACAACAAATATAAAACCGTATAGCAATGGTATATTGATGTTACCAGCCGTTACCTTGGAAAAATATACTATCAAGGAGAGAAGCAATCGTGCTAATCATAAAATTATTTTAACTTGACATAACAAAGAGCTCGCTATCCTAACAGGAGCTTAAGTATATAGTGTAATAGTTTTCTTCTACGGAGAGTTAGTATTCTATTTCCCAGGAGGTTACTGTATCGTGTCGGCATGACACATAATGTGATCACGTTGGCTCAGGACACTGCAAAGTTCTGACACTCACTCCGGCTCGCTCGGTCAAATTCTATGCTGCTATTTGTTGCATGGGCCGATGTAGGAGCCTAACAGACGACCGAATGGGCCGGAGTATGTGTGAAAATGTTGAATTGTTGTGCTACCCCTTGACTCAATTCTGCTTCGTGAGTTCATGACAAGTAGAAACGAACCGGTTTGTGCCTTTTAAAAAACTGGTATACTAAACTACTTGGGGTGGTTGGACGCTAAGTGTTATTTTTTTTGTGTGGTTAAGAGGTCCAGGCGGCCCCTTCACTCTCTTTTTCAAAATCGGCAGAGCCCGTCCCATGATCACTGTCAATGGTAATGCGCTTAGCATTGAATCAATATAGGGACAAAACGTATTGTCTCCGTCGAAACGAATTATGTATGATACGGGTGCTGCAGCTGGACTCGATCTTTTGCTCTTCGATGACCACGATGAGGACGACGATAGTGATGACGTTGATGAAATATTTGCATCCCCTGCGAAACGGGGCGATGACATATAGTCAACCAGCCTGCTTGATTTAATCAGGCATACTTTACAAGCTTTCGGTTCTTGCATTTTTTACACATCTCCATAATCTCTTCTTCCCCACAACGCTCCTCTATGTACTATGTATCGCTGGCTCTGTCTGCAACGGATGTGGTCGTATCAATCTCTTCCTCGGTTTTTTTCTGACCAATACTCTGCATGTCTCGTGCTTATGTAAACTGCGGATCGGTTTATGCTTCCGTCCAGTTTAAATTCAAGCTCTCCCGGAAAGTGTCCGTTACTTCCGGGGCTCACTTGGTGAATCCCTTTGCGTTCAAATAGGAAGCCGTGAGTGGTCTCCGGATTTTTCTTGCACCGTGCAGACGCCTCATTCGGTTGCAAATATTTGCTGCAGTATGTTTTTGTGCGTCGGCAACGAGCTCGAAACTCAAACAACAAGGCACTGTCCTTTGTGTGCTCGTACAGTTCATGTTTTCAAAAGTGACAGCGCTAAACGGAGAAAGAAGAACACGACACAGACGCCCGTGTGGTGTTCTTCTTTGCCTCAGTACATCTCCGTTTAGGGCTGTTACTTTCCAAAACATGAAGTGCCATCAACTCACTGAAGTTTTCCTTCTAGTTGTCGTACAGATTTTGCCTTTTGATTTCTTCCCATTCATGTAAATATCCATAGTCGCTTTGTTTCCATTCTTTGCATCCATTCCGCTGTTTCTATTTTTTTTTTTCTGATGACTCCTGGTTGTCTATTTACACTTTCAATAACCCTCTACTGGGTTGCCAAATTTCTTGACCTCTTCCTTCTTTCTTTTCCATTCTCCACGCTTTTCGGGGACAGCTACTTGTGCAATTTAGCCGCTCGTTTATTTTGATCCATCTTCCATGCCTTTCTTAGAAACTATTTACTTCTCTAAACGCAGTAAGCGCCATCTATCGGAGCTCTCCCGACGCCTGCGCGCAGCTTCCGAGATGCAAGGCGCACCGGTGCGTGCGAATGCTGAGAAAAACGGGATGCGGCAATCATGCTCCACTCTCGTCTGCTGAGGATGAGGGTGATCATTAATTTGCATCCATTTTGAAACGGGGCGGAGCAACGTAGTCACTTAGCCTGCTTGAGTTATTCATGTATGCTATACTTGCTTCTCACTCTAGCATTTTCGAATGCATCTCCCTAATCTTTTACCCTTCCTCAAAGCTTCGTTATCTAACTTCTACAACTGACCATGCCTGAAGCGGATCCATCGTATCAATCTCTTTCCGGCTTTTTTCCCACCAATACTCTAGATTTCTCTTGTTTATCTCGAATGCTGAACGGTTGCTCCTTCCGTTCGCTTCTTTCTGGACGCGTCGCGCCGTCTGGTGGCACTGCCGATAGCTACACACGTGGCTTCCGAGGTAAGAAGCATGGCGCGCTGGTGCCTCCGAACACTGAGAATGGTTATCTGACTTGCCGCACGCCTAGCGAGCATACCCAGTGACCGAAGTTGGCGAGATGTTCATTGTAGACCGGCACATAACCAGTGCATTCATGGCGGAGCTCTCTAAAGTGCTGCTGTGGAAAATGTTCATTGAAAAGCGGGACATACCTAGTGCATTGTCGGCGTGGCCTGCTTAAGTGCAGGGTTGCTCCGCTTGAGAAATCGTTGTGACGTGGGTTCGATTCTGCTCAACATCGTATAAATTTAAGGGACCTTTTCACCATTGTAGAGTGGCACCTTTCCAATGGCACATACCTAGTTACCCAAGATGACGTCAAATGCGTTCATTGAATAAAGGCACATACCTACTGGCACATGCCCAGAGTCTCAAGTTGGCATCGAAGACATTCATTGAAGATCAGCACAGACCCAATGGCGCGTACCTAGTGCTCCAATTCAACGTCAAAGAGCTTCACTGAAAATCGGTACATGCGCAGTCCCGTGTCTACAGTGATCAATGCCACCGGGAAGGAGGCTCGTTGAAGAGTAGCACATGCCTATACATTACCTATTAACACACGTGCAAGGTCGTAGAACATGAGTGATGAATTCCACTCTGTCCTCTCGAATACGGGTGCCTGGGTGTCTCCAAGGCCCGTACCACATACTCAGTGACTCAAGTTGGTCCAAGGTTTGGTTTCGAGCTCTGTTCTCGTAGCAAAGCAGCCCGGTGCTCTAACCACTCCTCCATGGAGTACACAGTTACCCAGGCTGGCGGGAAGACGGTTATATGCAAACATACACGTATACACAAATAGATAACCCCAGGTAGGTGCGTGAAGTACTGTACGAATGTTAACATTTGAAATCGCAAATCTACCGCACAGGTTGGAATCAATTTGAAGCAAAGCTTTAGTAAAGGGGGTTGCTTAAATGTTATATGAACAACAGCGCTGAGTTCACCATTACACAACGATGCATATCTATCACAAATATCACAACTTTATTGCCATGCAATTTTTATGTTTAGAAACTGCATCGATCGTACGCTGTGCCGAAATGTAAAGTACAATTCACGCGAATGCACAGTGTTAGACGCATACGCAGCGATATCACAACGACGAATGCGATGTGCGATGCTTGTCGAAGGAAGAAAGAGGGCGACGCGTGTGTGGCGCAGACACGCACGATACGTACCCACCAAAATTTAGTTATTTGACAGCTCTTGTGTCGCAGTAGCGAATACCCATTCTTCAAAATTGGCCAAGAACGAGCGCGCTCCCAGTGCCTCACACCGAATGGCTAAATCACCATCATCGTCATCATCATCAGCCTGGTTACGCCTACTGCAGGGCAAAGGCCTCTCCCATACTTCTCCAACTACCCCGGTCATGTAATAATTGTGGCCATGTTGTCCCTGCAAACTTCTTAATCTCATCCGCCCAATCCGCCCACCTAACTTTCTGCCGCCCCCTGCTACACTTCCCTTCCCTTGGAATCCAGTCCGTAACCCTTAATGACCATCGCTTAACTTCCCTCCTCATTACATGTCCTGCCAATGCCCATTTCGTTTTTCTTGATTTCAACTAAGATGTCATTAACTCGCGTTTGTTCCCTCACCCAATCTGCTCTCATCTTAGCCCCCTTAACGTTACACCCATCATTATTCTTTCCATAGCTCCTTGCGTCGTCCTCAATTTAAGTCGAACCCTTTTCGTAAGCCTCCAGGTTTCTGCCCCGTATACGCGAGTACTGGTAAGACACAGCTGTTATACACTTTTCTCTGGGGGACAATAGAAACCTGCTGTTCGTGATCTGAGAATGCCTGCCAAACGCACCCCAGCCTATTCTTATTCTTCTGATTATTTCAGTCTCATGATCCGGATCCGCAGTCACTACCTGTCCTAAGTAGATGTATTCACTTACCACTTCCAGTGCCTCGCTATCTATCGTAAACTGCTGTTCTCTTCCGAGACTGTTAAACATTACTTTAGTTTTCTGCAGATTAATTTTCCGACCCACACTTCTGCTTTGCCTCTCCAGGTCAGTGAGCATGCATTGCAGTTGGTCCCCTGAGTTACTAAGCAAGGCAATATCATCAGCGAATCGCCAGTTATTAAGGTATTCTCCATTAACTCTTATCCCCAATTCTACCCAGTCCAGCTCTCTGAATACCTTCTGTAAACACGCTGTGAATAGCATTGGAGAGATCGTATCTCCCTGCCTGACGCCTTTTTTTATTGGGATTTTGTTGCTTTCCTTATGGAGGACTAAGGTGGTTGTGGAGCTGCTATAGATATCTTTCAATATTTTGACATACGGCTCGTCTACACCCTGATTCCGTAAGGCCTCCATAACTGCTGAGGTTTCGACTGAATCAAACGCTTTCCGCACATTTCTCTACCACCTTATTGATAGTGTGAATATGGTGTATTGTTGAATCCTGCCTGGTCCTTTGGTTGACGGAGGTCTAAGGCGTTCCTAATTCTTTTTGCAGTTACCTTAGTAGATACTTTGTAGGCAACGAACAGTAAGCTGATTGGTCTATAATTTTTAAGTCTGTGGCATACCCTTTCTTATGGATTAGGATTTTGTTAGCGTTCTTTCACGATTACGTTACGCTCGAAGTCATGAGGCATTGCGCATACAGGGTGGCCAGTTTTTCTAGAACAATGTGCCGACCATCCTTCAACAAATCTGCTGTTACCTCATCCTCCCCAGCTGCCTTCCCCCGTCGCATAGCTCCCAAGGCTTTTGTTACTTCTTCCGGCGTTACTTGTGGCATTTCAAGTTCCTCTATACTATTCACTCTTCCATTATCGTCCTGGGTGCCACTGGTACTGTATAAATCTCTAGAGAACTCCTCAGCCACTTGTACAATCTCATACATATAACTAATGATATTGCCAGCTTTGTCTCCTAACGCATACATCTGATTCTTGCCTATTCCTAGTTTCTTCTTCACTGCTTTTAGGCTTCCTCCGTTCCTGAGAGCATGTTCAATTCTATGCATATTACATTTCCTTATGCATACCTGTTCTGTAGCTTGATCTGGAATTCCTCTATTTTCCCTCATACCGCTACCACATTGATCTGCTTCTTGTGTACCAGTTTCTTCCAGCCCCTCCTCAGGTCAAGGCTAATTCGAGTTCCTACCATCCTATGGTCACTGCAGCGCACCTTGCCGAACGCATCCACATCTTGTATGATGCCAGGGTTAGCGCAGACTATAAGGTCTATTTGATTTCTAGTCTCGCCATTCGGGCTCCTCGACGTCCACTTTCGGCTATCCCGCTTGCGGAAGAAGGTATTCATTATCCGCATATTATTCTGTTCTGCAAACTCTACTAATAAGTCGCCCCTGCTATTCCTAGAGCCTATGCCATATTCCCCCACTGATTTGTCTCTAGCCTGCTTCTTGCCTACGCTGGCCTTGAAGTCACCCATCAGTATAGTGTATTTTGTTTTGACTTCACCCATCGCCGATTACACGTTTTCATAGAAGCTTTCGACTTCCTGGTCATCATGACTGGATGTAGGGGCGTAGACCTGTATAACCTTCATTTTGTACCTCTTATTAAGTTTCACAACAAGACCTGCCACCCTCTCGTTAATGCTATAGAATATCTGTATCTTACCAGCTATATCCTTAATAATCAGGAATCCGACTCCTAGTTCTCGTCTCTCCGCTAAGCCCCGGTAGCACAGGACGTGTCCGCTTTTCAGCACTGTATATGCTTCTTTTGTCCTCCTAACTTTACTCAGCCCTATTATATCCCATTTACTTCCCTCTAATTCCTCCAATAGCACTGCTAGACTTGCCTCACTAGATAACGTTCTAGCGTTAAACGTTGCCAGGTTCAGATTCCAATGGCGGGCTGTCCGGAACCAGGGATTCTTAGCACCCTCTGCTGCGTCGCAGGTCTGACCGCCGGCGTGGTCAGTCGCATCGCAGCTGCTGGGGACTGAGGGCCGGGGTTTGATTGTTGTGTTCATATAGGAGGTTGTGGCCAAGTACTGCACCAGGGTGGCCAATCTTGCTCTGATGAGGGAGTGCATTAATGGTTCTGGTCACCGGGATCAGGCCACACTCCAGGCCTGTTTATGCAATTTTTTCAAGATGCGGATTTTTTTTAATGCGGTGAGAAATTGCGCGGCACCGGGATTCAAACCACGGTCCTGCTGCAGGCGAGGTGGATGTTCTACCTCTACACCACTGCTGGCTAAATAAAGAAGAGTAAATCAGAGAAACCGTAAAACATGATGACCATTATAGTATTAAATTGGCGTTCTTTAGAAATATCTGTGAAAGAACACTACATCTCCAGGTTGATTTAGGAATCGTAGTGGGACATGCCCATTCTGGAGAAGTAGCCAAGAAGAGATATGGATACGACGCGCATACTCAGTTGCTAAAGCAAGGTGTGAGGCTGATCTAGTTGGTATTCCATTAAGATGCGGACAGCGCGGCTGGCAGACAAAGACGAAAAACGAACCACGAGGAAGTGGTAATATTAAGGGATCCTTCAGGCTCAGCTCTTACTGCAAATAGTCACTCGCATATTTCACGTACATTTCATTGTAAAATACGCTCTCTCTTCACGCTAATTAGATTGGTATGGGCTGCTGATCACAAAGAATGAGTTATAAATGAATTAGCAGACAGCTTGGCGAGAGCTGCCCTTAGTGGTCGAATTCTCCCTGCCATTCCTGTATCACTTTTGATAACTGCTGGTAAGTTCAGGACACGGGCAGTTATGCAAGACTCTTAGAACCCATCATTAACAAATATAACTGATTACCGACCCCTTCTTTTCTCTTGGAGCAAACGTTTCTGCCACAATACAAAAATTAGGGTCATGTTTACCAATTTCTGATATAGAATACCCACGTTAACCTATTATCTGCGTCGATCTGGTCTGGCGCCCTCCTATTTGTGCTCCTACTGCGATGAGGACGAAACAATAGAACACTTCATTCTTTCAGGTGGCCGTTTTTTATCATTAATAAAACATACCTTCGCAGGAAGATTTAATGGTGCTGGATTGAATATGATTCGGGATAATCTTTTGCACCCTCTTCTCTGGGAAATTATCATAGGGACGTTGATGGAGCTGTTTTGAGATATATAATTTAATCAGGACGATTTCCCTGCTAAATTCCTAAATTGTATGTGAATTTATTCTTTTCAACTCCTCAAAATTTCTCATTAGTGTTTCCTTTAACACTCCCGTAATCAATTTTTCTAAATCCCCCGATTCTTGGCTAATCCCCAATAGTGGGTATGAGCCGCCCTCGAACGCAAGCAAGCAAGCGAGGACAAGCGCTGACTTTTATAAAGAAGAACCTTATCGTTATGCCCCCGTACAAGTGATCAGAACGAGAACGTCTGATCCCTAATAGCTTAGCAAAACCGATAATTCAAATCTGGGAAAAAGCACAAGCCTAAGACGGCACACCGCGTACAGCTGGACTTTGAAATAAAATTTCCTTATCCGCAAGGTTACCAATGGTTTGCTTTTGCAGTAGCCACGGCTTCAGTGATGCTCCTATTATTGGCACATGTGTATCTAGATATCAGTGCCATCTATTCGAATATCGGTGCGCTGCAGCATTGATAACAATGTAAATCAAGAAATCCCTCTTTCCCTGCTCGTGCGTTCAGACTATGTTCCTGCATTCTCACATTCAAGCATCTGCCTGTTGGCCCCACATACCTTAGTTCCCGGGAGAAGGGTATGTCATATACCACGCCTAGTGAGCATTCAACAAACTTCTTTCTGTGCGCTGTCTTGCATGTGCTTGATTCTTTGTTCACAGGACTTGTTCTAACGCACAGCTGAGAAAGCTTGTGAGGGACAGAAAACAGCACAAGAACTCGCGCTCTCTGCCCTATCTTCTTAAGCTTATGCGAGATACCGCGCAGCTACTGGATAACGGTAGGTAACCAGCCCATAGGCTAGAGTTGTATCTGGCAAAGGCAGCTTTGAATGATGTTTGAAAATGTTCGTTGAAACTATATATATATACATATATATAATGTGTTCACTTTTCACAGTCAACTACGCTTACTCGACGCTCTTCCACCATTTTGGTCGCAATGGAGACTTACCGGACGAGCTACTCTAATGCAAGGCGTGGTAGTTAGTTTGCGTGCAATGAAATGCCTTAGCGTTTCCACATATTTCGGCACTAAGTAAGCGTGAGAGCACGGCATTCGTAGAACTAACTACGACATGCTGCACGACTTTCGTTCATGAGCCCAAAGGAGAATCAGCTCTGACGAATTGTAGATGCAAAGAATTCAGAATAAGTGCAACAGCACATCTCTGTGCAACACAATGAGTGCTTAGAAAAATATTCTGTTTGCTGCCGCGCAAAAGTGCCTTGCACAGAAGACAAAAAAAGTCATAAGAAGCGGTAATAACGTAAGTGGTAACATTGTGCATCATAATAATAAAATAAATTTAGTCATATAAATAGATTTCACGTAAAACAGGTTGCCTTACTGTAGTCTCTATGATTTGGAGGCATATCCGTCTTGGGTGGCATTTCGTACAATTTATGGGGAATGCTACCATCTGAAGACCGGGCCATTTCCAACAGAGGCTTTATGCGCAGAGTGTCATTGAGTAAGCCTTCCTACAGACAGAAAGAAAAGACCATAGGCAAGGTTACCATATAGCGAAACAGCACATAAAATATCTTGAAGAAAACAGCCTCATAAAGGTGACATAAGTGCCGCGTCCTCCATACAGGCGTCATCACTATTTAACAAGTGATATTAGAAAAACAACACAGTGTCGCTCATAAATTAATGTTCCGTACGTTTTATCGTTCGTTTCTGATCTATAGCCGATGCAATCAATAAGTCGCGCGTACACCCCGTATCTCCCTGAAGCATCCTGTGTTCACTAGTATCCTATGTTACGTAAGATGCCTTCAGTATCTCTTTCGGGAGCATGGAAATGAAAGTCCTTAATTTAAATTTCATGCTTAAGACGGCGTCATCAGAAATTAGGAACTATACAAACCCAACAAGCCAAGGAGTAGAAGCACCTCACATGAGTAGCACTTGTGTCGGAGCGGGTTTGTTGAAATCTGATCAGGCACTCTTCGCTATCCGTAGAAGATCGCCCCAAACGTCAAAGTAGTGTGGAAATAGATCTGCTTGGTCTTGACTACCAGCTGAGCTGTTTTTAAATGCAGCTACGGTTGGAATTCCCGACAAATATTCCGTTTGTATGAGCTGTTGAGACACTTTTTTAGTCGTGGCCACTTCTATACCTCTGCGGGAGAGAGAGAGAATAAACGTTTAGTATACTAAATCAGTCAGAAAGACTGCTTCTTTCTTCACCCAATGCGGGTAGACCCCCCCCCCAGGTAGCCACCGGCGTTATCCGCTTCCCTGGGGCCCTATAACGTAAAACTATTCCAATATGTTTCTATTCCAATCTGCTGACGTCAAATTTGCGTAACCACCAACGCAAGAACCGGCCGGTCACCCGCATGGTTGTCTGAACAGACCAATCAAACGCTCTCCTGGTTCACAGGAGGTCACATTTGTTTGCTTGGAAAACGAATAACATTGCCTACACTGAGCGGCTTGTCGTATCTAATTGGCTGACGAGAGGCGAGGAGAACGCTCAAGTGGAGAAGGATTCGATGGGGCCGAGCCACTGCACTGAAAGTCGATAACCGGATGAAGAGGGTGGTGCCGGCGTCTACGATTGGTCGGCTTTCCCTTACTTAGCTTGCGGTGGCTGGTCGAAAATCGCGGCGGCATGCAACGGAAGCTCAAGAATGACGCTAAAAAGGACCCTCAGCAAAGAAGAGTTGGCAGAATGACGGGGTAAACGTGCCAAAGTGCTCGAAAACGTTACACGGCCACGCAAGACGTTTTATTATACGCAAATACACCCATGCTCTCCGGCAGGTGCGAGCACACAGCGTCTGAGCGATCGGCGGAAGCCACCTTGTATTCCTTTCGGAACGGGGCAGCCTGCGGCTATTCCGAAGAAAATTCAGTTTTGTTCGGCATATTAATGCATCTTTATCGCGCACACGTCACTTTGACGCGGTGAGTTCTTGCGGTTTTGTGACGTCGCGTGACAGGCAGGTGAAGTGGGTGCAGCCCGAAAACTTTTTACCAATAGCCGAGGGCTAATGTCGAAAAGAAGTCGAATCAGAAATAACTGTTTTTTTTCTTTTTTCTCTCAAATCATGCATAATCAGTGTGTACACATCATATCAGATGGGGAGGTATCGCGGTTTTCGTGACATCGCGTGACAGGCAGGTGAAGTGGGGGTGGTCGAAAAAAGTTTTTGACCAATCGTGGAGGGCTGATAGCAGAATTGGAATAGAAAAGTTTGGAATAGTTTTACGTTATAGCGCCCCTGGCCTGGGACACCAGGTTAAGCTGAGTGGTCCTCCCAGTCCGGAGCTACGAGCATGGCTTCCCACGACTCTTGCCGGACCTCTACTCGGCATCTGTCTGCCGTTCTTTTTTCTCCGCCTTTTAAAAGCGAAGCTTTCTTTCCCTCTTCCTTCGAATTTCCGACTCCTGCTGCTGCTGCCTGGAGCACCGCGTCGGACGGTGGTTCAGAGCATGTGTATGCTGACAGGAGCAAGTCAGAGAGGAAAGACAACGAGAGAAACACGTTTAGACCCACCGCGTCGAATGTGCACAATGCCCTCTGGAGCTCACTAGACGTCGCCAGTATAGCCCCTTGACAGCTGTAGTTATCCATTACCCCCCTCAAAAGCATTGCAGAAACAGCAGCGCTTCCCTTTCTATTAACGCGCGAGTCAAGAGGAGACGTAGATGGAACTGTGGGGAGGAGGGAGGGGAAGAGGCAGTTCCCATACAAGGCAGGAGAGGTGACGTGAGAAGGCAAGGGAACCTTACTTCTATACGACAGTTGTTGTGGGGAAACTGGATAAACTTAAGTTCAAAGTACGGTACCGTTTGTTCCTGCTATTTCTGTAAAATCAACGTCATGGAAATATGTCAAACGCAGGTTACACAGGTCAAACGCCGGTTATAACTTACCCAGGGCGTGCAAAAGCAGATCCACATTACTTAAAGCCCACCGCAGGATGCAGGCGACACTACGGAAGTGCTCCACCGTCAAATCAACACTTATATGTCTGCCGCGGTGGTAGCTTTGTGGCTATGGCATTGCTACAGGTCGCTGATTTGATGTAGACCGCGGCAGCCGAATGTCGACGGGGCGAAATAGAAAACGCACGTGGACTTAGATTTTGGGACACGTTAAAGAACATCGAAGTGTCAAAATTAATGCGGAGACCGCTACTACGGCGTGCCTCATAATCCGATTGTGGTTTTAGAACGCACAGTGCCATAGTCCAATTCAAGTTTAATACTTCTATGACGATGCGATATGCAATGTGAGGCAATGGCAATGCTCAACCATCTCAGAGGTGACGGAATATGGCGCATAACAACGCCTCAAGCACACACCTCCCCCTGTGTAGTTCATACAAGGTAACGTTTAGCGTCAACTCAGCATTCTCGGGTTAGACTAAACATTTAAGAAATTTAAGCTCTCGCCGTCAACATCACCGCAAAGCAACCAGCACAGGAAGCTTCGCTTACATCGATTATCAGAGTGCGTGGGATCTGCATAATTTTTAATATGCATAATCTGCAGATTTTTTGGGTTCTGCAAGGCTAGGGCACCCAATCACCACGTTACGAAGGGTGTCCTGTGGCGCGCAGGACCAGCACAAGCATGGGAATTGGGTTGGGTAATTATATTATTATAATGCCGTGTACACAGGAATTTGTTAGAAGTCGCAGCAGAGCAACCGTCTTTTCTCTAGTTAAGATGGGTTGCGGTAAGGGGTATACAGTTCTTTCAAATTTGCAAAGCTGCAGAATATTCGTGTATTTCTTGAAAATATCATCGGACCTCGTCGCTTTTCGCAACCCCTCTGTTAGGAATGTCCGGCTTCTATGAGATAGAGATGCGGCCTGTACCCCTTCGCTTCCCGCCAATGACTCATGGCCAGGGGTCCACACGGCTTAGGTATCGGAGACTTGCGGTGTTTGAATATTTCTTGCAAGATTTCCAGTGCTTTGACACGGCATTTTCGCTGGATGTGGAGATGGTCAGTGATATTGCCAACTGTTCGGGCATGTGCGCATCTCTTGAAAAAATCAGAAAAATATATTATTTTCTTGCTAACATTTTGTTCCTCTGAAGAAAAAACAACGATATTGTAACAATATTTTCTACGCATTCCCTGCTCTCAATGAAACGTAAATTATTTATTTCTTTGCTTTGTGCAGATATATTTTTCCTGCAACACCAGTCGCTGCCGCATCTGATGTAGATAGATGTGCCAGTTTCGAGCGTGGCCGTCATACTTCTAAATTGCGCCGGAATGTTCTGCATTGTTCGCAATAGGGATTTATTAGGATGCGAGTGTAACTGTCCACACTTCTGGAATAGAGCTAGAGCATCTTCACTGCCTGTATACAACCCCATCTGGTCCGCTGAATATCACCTATTCGCACTGCATTGCAATAACGAGAGACAACACGAAAGCTGCACAGGGCAGTGTGCGACCTAGAGGTAAAGTAGGATCCTCAACTAAACCATAACAGCTTGAATTGAAGGCCGCTCTCATGGCATAGCCCTTTTAAACGAACAATTTGTGATGGTGTGATGTGCTTTAAAATGCCCACAGATAATCGTGCGACCAGGCAGTGAATCTAACAGGGGCTCACAGGCTCCAATTGTTACTTGTTTTGTAGGCTCAACGCGAGCTGTGATGATGACGCAGTTCTCTTTGTCGTATTAAGTACCACTTGCCACATATTCAGGAACTTCAATGCTAGGAAATTCCGTGACTCAGCACATGAAGTCTTTGCAAACACGTAAAACAGCTTCTTTGGTGTGCTGTCCGGGCGAGAGGAAGGACAGACGACAAAGATTTAAAGGCAAAAGCTGGAACTTGTACGACCTTTAGAAGTGACTACACTGGGAAAAGCTGTTCATAAACTAGACGGCAAAATTACTGAGCTTTGCTTTCAGGCTATTGGCATTCTACTGGAACAACACTACGTCATAAAACGCCTATTGATGTTCGCCAAAGCCTGCGCTCCTCAGTCTCTCTTGACTTGACCGACTCACTATAGCTTTGAGTGGCGCAAATATTAGAGGCCGAAGGAATCGCCCAATATAATGCGCTATGTGTTCCTCCGTTGTAACTATTCGCTGGTCAGCTGTCATTGAGTTCAAATGTTACATCGGGGCGACAATTTGGGGACGCTCCTGAGACACTAAGGCATTAAAGCTAGAGACCCCTTCTTCCGAGACAGAGTTGCAGCGTTCGCAAGGGCGACGTTATGATCCAGAATCTCCGATTATGTCTCAGTTTCTAGGTGGTTCCCTTTGTATTCTGGTGCGGTTCAACATATCCTCCCGATTCTACTCGGCAGCAGCCTTTTTCTTTGGACATCTTCTATAAGAAGGGTGTGGGCTGCTGACTTTGCGCAATGACATTGACGTCTAAGGGTGCATTCCTTGCAGCTATGCGATTCCATTCATACCTAGAGGCGCTGTGATTCCGGAGAGTACTTTGCGACATGACCTAGTCATCGCTGACAAAAACCTGCATAACGCCGCCAAACTGCGTTACTTGATCACTTGTAAATCTCGATATCAAACGAGCAGACATTGATCGGTCGGGAATGGAAATGTAGTATGACGCTCTTGTAGAATGTGGTCTAGGTTTCACCATCGTCGTGTTGCCGGGACGACGACTGCTGGTGACGAGAGATCGCTAATACAACCCTTAGATTATCCAGTAATTCTTCGTCGCTGTAAGCAAATCGAACGTATCTTATGAGGGAAACATTTCTGGTACAAGAGACCCGCACTTGTGCGTCAACTGTGATTTTATCCAATGTCAGCGTCGCACGGCGCCTATTGGTAGCTTATTGGTAGCTTCCAATGACGCTGCAAGCGCAAACACGGTGCCATCAATCGTGATGCGCGTAACAAGTGGCTTTACTACCGCTACAGCTAACAGTTATTTTGCCACAGTGTTAGGATTAACTTTATAAAATTATGGTGTTAGGCTGCTGAGCACGGAGATCGCGGGATCGAATCTCGGCCACGGCGGCCGCATTTCGATGGGGGCGAAATGCGAAAACACCCGTGTACTTAGATTTAGGTGCACGTTAAAGTACCCCATGTAGTCGAAATTTCCGGAGTCCTCCACTACGGCGTGCCTCATAATCAGAAATTGGTTTTGGCACGTAAAACCCGATCATTTTACAACTTTATAAAATTATGACATCGTGATATAAGCCTACAAATTACAGTAGGACCTTGCCTACGGTTCTTCTTGTAGCTGAACCGTAGTAAAAACGTGAGCATCCAGTATATCCTAACAAATTGAAACGACTCAGCACTCTCAGAAAAGTAGCGATCATCTGTCCACTATCTATTTAGAGTGCTCTTGTTTGCCAGCTCATTTCCAGCTTTTATACCCTAGAATGTGAAGCTTTTCTGTCAAGCCCGCAACGTGATCTGGAGAATTCAAATTGCCTTCCTAAGCAGGCAGCCGCAGCTTTGTCTGGTGTGGCAGGCTCATCCTGAGAACCGCTCATGTGTTTTTTGTCATCCCGAGGTATGTGATATCGGCACGTGCACTTGTTTATCTTCCTTCAGTGACCGCCTTTCGCCGTCTAACAAATGGTAAACGTTATCGCTCGAAGCAAGCCACGCCTGCATGTATCGGGAGTAGTCTGAATGTTATTCATGTTTCTATCCGTTGCCTGTTGTCATTTAAATTTGTGTAATGCGATTGTATGCTTGGCGCGAGTTTTGCAGTAGTTTCTGAGAGGCGCGCGGGCACTAGCGATTACGGGGGAACCTTCCACGAGTCACGTATTAAAGCCAACACACTTGCCCCGCTGGGCAGATTTTCTATGATCGCCGACTGTGCTCGCAGATATCGCTGCGCTTGACTACGGTTTGTTTTTATGGGTACACGTTCTTCCAATAAAGAGTGAGTTTCGTGATTCACAGTTTTCCGCTACTGTGTTCTTCCACTTCATTACAACGTGACAATAATAACGACTGACCTTCGTCGGGTGTCATGACTGCATAGCTTAGGTGCCAGAAAGGCCTGGCGCCTGCTAAATAATAACGAAAAAGACCGAATGAGGGCCATGAGGTAATACAGGAAACAGGGCAAAACAGTAAAGCAGCTGAGAGTCCAGCGATTGCTCACTTCGTCTTCTCTGTTATCGTTTTCATTGTATACCAGACATCACGAAGATACATTTCATTTAAATTGTCACACGGGACAGAAACGGGATATTTCGCAGTAAAAATGGAGCGATCTGTCGTAGACCAGTCGTTCAAATCCAAGCTAAGTTCAATGTAAATTCACTGAACTTAAAGAAATCACGAACAATAACAAACTTTCACCCATTGTGAATTCAAGTGAACGCTTAAAGCAGCTCTTTCTGCACAAAACGTCCACCTACTCGCAATAATAACCCGAAAAATGGAGTTACGAGAGGCAGGAAGAAGAACACGACGAACCTGCTGCTAGCCTGTCTGAGTAGCTCTGCCTAAATTTATCTTTATTTTCGTTATTTTCTGGTAATATTACTGGTCAGAACGGTTCAAGACGTCTGTCAACTCGAAAAGGTACCTTCCGTATCGGAGACCGACGGGTGCTGCGCCACCCGCCGCCTCACAAAGTGCTAGAAGGAACCAAGCTGACACCGACGAGCACCCCGCCCTGACCTCCCAAGGGCTGACACCGGGTCCGAAACGCCAGCTGGTTTGTACAAGCCAGACTGACTGCAAGCGACAAGACACTGCTGAGTCTGAAGACGAGTCAACTATCATCGAGGACGACAACGTGGCGAAGCCTTCAGACCTAGACATGGACGAGGGTGGTTTCCGAATTGTGCGCCATCGTAAAGACAGGGCGGAGGGCATTCCAGTGTTAATCACTGCAGCATCCGTAAGAGATGATTTAAGGCGAGTAAACCCAATTGTCCTGTATTCTGAGCTTGGAACGATTCTCGGTGGAGCACCAGTGAAGAGCGACTTCACAGCACAGAGAGCAGTGCTCTTAGATGTAGAGACAGAAGGACAAGCCAACGTCCTTCTAGAGACCAAGAATATCGGCGGCATAGTCATATCTGCCCGTGTCCCGCACGGTTATATGAAAAACACGTGCATTGTTAGAGGACTCCCTAAATGTTACTCGGATGAAGAGCTGCTCACCTACCTGAGACCTCAGGAAGTATTCCATGCAAGAAGAATCATCCATTGGGTCCAAACCTCGTCATCTGAATGGGATTCAAGGCGCGCTAACTCGGTGGGTCTCACATTTGCTCCAAATTCTGAACGCCCGAAGAAGATCAACCTTGGTTTCAGCAGACACGAGCTTGTCGACTACGTGGAGACACCACCACGCTGTTTTAGGTGTCAGCGCTTCGGACATATCGCTAAGTACTGTCGTGGGGAACAGAGGTGCAAGCGCTGTCGGGGACCGCATGACGTTAAGACGTGTGCAAGTAAAGACAACTTTGTGTGTGCAAATTGCGGCGGTGACCATCCTGCTAGCTGCGGTCGACGTCCTGCGCGGACAGCTGCTCAGCGAAGAAATAAGTTGTTTGTTCTGGGTCCAAAGAGTGCAAGCGCACCATCGAAGACGAAGACGACGTCCAGAGCGCCACAACTAACTGGCTTGGAAACAGAATACGCATCTCATTTCCCGCGTCTCACACCGATAAACGAAGTTATTGAGCCAACGCAAATGGTCACAGCCGCTGAGAAACCTGTTCGAGAAGAGTCCAAAAAACGCACCTATGCGGCCGCAGTAAACCGACCTCAAGTACCACTTGGCAACAGTCAGCAGGAAAACTGCCAGCATGTGATACGCGGTTTGTTCACGGCACTACGTTCCCACGTCGCGAAGATGCCTGCTAGTTCAACGAAGGATATGCTGGAAGCAGTGCTGGCTCTTGAGTCAGTAATACTCTGCTCTACTTCCACATACCGTCAGTAGCATCATGGCAATTTCTCGCCCACTTGGTACATTCCCTCGTCCAAAAGTGCCCTTAATAATGCAATGGAACTGCGCCGGTATTCTAGAGCGTCTTTCTGAACTCAGCCGTTTCCTTCGAGACATACCTATACCAATCCTATCCCTCTCGGAGGCCGGTCTCCCAAATGGAAGGACAATCCCAGGTTACATACGTGGAAATCCGAGTATACCATCATTTGCAAACGGAAGTGCGATGATATACATCAGGCGAGAAATACCTCACGTCACCTTACGAGTGCAAGAGCTTTGTTCTACCTTCTTGGAAGCCGCCGCTGTGCAAATGTGCCTAGGAAAACGAAAACTCAGTGTGGTGTTGGTGTATATAAGTCCGCGCAGGAAGGTCTCCATGGAGACGTTCATAAAGGACCTTTGCATTCGTTGCCCCTCTCCTATAATAATCTGTGGCGACTTTAACGCACATCATTCGCTTTGGGGAGATAAGACTGCAGATTCCCGAGGCAAGGAACTTGTCGCAGCTGCGGATACTGCTGACTTATGTATCGCGAACGATGGCAAACCGACTTTCTTCAGACCACCAGATTCATGGAGTGCCATAGACCTCGTGATCCACTCTACAGACCTTGTCGTATCGTCAACAACGGCCCCAGACAGGATGGGCAGTGACCACTTTCCGATCTTCACCAACATCACCGCATTTCACACTGCTGGGCGACAATTCTGTGCTGTAACCCGCTGGGACACATACAGAGAAACGTTGGATGAATCCCCTGGTGAGCTGTTCGCAGATATGCTGCGGAGCACAAGAGTGGCTACCTCAATGTTGAAACTGCCCGATCATTTCCCTACTCCTGATTTGAAACTAAAGAACCTCTGCGCAGCGTGTAGGAGAGCGGAGCGAAAACTAATGAGAAAAACGGGAAATCCATCTGCGAAAACTGAATACAACAGCATAAACGCTGTCATCCGTCGTCACACAAAAAGGTTAAGACGAGTTCAATGGGCTGCTTTCTGTGAGAGTTTATCGGCGTTTGCTCCCATGACAAGGATATGGGGAGGAATGAATAGCCTATCCGGAAAGATTCGCCTAAACAGGCCATTCGAAGCACTTGCTGCTTTAAAGCAAGGAAAAGGTTTGCAAGCCCTTGCAAAAGATTTTGCAGACGTATACGCATCTGGCAGATCAGCAGGAGTATCGAACCCTCTGTTGTCTGAAGCGTTCCATACCATGGATACGCCGTTCACTTTTCGTGAGTTGGATTTGGCGCTTAGCAAATTAAGAAGACGCTGTGCTGTGGGTGCCGATTCGATCAGCAATCAGATGCTGACAAATCTACCATATGAACGAAAACGAGCCCTTCTGGACATATTTAATCACGTCTGGAGCACAGGAAAGATCGCAGAAGCGTGGAAGACAGCAGGGGTAGTGCCAGTGCTCAAGTCTGGAAAGGATCCTGCAAACCTCACCTCATATCGGCCAGTATCGCTAACATCATGCGTATCAAAGTTGATGGGAATACTAATATGTACGAGGTTAACATGGTATCTTGAGCAAGGAAATTTGAGCACGGTTGAGCACGGTTGAGTGTCCAGGACAGTGTCTTGGATCTACTAAGCCATATCGAGCACCATCGCGTAGACGGCCTTTCCACACTCGCCATCTTTATGAACGTTGCCAAGGCATACGACTGTGTGCTTCATACAGGCATCATCGACGGACTCCGAGCCATGGGCGTCTCGGGAAATGCTCTTCGATTCGTCCATGAATTTCTCAGTGATCGATGTGTCTAAGTTAAGCTCGGAAGTATCATGAATGACAAGCAACGAATTTCCCTCGGCGTCCCACAAGGAAGTGTCCTATCTCCCTTGCTTTTTAACGTTGCCATGGCCAGCCTTCCAGATGCCCTGAAAGTAGGTCGGAGGGCAGTTAAAATGTCCATCTACGCAGATGACATCTGCATTTGGATCTCGGGGTACCAACACAAACGTTTGGCCCGGATAGCCCAGGCCGTAATCTCCACTATCGATCGCTACTTATCGACGCTTCGCCTATCTTTATCATCAGAAAAATCTGCCTTCATGCTTTTCCCGGGAGTGAGACGCAAGTCAACACGTCTGACGCTGAATATCAGAGGGCATTCAATTCTTCGTGCAATTCATGTTCGATTCCTGGGCGTCACCATCGACAACAAGCTACTATGGCGTGGTGCGGTAGAAAGTGTTGTGGTTGCATCAGTGCAAAGAGTCAACGCACTTCGTCGATTGGCAGGTGTACGTTGGGGAAACAATCCTATATCCATGCTTAAACTGAACGCTGCACTGATAACAAGCCGCATTCTCTATCAGCTCCTTCTGATATCACCATCATCGAGTCAATTCGAGCGCTTGGAGGCAGTGCACAGAAAGGGACTTCGCTTGGCGATGGGAGTTCCAACGGCGGCTTCAAACAAGAAAGTCACTAATGAGGCAGAGTCTCTTCCACTCCGCCTCTGGGCATCTCAGGCCTTCCTAACGCAGCTATTAGGCCGGGCATATCACGCGCAGGCACGGCGCTTCTCCGGCGGCTAAGAGCAAGAACTCGCTCACATTTCCGTGCGGCGCTGAACACCTTGCGATTTTTAGGATTGGAATGGCCTAAACGAAGTCGCCTTGACCCGCCATGGTGTTTTCCGGACGTTACCTGCAGCCTCAATGTACCCCACCTACCGACGAAACGCAGCATTTCAACTGCCGAAGCAAAGTTTATTGTGCTGGACCACTTGAGCACTGTGTTTCAAAGCCATCTACAAGTGTACACAGACGGTTCGGTGTGCGCACAAACAGATAGCTGTGCAGTGGCATCCTGCATATCATCCCTTGATGTGTCATGGTCTGACCGACTGGACCGCGTAGTTTCCTCTACAACAGTAGAAAGCTCCGCAATCACCGCGGCTTTGCGGAAACTACGGGCCTTTTCTGCACGAGATGTCGTGGTGCTGACGGATTCCAAGTCAGCATTACAGAGATTACATCGGGGCCTACCTCTAGAGAAATTTACAAGGCAGTCTCTGGCACTGATTGATGACCTAACTAGCAAAGGATTTAACATAAGGTTTCAGTGGATTCCATCACACGTAGGAATTGATGGAAACGAGGAAGCTGACGCCCTTGCACGCCTAGCGCTGACATGTGTCCCAAAAGTGAAAGCTCCAAAAGCTTTTCAAAACCCTAAGGGGGCAATCCGCCGTCACTTTAGAGAGATGCACAATAATCCACACGAATCCTGTGTGATTCATGGATTTACACGCGAACAAGTGACGCTTTTATGCCGCATCAGGACTGACTCCGCGAACACCCCAGCTTGGTTATTCAAGACTGGGCTTTGCGCTTCCCCACTCTGTGTTTTCTCTGGTGACATTGGCGACATCGAACATTTCATTTGGCTATGCCCGCAATTTGACACAGAATGGAAAGCGATGGTCGACAACCTACAAAAGAGTGGTCTCACGCACAGGACCTTTGAAGACGTTGTTTTCCCCGGAGGGCCTGCGGCATTCAGGAAGAAAGCGCAACGACTGCTGATAGCCTTCCTGCGAGACACGGGACTCATCGACACCTGGTGATACACCCCTGATCTCAACTCAGAGGAGGATCAGGCGGAACAATTGCCGGCTATGTATGCCAGGCTAACCCCGCCTGCTTCAACATCACCACCACCACCACCAGCCCGAAAATGCAGCAAAATTATTTGTTCCCGCATTTAGAAGGTGGACCATTGGGAAGCAATAGGCATCCTTATTTGGCGCTCACTGGCCCGCATTTCCCGCGGCCGATCAGTATGACGTCGCAGTGAAATCTGTACGCGGCTCATTCTATGAGTACTACGACAGGTACTGCAAGACTGAAACGACGAATTCTCTCAGTAAAGCTCGCTTGTTGTTCTTCGCATAAGCTGCATCGAGAGCAAGCGGGAGCATGAACCTTTGCTCATTACTCTGGCTTTCGCCGTTTTAGCGCCGCGTGCCTAAGACTAGCAAAAAGGCGTTTTTTTTGCATGTTGATGTTTGAATTTTTGGCATGCTTGGAAAATCTTTCAAATAAGTAGCAAGCTTCTAGTCCTGCTGGGAGCCATATACAAATAGCGTCGAATGCTCCCCGCTGTGGTGCCGCCTACTGGCCGCCTACTGATATTTCGGAGTTGCTGCGTTCTCAATTATTTAATTTATTTTGTTTATAATACCCCAAGCGCTCCACCAGAGACACTGAATGAGCGGGCCTACAGCCAAATTGAATACAGTAACGTGAGGTATAGCGCAGTAGCATGAGCGTTCCTATGCCTTATTTTAGGCAGACATAGTTTCTTCGATTATGGATTTCAAACCAGCAGGATGAATTATTCTGGCAAAACGGCTTGGAGTGCAAATTCAGTAAATCGCAGTACGTATTAAACATAACTGTTGCAACGAAGTGGTATGCGCACGTGCAGGGCGACAGCATTTAGGTGCGTGGTACACAACACGATAGATGGGTACGATAAGTTAGCTGTCAAGCGATAGCGAGTGAAAAAAAAAAAAAAAGATTGTGATGTGAATTTAGTCGAGATATTTAGCGACCATCGGCCAGAGCTCGAAGGTGAATTTGCGACTTCAGTGTAGTGATACTATTAGGGTAAAAATAATAAGCTGGTAGCACGGCTCTGGATAGATCCAAGCGTTTGAATTACATGTAATTCACAACCGTATCAAAAAATGTGTTAAGACAGAAATGGCACATATTCAATAATCTGGCATATTCAAGCAAGAACATGCATGTTAAGTACGTGCTCTTATATTATCATATGAGACTTATTGGTGGCAAAAAATCAAATATTGTTCTTGAATGTTGAAGTCCTTGACGGACAAAAGTTTTGTATGCTGCATTATAAAGATTTGATAAGGAGCTTTAGCTCGGGCACAACTCTGATGTGGCCTATTCAAATACATGTAAAATGCAAAAACACTTTTCTGAGATAACCGCTGGGCCGATTTTAATAAAATTTGTTGTATTTGAAAAAGAAAGTTAAATTCTAGTGAATGCTGGAAGCGGAATATTGATTTTGAGCTTGAATATCGTTTAAAAAATTTTCAAAAATTCGAGAGATTGAAAAATATAGAAACATGAATTTATAAATTCACGATATCGTGGTTCTGTAAACGGCATCCGCTAGAGCTTTGAAAGCGGGCCAATTTTATCAGTTTATTCTTTTAAACTTTTACATGAATTCTGTGCGTGCCGTACAAGGGTTCTGCAAGAACTGTATTTCCATATGACTAAATTTCTTTAGATTCATATGTAACATATAAATTTTGTCAGTTTAAGATTTACTATCAAATGCAATCCATATAATTGTGATATCATTTTTCACTGGTGAGTCACATGGTTGTAATCTTCATCGTTCCGTTTTCTAAAAATTTTCAATTTTTGCACTTCTCAATAAATAAGTGACGGCCTAAATAAAAAATTCGAAACCAACAGTCACTAGAGTTTAAGGTTCTCTTTTAAATGCAACAAATTCGTCAATTTTGGTGCAGTTGCTACCGCGAAAAACCAATTCTTCTTTTACATGTATTTAGATAGGAGCACCCGAGCTAAAGCTTCCTTTTAAGACGGCTCTTTTGTCAAATCTGCGAAACTTGTTTAAATATTTTACCGCTTTACCTAGTAAAGTATACGCCGCAAAATGCTATGATTATCACCACTCAGCTTGGAAGGTTCGTAGTATTTTTTTTTCAAAGCTCCAAACTGCATTTTTGTTTGAAAACTAGGAAAGAAAGTGAAAACAAATATGTACTTCAGCTTCTCAAAAAGGTGCCTGCATGGGTTTAACCGCAACACGAACGAGCCTGCGAACAACGTCACTTGCAGAGCGTCCACTGTAAGATGTGCTTTGCTGGGCACTGTTAGTTCTGGTATGTATGGAAACATTGCTAGAACAGTGCACCTCAGGCCTTGGTTGCCACAACATGAATGTTTTGTGAGACGGTACAATTTAAGTACCAGCAGCGTCGTATGAAAACTATGAGCAAGATAAGTCCATCAAAAGAGTTTCTACAGGCGGTTTCCCTCGCGCGACAACTGCAGCTGGAGTGCGGCACCAATACCAAGAAAACTTCCGCTAACGGGCTTTATCAGTCTACCGTGCCGGAACGGAACGCGCGTTTTAAAGCGAAAGCTTTACTACGCCAGCCAGCGAGCCATTTCGGTTCGTCGATCCGTATGCCGTAGGCCGTATGCCGTGGCCGACGAACGACGTTGAGCTGCCGTAGCCTAGCAACGCCGCAGCAGCGCTCCAGCAGATGGCGCCGCCGTCACCGCTCGCTTCACCAGATGTGCTCCACTGGGGTAGAGGGAGAGGAGGTGTCGCCACGCGCGTGGCATATATATCGTGATCGTGAGTCCTAGCTGTTCGCATCAGCAGCCCGAGCTCGGGTCTCGCGCCGCAGCGGTGGCAGTCCGCACAGCGCCACATGCATGTTACCCGCTACAATATATATATATATATATATATATATATATATATATATATATATATATATATATATATATATATATATATATGCGCTTCGCCTCCGTGTCGTTATGGAGAGTGCGAAAAAGACGCAACGACAGAACGAACGAAGCAAGGAAGAGACAACGCGCTCAAGAGACGCCAGAAGTACGCGCCGCACGACTCTAGAAGCGTCGTAACGAAGATGCGGCTAGACGCAGTCGTGCCACGTCCCGGAGCGAGTCTTGAACTGCGGAAGAGACCACTTTGGTCTGGAGAGCGTCGGAATGAGACGCTGCGTAGACATTACCTAGTCGTTACCGAGCCTAGTCCTTACCTCAACAGTGTGTCTTGTCATGTGTATACAATAGAGCTAAACCAAAGACAATTTTTTGAGTTGTTTCACTCTGCGGAAAGACTATTTGTTTTTAAGTTTTGAGATAAAAGACATATACACTCGCCTCAAGACAGACATAAAATTTTTCATTTAGCTTACGGCAACCGTCACATTCAAAAGAGGCGTTATGTACAGAGGAAACATGTTGAAAATGTGTGGGCGTAGAGTTTAACGCACTCTTGCTACTCTATGTCGCCACGAATGCCTTTCTCGCTTGCTCCATTCAGTTGCCTACGTCAGTGAGGAAGACTGGAAGCCGTCCAAGGCCTATGTTTGTAAAAAGCGATAGGGTCTACTGCGTTAACTTTCTCCTATATTTTGAAATCTTTATCAGCAGTAAGTAGTTCTTACCACACTGACACCGTCATCCGTGCGAACCACAACTGAAGACATCAATTCCTCGTCATGATACAAATCTTTCTCGTAATTGTCCTTCCGCATCTGCGAAGAAATAATGGTTGTTATTTGGAAACTGCGAAGAGCAGAGCTAAACTTGAGAAAATATTTGCTAGGATTAGGAAACAGCCCATGCACTTACAGGGAGATGTATTCGTTCACCATTTTCTTCAGATATGAACATGAAGTCATCAGTGAACACCTCGCTCTTTTTCAGGCTGAGAGTCATATGCTCATTTATTCTCAAAGATTTTTCTTCGTCAGATCCTCGTGCGCTAAGTAAGGTTGGATAGACAATGCCATATTCTGTTCCAAAGAAAATTAAAAAAGGTATACATAAATAAACAACGATAGATGATGCGCTGCACCAATATGACGCATTTAGCTTATCAAATTCAAACACGTTTGCCCCCCAAAACAAGCGACCAAATGTGGGGCTCCCAAACTGTTTTTTGATTCATTGCTTTCGTGTTATGTGCAACAGCAAAGGGGCTGCGGCTGATATTTTGAGACTCCCAAGATAAATCTTCATAAATGAAAATGAGACGATACATTGTAAGTCAAGTATAACGGCTATAATCACGTTCTTCTATACACTAAAGACTCCTGGACATTTACAGCAATTAATTGGAAGGCTGCCCAAAATAAGGTGCTACCAGTGGGGGTATTCTTTAAGAGCCCACCTATACAGTGGACTGTCCATTTCGGCCGCAGCTTATTGGCTAGGGCCGCTCGTCTCCTCCTCTCTCGTACAGCTGCATCCAATGAGCAGCGGCTAAAGTGGACAGTCCACTAGGTTGGCCCTTATAGAATACCTCCCCCCCCTCCCAGCTCTGACAAGATTGCGCAACTTCTGAGTTATGCCGAGTGCTTGTGTTCCCTCAGGAAGGCAATTGGCTTGTTGTGCTAAGTTTGAGCAGTTTTGCGATATATATATATATATATATATCAATATATATATATATATATATATATATATATATATATATATATATATATATATATATATATATATATATATATATATATATATATATATATATATATATACACTCACGCAAAGTGTGTTGCGCCTGAAATAAGAAGGCAGTTTCACCCGAAGCCACACGATTTAAAGCGATCATAATGTTAACTGTTGTCCTGAAGGCGTCTCAGAACTCTGGTGCGAGGAATGTAGGCACCAACAGCTTTGCAGGCATCACCCTTTGAGCGCGCAGGAGATGTCACTGAAGGAAAAGCGTCGGCGTTTGTCAGCACTCGAAGAAAGACTTACCATACGTTCAGCACAGGCTGTGCAGTCACAACTGTGTTACACGCACACACAGCTTCTCGGCAGGTGCACTCATGTGCTTACGCACAACGGGGATGCCAGCTCAGTGGAAGCCAGAACGCTACCCTGGCTACGTCAGAGGTGATTGAGCAGCGTGCGACTCTACACCAAACGCACTGCATGTAGAAACGTAATCGATGAGGCAAAATAGTGGTCCTACTACTTACATATTTCATTGCGATAGCAGTTATATGGGCACTCCAGGCCGATTTCTGCCGTTGCCATCGCCGTCGATATGAGGTTCCGTATGAGCGAGAGCGCGTGAGGGTGAGCCGGCGAATGCGGTTCAGCCTCGCGTGCGCGAGCGGCCCGCATGCATTCCCTCTCCTGTGGCGCGCGAAGCAGTGGGGTGAAGCGAGGGAGCAGGGGCGTTCTTCTCCGGCGGCTGCTACGGTGCCTCTATGTCCTCCTCCCCCGCCGCTCCGTACAACAACGGTGTGTACTACGGCGTTGGACACGCGAATCGCGGCCGCCAACGCTGGCAACTTTACTGAGGACTGCTACCTG